>NC_088100.1:101809631-102122131 GCF_036370855.1 Dromaius novaehollandiae | reverse complement strand
TAAACCCAACATAGAGCTGGGGCATTCTGAAATAGCCTTCCTCTAAGACTGTGTCTAAGGGAGAAAAGCATCAACCTACAAGAGCGTAAGATTAGAGTTCAAAGAGCGGACATATATCTCAAGCACAGACCTGATGGGGAGAGCTACAATATTATTTTAAGATCTTCTCCAGAGTATCTACAAGCTTCAACAATACAGATATTCCTTTACCATGTGATGGGGAATTCTTATCATCATGCTTTAGTTGAAGGACAACAAGGAGAAAGACTGCTAACATTTAATAAAGGTACTGTGCAAACAATTTTAAGTCAGCTCCAAATATCCAGTTTACAAACATTTGTTTCCCTGAACAATCAGTAATATGATTTTGATTTGTGCAAAACAGTGCTTTTGTTTCTAATAAATAATGGACATACTCTCCAAAAAACCTCAAATTATCCTTATGAAAAATTCACAGATGAGGTTTCTTCTAGATAAGGAGTTACTGTAAAAGACAAAAGATAATTTGAAGAGTATTGTTTTCTGCTGTGTTCTTAACATTCCTGGACTGCAAAATCAAGCTATGGAAAGATAGTCTGTGTACCAGACACTATACTATATGTTATACTATAGTATAACAACATGATAGTCTAAGGAATGCTTTTGAAGAGGGAAGAATTGTAATACAACTAAATTTTTTTTTGATTGAGAACCCTGCTATATTTGATTTTCATTTTGGTTTCCCTCCAGAGCACTGGCCTGGAGGAAGCCCATCTTACAGAAACTTTAAGGCAGTCTTTACCTCACTTTCCCCTGCATCAATGTGTCTCCAGCAGTGAAAGCAACAATTTTCACCCCAAATGATTCTAAGCGATCCCATAACATCCTGCTGGTATATATTCCAGGAATTTGTAGCCATCTCAAAAACTGCATCTCTCTCCATCTTATGCATAGTCATTTCACCCAGCTCTACATTCACTAATGGATTGAAATTCCTTTGCATGATGAAAATTTCAGCTGTAATCTCATTAATTCAAGGTACTGAGATCTGCAAGGTCAGAACAGTATGAATGGGTTGTCCTTATTGCCCAGTGTCTTTGAGATCTCCTGTCCTTGTCACAAAAAGGTAAAAGAGATGGCATAAAGTCTTGTCTCCCTGCAAAGGCTTGCACTACTCAATTTTTATTTGAGGCAAAGAGACCTACAATTGAGTTATCAAACTTTTTGACACCTTCTGTAGCTCTGAGGCATCATTCCCCAGAGACCTTCTCTTAAGCCAGACCACTGATGTGCAGACAGAGAGATCACAAACATGTTTGCAGTGGTTCTGCATGATGCAGAGCAAACAGCCATTGAACACTGAGGACACCTAGTCTGATGTACCTCAATTCTAGCCACTTCCAGTCTTCTCTTTCTTGATATCTGGGCTATGCCCCTGGTGTACTGGTGGAGTTGCAGCACAAAGGTCGATAAATGGCAGTGATCAGGACTCAGCAGCTCTCCCATAAAATACCTCATTTGGGAACGTGAAGAACAAGTCCCTCGCTCGGAAGGACTCACACCTGAACAGAAACCATGACCCTGAGGTTGCTTGTCCACTCCAAGACACGTTTTGGAGTGCTCTCATATCCAACTGAGCCATTGCAGGCCATGAATATATCAGGAATAGCATCAGCAGTTGCTGATGGATTGAGACAGTCTTACAATGCTTGCAGAAGAGGAAAAATATTCTTGGTACTTTCTGTGCACAGTTAAGTGCATGCATTGCTGAGATGGCCAGTAATGCCTGTCTCTGTTCACCAGCAAACCAGGGCCTAGGAGACACTGTGGTCTGTAACAGAACCCTGAATATCCATGTGATAAACAATTATATCCTTATTTCTGATAGCTATGTCCATTCCTCTCAGGAGGACCTGAAAATGAGATTCTGATGATTGATGAACATTCAAGGAGTATCAGTAGTCTGAACTAGAAAGTCTTGAACCAAAAAAATATTTCTTATAGTAAAAGATAAACTTACATTACTAGTAATTGTCTCTCGTCAACATATAACTACTTATATCATGAAATCTTGAAACTGACAGACCTTAGACCTCTGTAATTTGAGATTTCTGATGAATTTGTCAAAGGTGAGATCTGAGAACGCTCATATGTCTTCATCTTTTTCTAGAGCTAAAAAGAATACCAAGTGCACACTATACAACTTCACCATTGGTAACTGCTGTACAGCTTCACCGTACAATCTATGCTTGATCACTGTTTTTATTTCTTAGGGGGCTACACAATTAATTTAACCTGGGAGAAACTGATAGCATAACCTTGTGGATATAACTTTATTGGTCTGTTGTCCAAGGCATAGAACTTTCACACACGGAAGAGATCTTTTACGTCCCTAGGCACAGGGCACTGTGTCAGCAAGAGACTTCTGGTTCATACTATTTGAAAATTTCCATATCCGTTAAATCAATCACCTGCCTCTTCCAGGTGTCTTCTCATGTCTGTTTCTGGACTTCTTATAGGCTCTTAACAACAGGAAGATGCTCAGTAAAAGGAAAATCTTTAGCAAGACAGTAAATTCATTTCTGTTCTAATTTTTGCCATGTCTTCAAATGGACAAACTGAGTTTTGGGTTAAGATTAGAGGCAACTTGCCCTGGACTTCAGAATGCTGCAGTTCCATTGAGTTAATGTCTTTTGGGCAGTCCGAAACTGAAAGACTTTCAATAAGATGGAAACTCGGACGCACTTCAGGCTTTTGACTCCATTCCCATGTTAAAGGCGTACCACAGAGGGCCAGTTATGGCCTCACATGGCTGCTAATATCTGCTGTGCCTTTATTAAAAGCGAGGGGAAAGGAGATGCTGATAGTTCGCATGCCTAAATTTTGTGAAGGAGGGAGAAAAAAAAAGTTTCCTGTTTTTTCATACTATGCATTTAAAAATCATCAGTTTTAATTAAGTAACTTGCAGAATGATTCATAAGCATTGTATCAAACAAAAAAATCTTGTGTCAGTAAACACAATCAGCAAATTAAACAACTACACATGATTAGAGCGAAGTGCATAAGCATTAAGAATCTTGAGTCTTAAGAATGGATGACACACTGACTGCACCTCCTTTATGTCAGGGGAAAAATATATATATAGTGGCATAGCACCAGCCTTTGCAAAAACGATAAAACTAACATTCATCAAAAGAGGCAGGAATCCAACATATTAAATAGTCTGTAATGAGAAATTTATGAACGAAACAGATACTATCAAATTAGTTAACTAAAGAACTGACAAAACAGCCTTTTACAAATAAAAAGAATACATTGCCTTTGTGTTTCCAAATTAGCAACCAACTGAATTACAAGTATTTGCCACTTTGAAGGAAACAAAGAACCAGATACACAAAAAGGTCTGGATTTGGCCACTTTCTCAGATACATTGGGTTTTAACATTTATAGAGAACTAAAGAAAATACACTACCTCCTTTCTCTTGATGCTAGATTTGGCACAAAATCTTCATACTCAGAAAGAGATTTGGCTAGACAGCAGATGGAGTATTCCACTGCAACATGAGTGGCAAAACGTGCTCACCCTCCCAGTCAAAAACAGCAAATCAATTCTCAGTAACATTTGCCTGCAGATCACAAGATGCTCACATGGATGTTTCCCCACAAAACACCATTCCCTTATTCCTATCTAAAAATGTTCTTGTCCATAAATGAATTCTGCATTAAAAAAAAAAGTGCTCAGGTATGCCTCCGAATACCGTCCAATTGCTCAGAAAAGTGTACTGAAACACTGAGCATGTCAGAGAGAGACAGACCAGCGAAAGCCTCTAAGTGTCAAACAGGGAGTGGGAGCAGCACACAGCCACTTGGGTCAGTAACAAGTGACTATTTCAAGGTAAGCATAGCTACGAGGAAGAGAAACTTGGTTCACTTTATAAAAAGATATGTGGAAATTAAAAGAGAGCGAGAGAGAACAGAGCACTTTAATTATAGTGGTTCTGTGGTTCTTCTGTATTTCAATTAGAAACCACTTTATTTACAGCTCTTGCCTCAGCAGTGGGCAGTTCAATGACAACATTGCTCATGATGCAATTTCTAATGCAAATAAAGAAAAGGTAACCCTGGAGTGATTTGTTAACTTATATAATTAAACAAGATACAAATGGTACAGATGAATAATGATCATGTTAAATGCATTCTGAAAGAACGCATATGATTCAATTTAAAAAGAAATGTTGTTCCTATGACAAGTACAGTTAGCACAAAAGAGCCATCTGAAATAGCTCTTTTTAATAAATACCTAAGCACATTTCCTAAGGTATGGACACTTTTCATTTCAGCAGTAATTTAAATACATATTCCATCAAAGTATAAAATCAAGCACGTTCTGCACACCCTCAAAACCAATAAAACACCACTGGAGATAGAAATCTGTTTCAGATGCTCGGCAAATCCACATTTACTGATTTCAGACCAATTGAACAAGAGCTCTAAGAGGAAATGCTGGGGTCTACTCATACAGAACCCTTTTTCTACTTGCAGCTAGAGCAGGATATGAGAGGTGAATGGGGGGAGTGGAGCAGAGCAATGGAAAAGTACGTATGTGAGAGAAACTATTGCACATAAGCAGGTCACATGCAATTAAGGTGCCAAACGATGGCTGGAACGTCTCTCTGATACCAGAGCAGGTCACCAAGAACTGGCCTTGTGTTCAAAAAGCAAACCTCTTAAGCAGAGGCCTCAAGTTTGCAACTAGATTCAGTTTGGGGATCGGTCTAAGGTGCAGCCTCCCACAGACCACATTGTGCAGTTCTCAGGTGATGAAAAAAACAAAAACAAAAAACAACCCCCCCAAAAAACAGATCCTTCTTTTTTTTTTCCTCTCCTCTAGCGATAAACCCATGACTTTTCTCACTATTGCTGTAAAGACTGAGATAAATTATGAACTCCAGTAATAAAAAGCAGATATGCTTGTTCAGTAAAGGAGTTGCATACAATTTCACCACATTATTTCTCTCAACCAACCTAAATGAGAACAGCCTCTTACAGACTACATTTCCATCAGCCAGCTGCTAGCCTTGTCCAAATTGTTGTACCTTTACTGAAAAATGTAACTTCTTAGGGGAAAATGCCTCTAGCAACTTTTCATTCCATTTTTTAAATAGAAACAAATTTTGTCCACGTTAGCAGCACTTTTTCAAGTCATTACAGATACAAAACTTTCCAGCTTTTGAAATTCACAAGGTTGTGTCAAACTCTCATATGCTATCTCAAATGCTCCTCTGCTCCCTGATTTGTCATTTAAGAAAGAAATACTTAAAAGAACTTTTTAAGTATTTATTTAACAGAATGTTTTGAGTCAGCTTCTTACATTGCAGAAAATGCCTATCAAAAGCTGTTAGCGCTTAGGAATCTTTTTGTATACAGATGTTCATATACTAGCTAGCACTTAACTGAAAGGAGTAAAAAGATGGTGCATTACCTTCTGCAACCTATTTGGCTATGAGTAGCTCTACTTTATATTTTCCTTTTAATAGTGGGTAGTTTTAGGAGCAGATCTTGTATCGTTACGTATTCACAATGGTCAGTTGCATTTCTACAAGCAAGCAATGCAGGGATACATTGCTTGAAGATACAAGCATGCCTTCTAGGCTTTTTCTTTGCTATAAAGAGTATTATGCACTGAGCAAACTATTTCACCAGGGCTTCAGAACGATGCCTTCAGTAGAGCTTTCTGACGATTTCCCACCTGACAAGCCCGGGAAGAGGGTGCGACTGACCCCACCGCCAGCTAAGCTGGCTCATCTCTCCCGGTTTCCTATAGAGCCAATGAAAAGAGAAACATTCTCCAAACAGTGACCGGAGCACTGAAGTTAAGCTGCTGCTGAGCTGCCCTAAAGAAGAGCTCCCCTATCTCTACTGATTGTATATGGAGCTTAATGAAATCACCTGATCAGGTCAGAAGCCTTAGCTTAGGACAACTGTAACTGGCTATCACTTAAAACATCGTATTATTAATACTGCTGCAGTTTGTGCCATAAATTCCACTGGCGATAAGTTCAGTTAAACCTTTCTTATTACTAATCAACATCAGGTTTTTGGGGGACCACACAGTCATTTGGTTTTACACATAGACAGTTATAGCAAAACATTGCTAATGAAGACAAGTTACAAGTTCTTGAAGGTATCGAGAAAGCAGGCAGTGACAAGGCAGGTGCAATTGCACTGAATGTAGAGGAGGTAAAAGTTTCTGTAAAGCAAACATCAAAGATTCAATACATTTCCATTGTTATGCTGGAGAACCACAAGAGAGCCACCTCTGGAATTTTACTCAATGCTAAAACAAACAAAACCCACCCACCCGAAAACCCCCCAACACACCCTATGCCCAAACAAGTAAACCTGCCCACCCACACCAAGCCACCCATTAAAAACAACTAAATTAGAAGGACCTCTGAACATACCAAAGCGCCGCTTGTGCTATTAGAACCAGCATCGTAGCCAAAGCTGAGTGGCACGTAGCAAATGTTCCTGTTGCACCTCTAGCACAACACACAAGACACCGAGCACCTGAGCTCTTTCACTGGATGGCACTATAAGAAAGAATTTTTGTTAGAATCTCAGCAGCCCTTAAAGCTGCTGTCGTATGTCTGAAAAAAATCTTAACACACAGTACCACTCCCACAAAAAAGAGATAGAGCTTCTTCTTATATAAGTATGTATATTATTTAACACTCAAAAACAACAGTTTCATCACATTTATGCAAAACCAGAAGTGGTGAGGAGCTGAAGGAGAAAAAGTGAATTTCCATTCTATTGTATCTATCCATTTTGTTTGTTTGCCTCAGGGCAAGTCAAGGGCCCTCCATACACTGCAGAACAAGGACCTTTCTTTTTCTTCCTTTGTTGTAGCACAAGGTGACTGAGTATAATTCATACAGTATTTGCATCTATTATCTCCTAGGAAATTATCTTTTGGATCTGGAAAAAGAAGTCACTACAGAACACCTTACGGCTGAGTTAAAAACCAAATGGATGCCACCATCTTTTCAGACAGACAATTGTTCCTGCTTTTGCAGTCATCTGAATATGAGCTTTGCTCTTCCTTGAGATGTATGCATTCCTTCTGAGTTAGATGTGAAGGAGAAGGCCTAGGTGACAAAAATAACTTTCAAATAGATGTTAGTATATTCATATTGCAAAGAACATAAAAGGAGGCAGGAAGCAGGGGAGGGAAGTGTCTCTCTCTCATATCACATTTAAGTGACAGTACAAGTAACAGTGACTTTTTTTTTTTTTTTTTTTTTTTTTAACTGAACTGCTCACAGATATGGGACCATTGCATAATCTTGCAATAATCTTGTAAATTCTACTCACATTTTTTTTTCCTGAGCATTACAGGAATTGACAGAATTAAAAGCAAAAACCATGATTTTCTTCACTCATCACTCAAAAGAAACAGATGCAAAATAAAGCAACTTTTCCTGTAAAAACAGCTTCTTCGTCCTACTTTATGAACTAGTTGTTCCTAACTGTAACAACCTCCCCTTGCACAGAATATTATGTAGTGCTAAGAAGCTTCTCAAATCCCTGCAAATCAGGCATGATAAACAAATTGGTTTATTGCAAACACAAATCCATACACACACAGGAGTGTAACAGCTGGCTGATGGAAGCAGACATACCTGTCTATCCCAATCTAAACTCATGTGGGAAAGCAGCACTAGAAAGAAGCACCCAAGGGAAGGGAGAAGACACACAACTTGGCATTGAACTAAAAAAGGGTGAAGGGAAAGCATACATTTTTGAAATATCTTCCTGGTAAAATCTTGGGCTAAGACAAATTTCCCTGACATTTCTGCAGATAGAGGGACAAAAATCTCCGGCAACTCAATATGAGAAGTTATTTAAAACATGCACAAATTTCATTTGATTCTTAAAAGTCAGCCTTTCAGTAAACCTATGTTCTGCATGCTAGTGAAAGAAACGAGGAAGGGGGTGGAGGAGAAGGATTTAAATTCTCATAAAATAATACGGAAAAAAACATTTTCCATTTCAAGGAATGTGGTCCATTTTAGGACCACATAGAAAATATTCTTCAAGAATACCATCCTTGGTGGCATCTTGCATGGCCTGTGTGAGAAGCATGTATCCAACAAGCACGTAACTCAGTGCTGACAATGTAAAGAAACAACAAAAGCAAGTCAAACTCGATTGTAGTTGAAAATGTGGCTTTCTAAGATACCAGAGGAATGCCATTTCTCCAGTAAAAAACTGGGGCTTTGCATGGCTTACTTCAAGAGTACCAACATACAGCCTTTATTATATTCAAATCTATAAGCATTCTCCTTGAACCTCTTCCAAACCATCCTTGTTCTCTAAAACTTTTTCCTCTATCCAATGTCTCTTTCAGTTTTGCATTTACATTCCTGATGGCTTCTTACACCATCCCAGTATCCTGGAAGACCTTTGTAAACTAAACCCAGAACTTCAAACAACGTGCTCCCTAATCCACCCCAGGGCCCCTCTGCTGTTTGTCATACAGGTCCTTTCTCTATGCAAGCAGTGCCTCCAGCACATGTAACCTGTTTTTCCATCCAACTGCATTTTTCAGTTTTCACCCCGTAAGGCTTCACTCTAAGAGAAATACTGATTTTCACTTTAAAAAGACCTCTGCTGGAACACCAATTTTTCATAATCAATTTTCCTTACCTGACCTACGTTAATCTATTATAATCTACTATATAGATTTCTCAACCTACCATGAAAAATCTGCAAGGCCTTCAGATATACCAATTGCAATGATGCTTTTTCCTGTTTCAAGACAACATACAAGAGTAAAGTACCTAGAATTGCTCTAGTTAACCATCCAGTTGAGTTCCGAAGGAAGATTCAATTCTTATAATCTTGTAGACAAGCGCACTCCATCTTTCCCGTGCAAGGGATTTGTAATTTAGAAACAGGATGCACTGGAAAAATATCTTTTTAATATGTCTCTGCATGCATTTTTGAACACATAAAATACATAAATTACAAAAATATGGCACTTCATAATTTCTGAATTTAAATACAGTGTTAGGCAATCTCCAATTACACCAACGTTGTCCCTCTCCCTCCTCCATGTTCCTTTCCTCCCATCAATTCCTAAGGCTTTCAAAGTTGAATTAACTCTGCGCGTGCGTGTCAGTGTGCACATGTCGGTGTAGTGTCATTTTCAATGTGCCTCCAGGGAGGCTCGCTTATGTCTAGCAAAAGCTGCGGACTGGAGAGAATGAGATCTTGCAGTATCACGTTATTGAATATTTCAGTACTATAACAGTTTTTTTTTAATTCAAACAACCTTGTACAAAGAACATTGCCCACAGTGGTTTTAAGGCAGAACCAATATTGGTTTACACGAATGAAGCCCTCTAACTGAAATCTACTTAACTTGGTCGGAAATTGCGTCTTGTGAGGAAAAGTTGTCATAACTTAATTTCTGAGGTTCAAAGAAACTGAAGATATCTTTTACATGTTTTATGTAATGTTTCCTTCAACAGAACTCAAACCATCCTCAGGTATTACCATCTTACACTAACCCAAACAATAGGATAATATAAAGGGAAATAAAACATGTCATAACAGACATAGATGTTGGGAGATCACTCATGCTGGAGAGTTAAAAAAGCTCACTGGCATTACTCAGTAAACCTAACTATACTGAAAATCCTAGTAAACCACACTTTATAGGCAGGAGAGAAACATACATTTAAACTTTTTTGGGGTGGGGTGGGGTGGGGACAGTATTAGTCCCTTAATACATAATTACAATAGGGCAAAACAATATCTGTGTTAAACCCCAAAAGAGCCAAGGCCTTCCTTGAAAACAGGGTAATAGCATTAAGTGTGCTTATGGCCACAGTATAACATTTCTTCTAGAGGCCAAATATTTTCAAAAGTGGCCTAAAACAGAGATAGGTGTCCTGGTTTCAAATGAAGAATACGGAATGGGAATCTTAGCAGAAGGAGGTGAAGGAAAAGCTGAAGGACCTGCTAGTAGAACAAAACAACAACAACAACAAATACTAAACCACAACTCTCCTTCAGGTAGAGTAATAAGGCAGAACAATTATTGTGGCTGGAAATAGTTTGGGGGGGGGGAAACATTTCTGTGCATTCAAAACAGACTAATCGTATATGAGAGTTAGGGTATAAGACTATGCAAACAAAGGGTCAAGCAGTAGTGTCCTGAAGGTGGAAGAGATGTAGCCTTGATGCACATAATTCAAATACTTCTGAACAGGATAAAATTTTCCAGGCTTGGCTTCTTCAACAGATGTACACTTCCATGTTTTTTTCTTAGTTGTTCAAAATTATTTCGGACTTGTTAACAAAAGTATGGATTTAAAAAGGCTGTGAATCTGACTTGCAAACAGTATTTGACAAAATCCTTTTGGAAGGCTACTAAGAAAATTGAGTTTTATTAGGGAGAGCATTTATGCAGATTAGAGAATAGCAGAGAGACATGAAAAATACGTGAGAACAAGAGGATTAGCTTTCAGTAAGGCAAAAAAAGATTAAGGGAGGGACATGCTCAGGTCTGTATCTGGGATAGCAATGTTTCATACATTCTTGAATGAACTGAAAAGGGATGAGGGCAACACCTCCTCTCTTCCCCTCCTCTCCGAAAACCTGAGCAGCTAAAATCTGCAGATGACATTATTTACGGTTGGTCAAAAACAAAGACAATTGGAAAGAATTCCAGAAGAACCACACAAGGCCAGGCCATGGGGTAAATTAAATCTACTGCAGATCAATAGAAAACAAAGCGCATTTAGAAGAATAATATGAACTACTCAAGATTCATTGTTGGATTTAACAATTCTGTAGCAACTTAAATCACGTTTTCAGCAAATGAATGTAAACCACTACTATGTGCAACAATACTGTTTAGAAATAGTCTTTTTTTCCATTTTAAAGATGAAAACAGTCACATGATTACCTAAAGGATAACACTGACAACACTGTTATGCCACAGTATAAATGAGTAGGGCTTCTCCATCATAACATTGTATTCAGTCCTTGTCATTTGATCTCAAGAAGAGAGAGCAGATATAATAAAAGGTTCAGAAAATGGAAACACGAATAGTTATGGATGAAGAAAGATTTCCATGCTGAAAGAGACCAAAAAATTTGAAACAATCACATTAACAGGAGATGGAAAAATATCAGGTATACACAAAAAGAACTGTGGAAGAGATTACAGTGCTTTTATATACATGCACTTTCTTCAGGCAAAAATAAGGGCATCCTTGAAATGGCAATACACTAAAAGCTGCTAAAAGGAAACGAGTGTTTGTTTGTTTGGTTTGGTTTTATAGTGGTGTTCTCTCGTTCTTTTTTTTTAATTTTAATTCAGTGCAGAGTTTGCAGTATCTTTTGCCACAAGCTATGATGAAGACCATAAAAAGATTCAAGAGAAGGACTACAGTTTTATATAGCTCGTGACAATAAGTACATTGAGCTACTTCAGATGGGGAAAATATCAGAACCACCTTCCCTTTCTCTTTGTATTTTCAGGATGTAAGACTTTCATGGTGCGGGACCAAACACTAACAGAATAGGTTCAAAATTTCCCCTGTGGGACTTCAACGTAATTGTTCACCTTAGGACAAAGAATATCAAAGTATGAGGTATTGCCTTTCCCAAATGGCAAGCAAAGGGCACACCTAGGTTGCAGAATTGGTCCATTAAGGTACCTAATCCTCTGAAAAAGTATTTCTACACAGCAAGGCAGAGGAAGTCAGGAACAAGAGCAAATATAAAGCTTTGTTGTGAGGCTTCAGTCTAAGAATGCTAGATCCAGGGTAGTGGATTTAAAGACACTGCTCTGCTTGTTTAAAAGTGGTATTTGCAGTGTTTGGAACAAGAAACTGCACTTATTTCTCAGGAGAGAGCTGACATACTGAAGAAGCTGCTGGGTTGCATCAGGGAACTGCCATTGGAGTGGTTGGGCACAAACTGGCTTCCTCAAACACTATGGCTCAGCAATGTTCACAACAATGTTCCTATACAAGATGTTTATAACAGAAGCAAGACAGTTTTATCATTAGTACTACAACGTACATTTTTCATCAACTTATTTCTGAGAGTATGAACCCTGTGTTACGTACAACAGTATGAGAGATTTTTGTATCTAGAAACCACACCAGAATTAGGTTAGCCTGGCAGTCTTGCAGCACATAATTTACATATGAGTCAAGCCTTCTGCAATACAAACATTAATGATGCATTCCCCATTGTCCTCCTATTTATACTCACTATTTAACCTGCAGGCATCCCCAGTTAATTAAACAAATCAATCCCATTGAGATAATTGTCTCTCAAGCAAATTAACACAATTATCCTTTTTAAAAGAAAATCCATGCAATCCATGCATTATCCAATGTATTTCTTCATATAAATCATATGCTTGTTCCTTCTCTCCCAGGTTTGTGGTCATTCAGGAGCCTGTCTTAATATGAAAGGTATAACGACATGTGAAACAGTGACTAACATTTGACTGTTACACCAGCAGCTTCTCTATTTGCATTATTCATTTGCACTAAAGTCAGAGGTCTCAGTCAGGAATAAAAGTTCTTGGAGAAGGAAGGATCCCACTGCACTGAACACTTCACAACCGTATGATTATGAAGACGGTCCCTGCTTCAGAACAGTATGTTACTGTGGCACTTACAACCTCAGCAAGATAAGCAGTGAGCTAGGCAACATGCGTATACCAAGGTTAGAAACATTCTTCCTTCTTCAGCTTAAATGCATAGAAAAGCCTCTGGAACAAAATTGAACCAACTCCACAAATGACATCTTGGTACACAAACAAAAGTCCAACATAGACTGGACTTGTCTTCATTTGACTGAAATGCTAAAGATATATTTGACTTCTGCCCACTGACTGGGTTGGATAAGCATCGCAGGAGAAGCCTGTGTGCAGCTCTTCCAAGGCAAGAGGAAGGGACAAAGCAGGAAGGAGGACAAATAAGAAGGGTTGCAGGAGAATGTGAGGGGCTGCTCCACCAGGTGGTGGCCTCTCTTGGGGTCCACTGTTATTTCAAGGGGTGGCTAGGTCCCAGGGATCCCTTCTGTCAGGGATTGCTCTATTTCTAAAGAGAGAGAAAGAAAGATGGGCATGACAAGAAATTGGGAAACAGGGTAAACAGCTCACTCGAGAGAGAGCATCTAGAGTACCTACCAAGAGAAACACGAAGAAGGATGCTGTGAGTCCTCGCAGAATATGGTTGGGCTCAGCTATTTCACATCCTCTTTTGGAGGCCTGCACCTCCATCCTTTGCATGCAGCAAAGGTGCTGTGGCAGTTTAACAGACACTATCGCCCTCAGCTGCCTGTTCCTCCCTTCAGCTTTTATGGGTGTTTTCATCCCATGGAGCAGCCCAAGGCACCCTGGTTCACAGTCCACCGCCTGAGTTTTAAACCATCCCACATCAATGTGGCTGGGGCATGGGCACACATAACCTTCTGCCACATCTGGAGAAGGAAGAGGCTAAAATGCCTTGGGCTGGCTGCTGAAGGCTGAGATATTTTAAACTACTGAAGTAAGATTCAGCACGGCTAGTCTATGTCAGAGCCCTGATAAAAAAGCAGTACAAAACATTAAGCACCCTGCAACCAAAAATGGAAAGCTTAAATATGAGACTGATGTGCAAAACCACAATCTTGTCAACTGAAGTGTTTAACCAACTCTGCTCTTTCAAAAGACTTTAAAACATTTATGCAATACATTTGTGACGATACGGATTGAGACTGCACAGTAGTCAGCTAAGGTTACTATTTTATTCTACATTAACCTATTAGCAGTAAGTGCTGTTTGAATGCAGAAGACTCCATTTTAAAGCTTACGGGAAACTGGAAGAAAGAAACTGTTGAACAGAGGCAGGTAAGAGTGTGTGTGTGTGTGTGTGTGTGTGTGTGTGTGTGTGTGTGTGTGTGTGTGTGTGTGTGTGTGTGTGTGTGTGT
The DNA here is from genome assembly GCF_036370855.1 of Dromaius novaehollandiae. Taxonomy (NCBI): domain Eukaryota; kingdom Metazoa; phylum Chordata; class Aves; order Casuariiformes; family Dromaiidae; genus Dromaius; species Dromaius novaehollandiae. The sequence goes on along the minus strand of NC_088100.1, from coordinate 102,108,142 downwards.
GTGTGTGTGTGTGCGCGCGCGCGCACGTGCATGCACGCAACAAAGAGGCAGAGAGAGGGAGAGAAAGAAAAAAATGTTAACGAATCTAACCAGTAATAACTGTCTTCTCATTTCTCTTCACAGATGATTCAGCTAAGGGTGAATTTGCTCCTCTCTGTGCCTCCCACTGGCTGCTAGGCAACTGTAGCAGTACAAGGGCAGACAGACATCAAGCATTAACTTGTTTCTCTTTTGAAGGAATTAAAAGGCTTAGTAGTACAGTAACTGCAGAACTGAGTGACTGACAACTGGTAACTGGTACTAAGTTCCTGGGAGTAATTATGAGTGGAGGGAAGGACTAAGAGTGCTAGGTGGGAGCTGGGAGGACAACAAGGCACCAGATTCGCATGCTGCTCACCAGGTGCTATGCACCGGAGGGAGGGTATGCTGGAAGTATTTTAATGGAAGATTTGCCCCCCTCCCTTTGCCAAAGGAAAATATAGCACATTTTTACTTTTTGGCATATCAGAACTAAAATATTTTTTCTCTCACTACATTTCTCATCCATGCAGTACCATAACAGAAGTACTGTGTCAGTTCAGAGAGCAGGGCTAAGATGGCAAATGCTCTGCTCGCTCCACAGTTGCTCCAGACATGTCTCCAGACCATCCCCTGCACGTGACCAGGTCAGCTGACATTCCACCTGTCCACAACTCAGGCCACCGTGCCACAAGTGCTGGTTACAGCAGCAAGTCTGCTCTGCAAGGCTCTTGTTCCCAGACTGCAGCTAGTTGCTCCCCTCATTAAGCTAGTAGAAACTCTTTGCAGACCATGTGGCAAGCCAGGCCACCAAAATGGTCTGGGTGAAACTTAGCCTTTTCCTCATGCAAGATTATTTTTCTACCTTGGATCATTTCAGTGACTTGATTTACAGGACAAGCACACAAATAATTCAGTTGGCAGATGCAAAGGACCAGTGACCCACTGCTCGGCGGTGAAGCCATGGTCCCCCACGATGGCAGCTTCACCAGCATGCAGAAACACTCCTTGCACTTACACAAAGGGTCAGACAGCAAGCAGCCGAGCGGCCTCACCTGAAAGAGCACTTACAGATGTGAAAATAACATTCCTCAGCACTGGGAAATGGTGGAGAGAGAAGGATCAAGTAAAGCAGTCTCTTCTGCAACCCTTCTCCAAGAAGCAACTAAGAGGGATGTTTAAAGGGCAGTATTAACATTTTGCAGACGGCACACAAGACATGGCTTATACCCAGTGCTTCTACTAACTATCCTAAAAAAGACAGAGAAGTTTCACTATTTTCTTGTCAGGGAGCTTATACTGTAGGAGGACTCCACACAAATCATGCCTTCAATTATGTGAGATTCTGGTTTTATAGATAAGCAACTGAGGAGGTTAGTTCCAGATTCACAAAGTAAGCCAAACAGGCAATCATCTTCCCTCTTTTTATAACCATTCTGAATTCTGCACTACATTTGGCATTTTAATTATCTCAGCAAGCCAGTGACAAAACCAGAAACAATTTTTCCTTAATAAGAACTAAAGTACTTACAAAAATATGCATTCTTCCAAAAAGCTAGAAGAAGCAAACTTAACTTACATGGCGTCAAAGCCTTCCACTAACCTGACTTTATATAGCCCAAAATCAGAATTAACACGTTAAGTATCTGCTTCTTATTATAAGATGAATGTAACAGCATGTCAATCACAAACAGTACAAACCTTTATTGATATATAGCAGTTAAGAGCCAGAGTCAAAATGGGTAATATATTCAGAAGGAATACAAAAGGATTTTTTATGAAGAGGTAAAGAAAAGGGAAAAGGGGTAGATATCACTAAGTACCTTTGGAAAACCAGTTCTGTGGCATAGGACTCAGAGCACAGACACAGATGTCCTGTCATACAGAATTCATTATTTACAAATATACTGTAGAACATTCTATTTGCAATGAAGTACCTAAATAATTCATGCTAAGTAAGTGTCATAAGTGAAGAAGGTTACACAAAATAGGCAGTGGCATTCTCTCTCCAGTTCTCACGCAGATCCCAATATTCAGTGAAACAAGGCTGTACCATAACATCCCAAATGCAAGGAGGACTAAATTTTCATTAGAACATCATCTCATTCTCCACAGACTGTCTGCCCCACCAACACAATTCAGATAGAGCCTTCTACACAAGTATTGCCACTGTGGGGAGAAAAGGCGTGGTTCATTTGTTTTTAAGACACTGAATTGTGCGTATGAGTTTTATTTTCCCTCTGGTAATGAATACTGAATGGACAGCTCAGGTCCACTCAGCAGGTACAGTGCTGCACAGCTCGACCTCGCATCCTCAGTGCTGGTCTGGAGACACAAACGCAGAAACAGGCAAGAACCTGAACTGCTGTGACCTCTGCCTCTTTATGGAAACACAGGGCAACACTGTCACTGGCACAAAGCCTGCCAGAGATTTGCCTGTGTGATGGAAATATGCCTCTATTTGAGAGCAGATTAAGACAAACTTTATTTTGCACAAGTAACCAAACAGCTACCAGAAGAAAATTCAATTATTATTGACAGGGAATGAATCTGAACAACCTACCTCAAGATGAAAGGTTACCAGTGTGTTAGCTTTTCATTTTCCATGACCCATGCAACTACCATGTATTTCACAAAAGACCAAAAAAAATTGCATAAACTGCTTTTCCATAAGTTTGTTCAGGGGAAGGAAAAGTTGCTGCTTTACAAAGAAGGTTTGGTACTTCATTTTCCTTTCTATTCTGCTTGGGCAGTTTTCTTCCATAAGGATATCTAGATGCAAAATTTAGCTTGTCTGATTCCATCTTCCTGAAAACAAATGAAAAATCCCCCAAACCCAACACACTGCTCTCACTACAGATGCCCCTCTCCACATGGATGAGTAGGCAGGACTTTAAAAGGTGAAAATAGAATTCTTTAAGTCATGAGCAGTTTGGCAAAGAGAGAAAAGAAACAACAAAAAAACATTACTAGGCTTCTATAGATGGTATTGACAAGAAATAAGAGCACATGCACAAATACCAGACTTGGATGGTATTTAATTTCACAGGATTAGGTGGTCTCTATCCATCTTTTATAGATTCCAAAGCAGAACAGACCTTGCGATCACCTTTCTGACCTCTTTCATAGAGCGTGCCATAGAACTATGTGCAGATATATTACTTGTTAAAGTCCAGAACATACATATCTGCAATAATCTCCCTTGCTAAAAACATTTAGTTCCAATTCGCAAGCAAATGATGAAGAATCCATTACATCCAAAGGGAGTTGTTTCAGTGAGTAATTTATCCTATTTAATAACTTGTGTGTTACAACTAGCCCAGATTCATCTGGTTTCAACTTCCAGCTATTCAGTTTCATTATATCTTCTCCTCCTCCTAAACTGAAGAGCTCTATGCTTTCTCTCTCCTCTATAGATATTTGCAAAACACAACTCTGCCACTTCATTTAAATAAGCACACTATTCTTTTAATTTTTTTTCCAATCTCACAGTAAACAGGATTTCAAATTGTCCTAGATCTCTCAGCTCTCTCCCAAAAGTCCCAAACTCCTTTTCTTCTTTTAGCATTTTTTCTAAGCAGGCACATAAGAACTGGACTAAGTATTCCAATAAGGACTTTGTGCCATCATACACAGGTAATACTATATATGTCTGCAGGACATTTTTGGCTTTTGCATCCAAGGACTGTATCCATTCTTTTAGCAGTGCTACAAGAAGTCTGTATTTAGTTTTGTTTGTTTGTTTTTACCGTCATCCCCAACTCCTTTCGAATGTAAACTGCTCTCCAGAATGTAGTAAGTCCTTCCCTCTGCATAAAGTACAGACTTTCAGTGATCTGTGCTAACATTCATACTACTCAAATAAACCTATTCGAAAAAGAGAAATCCAGCTTTTGTGATACAAATAATGTCATTATTTGCCATGCCTATTATTTTTGGTGCCATTTGCAAATTTAACAAGAAGTAATCTTCTTCAGTACGATTACTGGTGATTCTGATATGTCTGATGTCCTCACAAGCAGCAGTAGGGCGCCCTGTTGCATACTGGTCCATTTTGAGCACTGGATACAGTATTTAAATGCTGTCTTTACTTTCCCCTCACACATAAGCTTCAGCAGTTAAAATATACCCTGGTTAAGTGAATGCAAGATTGTGGTTTGTTGTTGGTTTGTTTTGTTTTTTTTTTGTTTTTTGTTTTTAAGTATCTAATAAAGCATCAGCAACATTAGCATTATGGTTATTAGTTTACTTAATATGATGATGTTCCATTAGACAAAAGATAATATAATTGTAGGCTGGAAATTAATTATGGAAACATGTTGATATAGTTACATGGAGTCATGAAACTTTTTCAAATGAGGGAGCACTGTATCTACAATACACTTTAAACAAGTTAACTTATTTCATCTCTATACACATAATGAACTTTTGCTCTCTGCTGTCATCTCAGATACTCATTCTTCTAATACAAAAATGTCTTTTTTTAAAAAAAGATAGTATTTATGAATATTAAAAAAAAAACCTGTGGTAGATGTCAGTCAGAACAACTTGTTAAAACATAGTAATCCATGCCTTTAGCCCAAAAAAGGAGGATTCATATAATTATTAAATAGCAGTAATATTCACAGCCCAAACTGCCAGTTTAATTATCCTTTTTTTGGTTTTCTATAGTAAGAAAACTTCTTTTAGACAAATGGCACCATCTGTGCAATACTGCACTAGAAAGACTATAGAGAAGCTAGAGCAGAAAGTCCAAATTCATTGTTACAACAAGCTGAAAGTCAGTTGACATTACAGGCTACATGACATGATTCCCTGGAAAAGCAGGGATCCTGACTCAAGATCCAAGTATCCAGTGCTGTTTTTCCCACATTGTTTTATTCAGGTCATGGAAACACCACAACATAGACCTAAAAGTGTTCTTTTCCTAGGTCAAAGTTTAATAGAGCTTTAACTTCTTAACAAAGGTCGAACAGTTTCAATGAATCTCCTCAGGTAGCATCATTGAAGTTAAACCAGGGCAGGTTTTTTGGACTAGGGGAATTCATTACTACCACAAAGCCTTCCCTAGGACATTTAACTGATTACCTAAGAATATACCTACCAGAACTCACTTAAAAAAAAAATGTTATTAATCAGAACGGAAGACAGTTCAGAGGATCACCAGCTTGCCACTCAGGAGAATGCCTAGATCAGCAGGCAGGGATTCCTGCAGAGCCAAGAACAGGACCTGCTTCTCTCACTAAGAGCAGTTCTTTTTGTTCTGGTCGCCAGCATCAAGTTAAAGGGTAGCGATTTCCTCATTTCTGAATGTGCTAGTATGCAAAGCAAGAAAAAGTCAGGGAGCCTAATTCTCACCTGCTCACAAAAAGTTCACACCTCACTGTTACTAAAATAACTGAAATACAAGAAGCTCCAGCCATCCGAAACAATGTTAATCTTTCCCTTTCTCTATGACCTGGCTTCAAATGAACCCAGTGGTTCCTCTAAGCCTAGGTCAAGCCCACCGTGAAGGAAAAGCTGGGCCTGAGCAAGGCAGGCAGAGAAATTCTGAAAAGGGGACGACTCTGACCAGTGAGACTCAGAAGGACAGAAAAAGTCCCTCTTGGCTACACAATGTGTCTGAACCTCAGTTTCACTAAGCAGAGCAGATGGTCATCACTCAAAAGGAGTGGATACAGCTTAAAAGTGGAGCACTTAAGTAGAACAGCTTAAAATGCTGTTAATTGTTATTCTCCTGGCAGGTTACATATTGGCCTTTTTTCAGCTTTTGAACTATGATCCAATTGACAAAGTAGGCCGAGAGACCGTCTCTTTTAATGCCAAATTTCTAATACAGGTTCCAGCCAGTCACTTAGCACTGCACTTGTCTTTTGTGGTTTCATGTATTTCCTATTTAAGAAAAGGACTATAGCAGTTCCTGGTTTGCTACATTTTCTTCAAATAAAAAGTTTCAGCAGCAGCTTCCTCTATGATGTATTATTCTATATTGGTGAACATTTTGTTCCCTTTTACCATACGCAGAAAAACTCAGCAATCTACTAAATGGATTTACAGATAGGAGGCAACAAGATGAAGGATTTCAAAATAACCTCTATGATGACAGTATATGGGATTTTTCCTCCATACCTAGATTTCAACCCTCCCTTCTCCATCTGCACTCTCTAGCTCTTTGAAAATAATGAGCAAACGTTTCTCCAGCTCCACAAATCTGGCACATTTCATTTTCCTTGTCATTTAAGAGATGCACACAAACTATTTGGTATTAATAGTAAGAACACTCTGCACCTTATAAAGCCTTATTCAAAGCATTCTGTGATCTTCCGCTGAAAGCATTAATTTAGCACCTTCACAATAGTTCTGAGGCATATGTTATAATTCATTTCACATAGGTAGAAACTCAGAGGCACAGTCAGTCATTGGTCTAACCAGGAAGAGAACCCATGTCCTGCCTCCCCAAATTCATTCTGTATTTCAGCATTTCTGGACCAACACTCAGACTCTTCCTGCCCCCCATTCAACTTCAGGAAAAAAATGATCTCTTCCCTCTTCTATTACTACACCTACATAAGTCTCTGGCAGAACTTCCCAGACATCTTGTTTTTCAAGGATTTCCTGAGATTAAATAGGTAAATCATTAAGGAAGAAGCCTGCCACCTGCTAAGGAAACTAGTTATACAGACAACACTCTCACCAACAGTAACCTGTATGGCTATATTTTTGCTTCCCAGATACCAGCCACACTGGCCGACATGAAAAGCTGAAGTTAACCCCCTCCAAATGAAAAGAATACTCTCAGGGTCCGGTCTTTAAAAATAACTTCCCTGCATAACCAAGAGGCTGCAGGTAAAATATCACATAAGTCTCAATTTGTTTTAAGCAGGAGAAAAATAACATAGAAGGTCAGTCTCTTTCTCTCTCTCTCCTTCCACTATTCTTCAAATATGCTTTTTATGTAATTATGTAATGGTATTTCTTTAATAAGAAGTAAATATAAGCATATACAAAGAGAAGACAAGAAAGTAGAAGCAGACTCATTTTAATACCAAGGCAATATCTAAATACATAAGGAAATAATTTCAAATTTACCTCAACAGCAAAAAAGAAAATCATGTATGAAAAGAAGTCAGACTAAGTGAATGTGAACTTGTCTTAAATGAAAGACAGCACTGGAGCTTCTAGCTGCATACTGGTTTAGATTCTCACACCAAGATCCATCACCATGACACCTGGACACACAACCCTCTTCCTCATTTCAAGGAAAGTAGTTTAATAAGCCAACAGAATGTCTTGTCATTAACCACTGCCAGCTACGGTTTTGCTGAATGGGTGCCCATCACCACTTTTACCCAAACCTTATGCAATAAGAGAAACTACAAACTACTGGTTGAACTTCATGTCATTCTACAGATGACCCTTAAGTACCTCTCGAATCTGAACTAAAAAACAGGTTTCGCTTCCTTTTGTCTCTCAAGTGGTCTTAGAGCCACAAAGCAGCTCAAGACTTCACTCCTCACCAGGGTATTCCGAGTAAGCCATCTTATCTCTTTCATTCCCTAGCACCATGCCCAGAAACCAGAGAAACAAGAATACCCTCACCTAGCTCCTATCCTCAACCCAAAACTCAGGAATGGCTGCTTTCTGAGTAACAGATATGTGGAACATGTATTCACTGCTGGAGAGATAATGCTGATGCCTCTCATGGCTTCTGTAAAAGCCCCTAATGCACCTTGGTACAAAATGGAAGTTTCCTGGGTATCATGGTCCATCCAAAAGAACAACAAATGGAAAAGTTGCATCACAAACTGCAGAGACACACTCCATGCACATTTTTCACATTTTTTAGCCAGTGAAAGCCTGTTGGATGTCAGGATAGCATTGTGTCAAAAAGTTCTACTTCATCTGAGATTTGTTAGTGGGATTGATGGTATAACTAGCTCAACTTCAGAGAACACAGAGAAGACTTCATCACCCCCTCTTAAGGCTACAAAAGGGGATGATATTTTAAGCTGCAAGCTAGCAGAAAAAAGCTGAGACAAAAAGGACAGGAGATAATTTGTTCTTTCAAATTGTCTACTCAACAAATGTATAGGAAGTTCAAATGGGACAAAAATTAAGTCTCCCGGTTTGCCTGTCTTTTTTTAATAGCACAGATTATAAGGGCCAGTGAGTTGTATACTTTTTCTTTGTATAAGAAAAAGCATGTATTACAATACTCCCAGGATCAAAGTGACCCCACTAGCATTTAACCCAAAAGGAGAGTATTCAACAGCCATCAAAACATGGCTTTGGTGGGAAGGTACCATTACTTCCAGTTCTCAAAGACTTCCTGGGCTGCCTTGAGCAGATTACTCAAGTCACTTTACAAAGGAGCAGAATGAGACGCATAAAATGAGGATGTGTACAACATCCCTAAGGAAGTTAAAGGTTTGACCTTGTTAATCTCTAAGAGGTGTTCAAATGCTATACTTACAGGCAACTGTTATAATGAATCATGAAATATGAATAATGAATCATGAAAGCAGTACATTATAAGATTGAGCCCTGCATTTGAAAGCAAAGGGCTTATACAGTACTAAAGCAATAAGCTAACTTTTTTCCCCTGATAAAATGGAGGAGGGAAAAAAATAACCATCCCTGTATGCACACTTTGCAGACAAACGTGTTTTAATAGTTTATGATTTTTCTTTATTATTTTAAAAAATATATTTCAATGGTATAAAAATTGGAAATACATTTATCTCATAAGTGGAAATCGTTCTATTCCTCCTCGTTATTAAGCAGCACAAAAAAAGCCCCACAGGAAATTGAAAGATATTCATTTATTTTTAGCCAAGTCTTTGCCAAAATGTTCCTTTTCACTATTAACTGAAAGTAATGTGCAACTGTCTGGTACTTAATCACCATATAAGAATTAGACAAAAGAAAAAACAACAAAAAACCCCACTTATCAACATTAAATTTTACCTTAAACAACAAAAAACTCCAAATGATATGAATACCGTTCCCTAGAAAAATGTTATTTAGCAAAAACAAAAGAACTACCACACATACATACACACAATATTTAAAAGAAAGATTTTAGAGCTGTAATTATGTTTACACAAACCCACACCTCAAAGTACAATAAGTTCAATTTAGAGATGTAAAATTCCTTAAGAATGATCTCTAGTGATCCATGTACCCTACTTCCTCTTTTTGTTTTTTTTCCTCCCCCTTTTGCTATTTTGGGGTCCTGAGGGAATGCTGTCCCTTACCTTTACCAAGGATCAATGATAACTGATAACAACATATGTAAATAATATAATATAATGTAATAATAATAAATACAATAATCAATACCAATGAAAATATGTAATCACTTCTTGTGTAATCTACATGGAATACAAGATCCAGAGCAATGGCAAAAAAAAAAAAAAAAAAAAAAAAGTGAAGCAGATTACTTTACTGTAAAGTTGTACTTTTTGCCAAGTATAATTTATCTGAACAACAACTGGTTTTAATACAGCAGTAACACAAAGTTACAAAGTTCTAGGAATAAAAAAGAATCATGAGAGTTACACTTGGGGGACTGCATTCTGGAAGGTAACTATCTTTAAAACTGACTGGGGGTCACAGCAGGCAGCATCTAGACACTGAACTTCCTGTGTGATTCTGCAGCTAAGTGAGGAAATGCAGCCTCTGGATGGGTAAGAACATAATTTTGTACAAGGCAGGGAGGGAGGGAGAGTATTAGCTACAAATGTAACAGCAAAACCATTATTGGAAAATGACATCTATTTCTGATCTGTTCACTTGAGAAGAGAAAACACCACAAGAACAACTTAAATTTCAGAATATACATCTTACTTCTGTGAGTTAAAAAGTCAGCCTATCTGGCTGATCAAAGAGAATAATCGTTATCAGTGACTTACAAAATGGCTAAACATCACTACAAAACCTTACTTGGCAGATAAGAAACACTTAGTCAAAACTATGCCCCCCAAAAGATGTTGCTGGGCAGAGGAAAACCTTTCAAAGGGTTCAGAATAAATCTGCTTTGTCAGACTGTACATAACTGCACTTGATGGATGTGTAGTATGCTCAGAAACTGACTGACAAAATGCAAAATGCAGTATCCACAAGAAACACTTCATCTTATTCAGTTGACTAAAAATCTATCCAGCCCCTCAGTTATTTACATCTTCACCACTTTGCAGCCATGCAGTACATTTGGAAACATGGACTTCTGCATTTAGATCACTCCAACCAGTATAGCTCTTGGAGCATATCTCTTCTGAAGCACAGGCTGCTCCCCACAGCACTCTGCCACTCTTGACAAAACAGTCCATTGCTACAGACATAAGCAAGTTACAAGAAATTATATAGCACAAAATTGCATTGGCTAAAATTCTCCTGGAGGGAAACGAATGTAACTCACAACTGGAACAAGTTGCATTCTATGTCAGTAACAGCTAAGAGTGGGTATCTGTGTAACGTAACAACAGAAGTTAAGGATTTACTGTAGAAATTTCCAAGTGAGAGTTTATGGTCTGCACTAACAAGATAGGTTGAGCAGATAACAGAGGATCTTTCTGGGGGCAAACGTCTATGAAGGTATTTCACAGAATGTTTTGTCTAAAGTCAAGGCCCGTTCCTTGGGGTTTAGGAAGTCCAAAAATCATCAATAACCTCTGCAATTCCACAGCACGTCAGCTGAGTATCAAGATGACAACCAGACAGTAAATGAAAGTCATAGTTAGTTTTGCCTCTCCGACTGCGGGCACATTACCTCTCTCAGTGAGAACGCGACAGCTGCCTACCCTATGCAGCTCCACGGCCCAAATCTGTGGCATGGGGAGAGCCCTCGACTCCTTAAAGCATCAGCCCTTTTACCAAGAACAGGAAATTACCACATGCAACACTGGGTCAGTCATGTTTTCTGCGAGACTAACAGAAAAAACAAGCTTCTGTTTCTCTCAGAGCATACATAAGCTCAGTTGGGTATCTTAACTAATATTTTCCTTTAATTTATATATCTAGGTTTTTTTTAAGTTGAGTTTAATCTTAAATGTGAATTTCTAACTTTTTATTCATTGGGCTCCCCCCCCCCCCAACCCCTGCATAACTTTTAGAAAGCTTTTGTTGTTGTTGTTGTTTTTAAACAGTAAGTTACTGGCATGTCTAATCAATCTCAGCCTCAAAACAGAAGCCATAGCTTGGAACCTGCATTTTTAAGGATAGCCTCAATGTGGAATGAGTATTTAAAAAAGGCAGAACGTCTCTCTACACCATCAGGAAAGATTTAGCTTCACTACTAGGATTTCACCTTCAGCTTCAAATAAAATTTCCCTTTCAATTCCTCATCACCCTCTCCTTAGTTTATTTAGGAAGGGGTTGATACGAACAGTAAAGAAAAGAGTTGTGCTGAGGAACGAGAAGGGGAGGGGAAGAAGACGCTATCCAAATGGCCAGCGCTGGTGGGTAACACTTTGGTATAGACAGTTGATCTGATTTGTTTCAGGAATTAAAAAGGAAAAAAACTTTTTTTGTTTTTGGACCTAGGGTTTCTTAACAAAAGTTTAGACAGGCCTCTTTATACTAATAGCAACAATACAAGGCAGAATCTTGACATTTGAAGCACTTTGCACAATAATTAATCATTTTAACAGTGAGTTACAAAGAAAAGGAGCATTATCCTCTTTTTACTGACAGAGGAGCTGACTCAAAGAGGACTAAGGGAGTTGCCCAGAACCACAGGCTAGTCATTAGCAGAGCTGCAGTTAGAAGTCAGAGGTTCCTGGCTTCCAACTCTATCTTCATGCCATTGAAATTCTCTGCCTCTCTACAGCCGCAGAGCTGACAGGCCACAGACTTGCCAGGTTAGGAAGGCCATGTACTTCTCACGGCTGGCCTCGCTGCCCAAGACCACCACTCCCCTTGCCCTGCACAACGACCCGCAGCTAATTCCACCTCCAGTCACACCAGCAACATCAGAGGGAAAAGATAAATGCATTTATACCCCCCAAAATGCAAGTTTGGGGTTTTTTTAAAGGAAATTTTGAACACTTGACAGAGCCACCACATGCGTTACCAGAGCAGCAGATGCAAACCGCTGGTCACCCTGCGGCGGTGGGCTCGGTGAGAGGTGAGCAGCAGAGAGACTCACACTGCCCTGGCAGACGGGCAGTGCTTGCTGGCTGCTCCGGCCAGAGTTGACCCCGGAAGGGGCAGCCGTGCCCGCAGGCTTCCCCTGTGCCTGCCAGCCCATCTGAGCTCAGTCCAGAAAACTAACCCTGAGGAAAAGTAAAAGCTAGGAGTTTTGTCTGGGTCAGCACCCTGCACAGGCTCACCAAGAGGCCAGAAAAGCGGCAGAGCTGGTATTGGGGTGGGGTGAAAGTTGGGCGACGTGATCCTGGAGACTGCAATGCTAAACTACACCCTTCCTTGTTTGTGCTTTAGGTACTCAGAGGGGAACTTCACATCAGTTCACTTTGTAAGCAAAAGCTGAAAATGGCTTTTTCCATTTTAGCCCCATAGGCTTACCATGTGTTTTACAGTACTGATTTCAGTTTCTCTTAGTTGCTTGGTCAAGAGCGCAAACAAAGTTACTTGTATCTTACACAACCAAGCAGTTTGCAGCATGGCTGTACTGGATAATCCACAGTGAAAGCTGGCCTTTTTTGTAAAAATTGTTTGAGTAGTATTACACAGGTTAATTTCCCATCCTGATTTTTATAGAAAAAGCACAACCCTTATAACATCAAGCTTGGGAAACCTAGTGTGACAAAGATGGGAAGGGGGAAGTGAGTATTCCATTTTTACATTAAAAGCAGAACCACGGAAATTCTGTTTTCATAACTTGATTAGTCTTAATTACAAACTGATATCTAGGCCTTTGTTATATTAGTTCAACGTATTCCCCTACTTTCTACGTTCTGCCTAGTATTAACCTACTTGGAGTTCTTCGAACATTCCTTCTAACTCACTTGATCCTCTGAGGCTGATACTTATCTACACATTTAGGCAATGAAGTAATTTGTTCTCTCAGAAATGTTAAGCATTTATGACTTGCAACATCAGAATGTGCAAATATTCACATTTTCTGGAGGAAAAAAATGGAGAAAGCATTTACCTTAACATCTACATCTTTGCAGAGCTTTTTCCTACCCGCCACTCCTCCCACAAGCTTCACTGTCTAGAGGCTTCTCCCTGTGCACAAATGACTCCTAGTTTCTCTCCCAATGCCTTCCAGGTACTTTCCACATACTCTGACAAAATAACAAACTAACACAACAAAAAGGAACCCAGATTACCTGCTACTGTTTTACTCAAATAAGGTTTCTTATTTTGCAGGTCTTTCTAAGATGGCTTCTGTGGAGAGAAGAATATACATATGCAATGTCAAAGGAAATTATTAAAACTAACACAATGGTGATACAAGAACCGTACACTTGTATGTATTAAAACAACAAGAAACCACAATGCACCGGTTTAGACAGAAGTCATTCTTTGACTATGCCTCAGTTTGGTCTCACTGAAATCAATAGTGTTCTTCCCAATTAAAAAAACACAAATACTTCAATGAGTTACTGTAGCTCAGAACACATTAAACTGGTGTTTTCACTGCCAAGACTCATTAAAAAAAGAACAACCAGAAAATGTTTGCAAAACAGATTGCTATTATAAAATGCATTAACATAGTATGCCCCAGCCATTAATAATAGGATATACATCAATGTACTGCTTTTCAGATAATTAATATTAATTGGCAATCTAATTGGAACTGTTAAGACAGGTGACCTTGGAGCTGCAATTCATCAGGTCTAAGGTAACAGCGGGTGCAAAATAGGCCTGAAAATAGTTACTTTCTTGTCATTTCCTTCCAAAATGACACAATGCCATTTCAGTGATCAAAGTAATTTTCATCGCATAAATGTACCTCTGAAAATACATTAGATCTTATAGAATGATTTTGTATTTAGGATCCAACTTATCAGACACACCCTATGTGAAACTTGACTTGTAGTTCACAAGGGCCCCAGGTTCTTGGAAGAAAATAGGATAAAGGCACAGGTAAATATGGGGGAAGGAAAAGAAAGTGCTGGGCAAGAGGTCTGGCACCCAACAAAATCAGTGCAACCTTGCCAAGTCTGAAAATTTCATCATCAGGCTTCAGGCATATTAAAAGAGCATTATTCTTTTTTTTTAAATGCAAGCCTGTCACACAATCGATAGGGTTTTAGCCAAAAGCTGGCCACTACAAGACAGTCACCATGACTATTCTTTGTCAGATTGAAGCAAGATTACTCCCTGCAAAGACAGGATCATCTTCCATTGCTTTAAATAAGGCTAAAAGATAGAAATCCATTTTATCACAATGGCAGCAAGAAATATGCAAATGTTTCAGAAGCCTGATTCCAGAAAAAGAAACAGTGGGAACGGGTCAAGAAATAACCATGACAACTGTAGGCAACCAGGGGAATACATGGAGCATGAGACTCAAACAGGATCCGAGGCCTGAGGTCAAGTTTGGGGCAGGCTCCAGACTCAGTCCAGAAGGATGAAAACCCAGATGTGAAAGGGGCAGGGAAATGCAAAAATGGAGAAGAATGTTGGAGGGGAAGGGGGAAAGTACTGCTGAGACAGTAAAGGGTAGGTGGAAGAAGTATGGACACCCAACAGCTGGGACCTTGAGAGGAATATGAATAGGATAGCAGCTTCTTCCTGCTCCATAGGAGGACAGGGAGTGAGACGGGGCACTTCTCAACATGATGCCACTGCAGAAGGACAAAACAGAGTCCCCTCTGAAGGCTGAGAAAACAGAATGTGTGTACGAGACACACATTCACAGCTCAGGATTAATTTCAACCCTGAGATGATCTCACACAAAACAAGGACGGAATCTTTTCTTGTAAAGGTGAAAGACAAAAGCCAGTGAAAAAACATTACTTCTTCCTCTCAGATTCTCCTTTTATATCCAGTCTTGTGATTTCTAGGGATCTGACTCATGATTTGTACATGCCTGGGACTGGCAATAAAGCCATAGCCAGAGAAGGTGTCAAGGCCTTAAGCAGCGGTATTTGCTTAAGACGCAGAGCTCCCTAGGTGGTTGTTTTATGGGGTAAGGAGAGAATGAGCTTACCCTGTGAAAGACTGTGAAACAGAAACTAGCTGCTGTACTACAGAAAACCGTCCATGTTAAAGCACACAGGTTTATGGATATCCCCTTCACAACAAAGCAGAACAATACTTAAACAAAATGAAACTATTTAGTCAGACAAACCAAATAATTATGAGGACTAGCATCTTTGGAAAAATATCAGTGGCTGAACAAATACTAAGGTCCTGCTCCACATGCATGCCAACAAGTGTCCAGTATTGCATTTATATCAGATAAAAAATTCTTTTCAATTGACAGAATCCACTATACCAAACTAGTCCAAGCACAAGCAACTTCAGTTTAGCCCATATTTGCCAGGCTGATTTTAAATGAGAGCATATAACACACCAACTCTGCATCAACAGTAACACCACTATGGACACTACACAGCCTTCAGATACAGTGAAAGAAAGCGTAGCAGTGCATGATGAGCCTGTAGCTGAAGCACTTGAGCAGAGCAGCACTAACGCAGCCCAGGCTGAGCATGTGCTTAGATATTCTGAAAGTAATTTTCATTAAGAGTTCTTGGAACATATGGGGACTGGTTTGGACACGTGCAAGTGAACAAAGTCGTTTACATAATTAGTGAGGTATGCATGTGAGATGCTTTATATAATAGCACTTTAGATTACAAGACCTCTCACCTGAAGAGCTGTATTTTAATAACCATATACATACAAGGCCATCTTTGGGTAGCAAGTAAACCATTAAATAAAATATTCATAACAGAATTCAACAGTGGAGTGAAAGAGGGGAGTTTGAATGGACAAAGGGGAAAATGCCTATCACTTGCGAAAAATTAAGAAGCAAGTAGGTCTTTAGTTCTTGTATAATCCATACAGTGCTGAGTGGCATTTAAGTTTTCAGTTCTTGCTTGGGGTAGCCACTCTCCAAAGGGTAACCCTATTAAGCAAATTAAACTGAAAAGAAAAACAATCTCAAAACTGTCTACAAGACTGGATCCAAGGAAAGAAGTCATTTGGCCGTGATCCTCATACAATGAGGTAATGCATTTAACTGCTCTAACTACATATTCCAACCGACAACCTAAAAGAACAATAGGAAGTTTTGAGGCCTGTATATGCCACAGCATTCAGGTGGACAAGAGAAGAAATAAACAAATGGCAGAGCTGGAGAGCGACAGACTGGGTCAACAGTGACAGTCTTCTTAATACCTACACCATACTACTCTTATGTTCAACTGTTTGTTGTTTCAATATGGCTACTCCAATACTTAAAATTTTAAAGAAATCTACTCTTAGCCCGTGGAAGCATCTGAATCAGACAATGAAAAAGAAATGAAGTAGCTATCTGAACACTGCCCTTTTAAAACACTGCTATTAAAAATCAGCAAACTTCAGACTTCCTTCAGCACATTAATGACAGTAAATACAGGTTTCAAATTCAAACCTAGAGTTTTTCTACTAATATACATTCTGTCCTAATAAAAACAGTCCAAATTTGAAAAAAATGCAACAAGAAAAACAAGTTTTAAAGCACAAAAACTAAAGCATCTTAAAGACCTTTTTACTTTTCAAATGTCCTGGGGAAAAAAATCCCCAGACAAAACAAAAAAAAACCTTTAACCTCATCTGTTACTTTAAAAAAGCTCTACGATACTAGGATAAGTCTACCTATCTGGGTAACATGGTGGCTCAAAAGATCTCAGTTTTTGTCTTCTAGACTTTGTACATCAGTCCACCAGCAGAGAGGATCGAGACAGGAGCTGTGTAGAGTAGAGCTGATGCCTGACTGTCTGTTTTGAGGATCAGAGACAGATGTAACAAACAAATAAATATCTCAGTTATTTGCAGGGTTCTGTCAGACAGGCAAAGAAATAGCTGCCTTCAGTTAGAAGAAACCAAATGAGACTGTGTTTTGTGCAAGAACATTTTTATCTTACCCTCTCTCTCACCTTATCAGACGCATCTCCTCACTCTATTCAGAATCCAACAAGTCATAAAATTCCATCTGTAATAAAAGGAAAAGTCCATTAATACCACCTGATAAGCTTACACCAAAAAGTTAATTATAAATTCAAGAAAAAAAATAAATTTCTACTCCTAATTCATTATAATCTATACCCCAGATGAGTCACCCTCATGTCTGCAGTCATCTGGGAAACCTGGATGTAGAGATATTAAAGAGGTTGTAACACATTTTGTAAAATAATAATAATAATAATAATAAAAAACTCTCTTCCTCCTTTGCAAAGGATAACATGGTCAAAGTTGCACTTTGGCCAAAGTGTATAGGTTGACCTACTGAGTCATAAGTAAGTCTGCAGCATGCCCTCATTAAACTGAATGAACATCAAATTATATAATGAGAACGGTTGTAAGATGAGACCAATGGTAATAGCTAGAAGTAATCATAGCAGTGCTATACATTGTGGGGACGATTTTCTGTCAGCATGTCAAACCTGGAAATGCAGCACCTTTTATCTTTAGGCCAAGAAACTGTCACCACACGGCCTTTTTTAAATATGGTAAAGCATGCAAGAAATGGATGAAACAAAGCTCTCATGCACAAGTTTAAATTATGCCTACCCTGATCAAGTACATTTAATTTTTCAACACCTTTGCAAACCAACCTTTGAACGTAACAAAGATGTTTTTGTTGTACAAGTAAATGTAACAGTTTAGCATATCCAGAATGACAAGAAAAAGTACTATGCATTTGACTGACAAAACTGCAACCCTGAAACTGTCAATAGAAAATATAAAGTCATGATAAACTTGGGCTTGAAAGAACACTCTTTTCCATTACACCATTAAGAAAAGGAGACATGATCTGCAATCTAACCAGTTAATAAGTCAGTAGGGCAGAAGAAAAACCTCCAGTTAGACACTTGGAAAAGCCTAAGTGTCTGCCTAGAGTGAGAAATGTGAATCAAGGATCTTTAAAAAAAAGAAACAAGAATATCCCCCCTCCACACAACCTTTTATATGAAGGAGTTCAGCATTCTGCCCACAAACCCTAGAAGCCACTGTCACACTGAAAAGGACCAGAAATCCTTAAGTGAAATGGGATACTGTATGAGACAATACTAGTTTTTTGGGGGTTTTTTGTTTTTTTTAAAAAAAGTTCATTTTTCAATCGAGTTATCTGTGGGGGATATGGCAGGAATGGAAGGATTTAAAGCAAATTGTTTTCATGTTTACTTACTTTTCTTTTAGTGACACTACAAAGAGTGTTCCTGTGCACAGAGTACAAAACTAGACACAAAGAAAACACTGGGGTTTAGACCTGGGTCTGACATCTCTGATTTGTACTCTTGCTTCATTTTTCCCTCAGGCATAGAGCATCCACAGTTCCAATGGACCCTAATGGGAACTGTGGATGCTCAGCACTCTTGAAAGGTCAGATCCTTCACCAGTCTCTGCTGCAGTTTTCCCATCAGCAAAATGGAAACAGTAGTACACATTTACCTATCAAGGAGAGCTGCTGAGAGGACTGAGTTCTAAAAAGCATTCTGTAGAATGCTTTGTAGTGCACATTAGTGTACATTTTTAGTGCTAAAAAGAAAACTTTCATACAGCAAATACCATTTCCTCATCTTCCACTGACACAATTTACTCACTCTTGTTATTTCCTCTTTTTAGTTGCAGTTTGTTTCACTCAGGAACGCCTTCATTTGTTAGCACATGGATCTTTTTTTTTGGCGTTATCAGAAAGACTATAACGTTATTCCATTCTGGTTTTCTATATGAAGAAAAGATCTTCTGACTATGTGACAGAAAGACTGGAGAAAGAGAGCCACTGAATGGAAGCCCTGACCAAGAACCCACTTGAGTACTCCTACACTCCTATTCCCCTGCCAACCCAGTAAAATTCCTCAGAGCACAACCTCTTCCTGGCTGTTTTCAGAGAAACTGCAGCAATCATACAAGAACAATGGGGAAGTTTGTTTTACTCAAAGAGTAAATGTTTTGCAGCTTCCAATGTAAATATTTTTAATTAATGGATTTTTTTTTAACTCTCTGTTGCCCTACTAGCATTCACATTCATACAGTTCTGTCAAAACAGAAATCAGCACTTGACTTCTATAGTAGGAGGAAAAAAAAAGAGAAGTACAACAGAAAAAGACACGTTAACTTCAGAAAAAGCACGTTCATAAATAAATCATAATTGAGTGGACATATACTGGGTGGGATCCAGGAGGAGAAGAATTACAGAAAAACAAGTCCGCTCATTTCCTGTGTCAGGCTAAGGGCTCATGTTAGCTCCTGTCAGAATAGTGGACCTATTTTAATAGCCACTTACAGAAAACCACAACCTAAACGGTTTCCAAAACAACCCAATGACCAGGCTACAAGCGAAGAACACTGTGACTATCTTTTTGCCTCAGTCATCAGTTTAGTTGCTCCTAACTGCCCCAACACTCCATGCCCATTTCACAGAAACACATCTTAAAGATTCATAAATAGTGTTGTGGATTCTGTCAGTAGTGAAGGGACTCAAATTTACTGTCTCTGCGCAGGACCGCTTTCGTGTTACAGAGGGAGGCAGAACAGGGATGCCAAACTGTACTGCACATGCTCCTCCAATGGTTTCAGTGAGGACTGGCAGTACCCTGGGTGGAGGCAGGTCTTTGACTCTTGCCCCTAGGCAAGGGGACACAGCTTGGATGTGATGCCATCAGCAGATACTGGCATTCAAGCTTTTTTTTTTTTTTTTTAAAAAGGGGAAAAAGACAACAAACAACAACAACAACAAAAAGAAATGAGGCACAGATGGAGCCATTCCTGCTTTCCCAAAGCCTGACTGGAACACGAACGTAGATGTGACTGAGCTGGAAAGTTCAACCAGCATAATATGTTGCTGAATAGCTAGAGAAACTACTGCATGGACCATTTTGGACTGAACAAGTCCCATATGTGGTAATGTTTCCCTTCCCCTGCTTTTGTCTGAGTGGGAGGTTTTCTTCCTCTTGTACTGACCTTGCCACATTTGACTCTTATTAGCAACATTCTTCCAAAAAATTTAACAAGCAACTCCATAAAAAATCCCTGCCACTGTCAGCAATATGCATGCTATCCCCTGGGTAAAACCTTGTCACATCCCTCTAAAAATACAGGTTTTGTACACTTCTGCCACCTCATACAAGATGCTAGTTGCATACTTCTCAGACTTGCCAAATTCTGCAGTTCTCACAACAACTGGCCATGTCAAAACGCAGCAGCTTATCCACTTCTAGACCACCACGGCCCTCGTTCTTCAGATCCTGTGGTGTTCGCCTACCTTTGCTAACACAGAAAGGAGCAACAACAGGAAGAGGCCTACTGTCCTCCCAACTGCAGGGACTACTAACTGCACGAAGACTGAGTGCTCTTGATTAAGAGGACAAATCTTCCAGATTCCTAGATTAGGAAATGCTAACTATTAACCACTTCCGATTAGGACTTGAGAAAGCGGGGGGAAAGAAAGAATGCCTGGCTGTTACTTGAGAGAGATACTCTGATTTGGCAGCAGCAGGAAAGCCTGGGGACAATGAGCCTATCACTGTTTCTGCATAGGCAATTTTAGTACCAGTAAAGCTGGTGCGCTTCTGCAGAAGGAAGTGGCCATTAGCAGATACATCCCCCTCTAACAGTGTGCACGCACCTTAGTACCTGTCTCCTATTGAGAATAAGAAGAGTAAAAGGCTGTTGAAGGGCGATGCTGAATGAAAGCCCCCCCCTTGCAGCAACACTATGTGGAAGCATGTGTTTGAGAGACCTTTCCTGTCCCCACCAGCCCCACAAAATGAAACTAAAATCTCTTGATCTTGTAATCAAGTGTTATCAATCACTACTATGATTGGAAAAGCATTTGTGATCTCAGCTTTAGTTTCCATGCCAGTAAGGACTTAAGAATGAATAGATAAATAAATAAATAGTTTCTGAACTATATTGTCATCAGTATTTCTGGGTATTTACGCAGCATTAAATCAAAGTTGGAATCAAAGAAGTAAATATCTCTGCTTAAAACAGAGCTCTCACAAAATAATCTTATATCACTTCTCATCAGAGACCTGTGAAGAGACAGAATTCGCATTAAGCCCTCAGTATGCACAAACTCTGGAAAAGGAGACCTGTCAGCAAGTGCCCCCACTCTAAGAGAGACCTAGGAGAAATCCTCTTCCAACCACAGCAAGACTTGTGTCAGTCCTTCCATTTTCCTCTCTGACCTATTCTGGGGAGCCACCACGCTCAGCTTTTTCATATGCCTATTTAATCAGCAATGTGCGACTTGCACAACCTTATCAATTTCTCTGTGGTCTGCTCATCAGGGTAATAAGTAGAAAGGCTCCCTGAAGGCGCAGCACATTCATAATTCTCCTGTGCCCACGGGATGGAAAAGAGAGTGAGAAAAGAACAGATGAATGTTAATCTCTCCTCCTTGCCTCCAGCAGCAGTTTGTACACTCCCACGCAGAGAAAAGGGAGGCTATACAATTCGTGGAGGCCAAAGTATCTGGAAAAAAGTAGATTGAGAACTGATGGCAAGTTCCCTTCTATTTCAATTCTCTTGCTGTAAGGAAAGTGCAAAGCAGTCATCGACTTGCTGGTGGAAGATCAGACCATAGCATCTTTAAGGGGCTGCTTTTATGCTAGCAGCAGAGCTGGACTATTCAGGATTGCAACTGTTTAACTTATTCGCTACACAAAATATTCTGCTCATGCATTACAAGCACTACGTGCACTGTATGACTTTTCCTACAGAGATTTTTATTACTACTACTACTGCCAGATTAAATTTGTTGCCTGATCACAAAAATCCATGCAACATCCAAAAAGGACACAAGATCACTCCATTATAGATGTTAATTCAAAAATTACAGAAACAAGTCTGTCATCTGCCTGACTCCAAACAGATACTTTCTAAACCCGAGTAGGTAGCCAATAATGCCCAAAACAGTGAGCTTGGGCAGTGGCTACCACCTATTTCTTTAACTAATTCCTATCTAAAAAGTGCCTTTCAGCCTGCAGCTGAAAAGGCAGCATGCACCAAATGAAAGCACGGGGGAGAAGCTCTAAGCAGGAAACAGACGCTCGTCTTAGATTAGCACAGCTCACTCAAGTGTAGTGCTATGCTCAGATTTGGTTTTGATTTGCAAACCTGGCTGGCATTGGCTAAAAGGCTGTTTGAAGTTTTGTTAAAAAAGAAAAGCTAGAACAAACACTACCACACAAGTGAAGTTGCCCTGGCAGCAGACAGTACCTTTAAAACCTTTCTAAGATGCACCTTTCTCAGCCTCCGTTTCACAGCGTCCTGAGTCTTGCCCTCCCGTCTCCCCTTCAGCCAAACGCAGTCATGCTGCTGGGTACCTCGCAGGTCAACAGCGCTTCATGTCCAAAAAGATGCAGCAGAGGGAGCAACACGAGTTCCTCACTTGCATGGAGGCCTGGGGCAATGCCAGCCACCTCCAATCTTCACAGTCCATCACCACCACCCCCAAAATCCCTACTGCAAGAAGAGCACTTTGTAAGACACCTCAGTAGGTGACTGAGACAAATAAGAGTCAGCAACTATAACACCAGAACGGCTCCAAGATTTCAAGCGGCCCCCAGCTGGGCTGGCAGCAGGCTGCTGGCTTTCACCATTAATTCCAAAATTAACAGACTCAGAGCCATCGTATTACCTGAAGGAAAGGTAGCAGACCCAATCCTCAAATGCCAATGACAGCAATGCTGCCATGGTTTTGATTGTGCCAATACTTACCTGGTAGGAGCCACTCAGAAAAAAATCACTCCCTCACCCTGGCTCACAATAAACATAGTGGCAGAGACATACTGCAACTAATAACTTGATCAAGGGCAAGGTGGAAGTACTTCTCCAAGTAATCTAGAGAAGAAATCTGAGACCTTAAAGAGAGAATTTAAATGAACTTTGAGGGGGAAAACACACTATTTATTAATATCTGTGCTTCCAACATGGATAAACAGACAAGAATCTCTCTGTCTGTGCACATATTTAAGCCCGTTTACATATGAAATCCAAAAGGATGTCCTCATTTTATAAATAATTTGATCTGGTGACTACGTCAGAAAAAAAGAGCAACTTAAGGCTAAATACAGAGGCAAAACACTTGGCTACTGATGTCTAAACAGGGGGGCAAAGATTAAACATCAGGGTCACTAAAACTCAGCAAATGGTTTATAGCTAAAGCTAATCACATAATCACTAACATAGCACATATTCAATGCACACCAAACTGAGTGCTCTTGCTTATATTCAAGCTTTTAAACCTTTGCTTATGAGCAAGTTATTCTGAATATTCCTGCTAAATGTAAACATTCAATCCACTACTTATAGCTGATCACATAAATCATTTGGCAATGCTTCCCTCCTCCAATTTGATAAGCATGCATCAGGAGTGCCCGAGGAGCCACAGAGCGAGGGACAACACACAAACAGGACCACAGCATAAAACTCTTCTCTCCTAGGAAGGAGGGGAAAAGGTTTCTGAAAAGATTTACTGGCTCAGTTTGAACTGCACATCTTGTTTTCCTTTGTCACATGCTTACTTAGGTGTTCATATATGGTTGTAGTTACAAGTAGGTGCAATTTGCTTAAAATCAACCACTTTCCTTGCCAGGGCAGTAGCGGAAACAACAACCCTGCACACAAGAAACTCATTTCTCTATAAAGAAATATTATTTCCAGCTAAAATTTGCTATTCACTTCAGTCAAATGCACAACTTTTGTTTTCAGTTTTGTTTCTGGGTTGTGACAATACCTGTAAACAGCAATACAAGAGTAGTGCAAGCAGTCTTAAAAGATGTTCAAAGAAGTATCTGCTACCCCAAATTCTGCATATTATTTACTAAATTTAGTAAACAATATTTTCTTGTAATGTTTGCTACTGTCTGCTGCAAGTCACAGTAAGGTCATACTCAGAATATGCAACAGCATGTTAGAGTTTAAAATGAGAGACAATCAAGAAATCTGTATACAAAAGGAAAGATTGTTTTTAAGTAGTATACATGTCATTTCTGTGTAGCTAAATTTTGTGTGCTACTGATAACAATATACACTATCAGTAAGGTATGTCTGAGTATAAGGTAGAACTTGGTAGCTTTCCAAAGATCTACATTTCTTATTCAGAGGAGCAACGAGGACTGTAAGCATTTAACTTGAAACCAGTGACCACATGTGGTAAGAAAGGCTTGCCAGGATGTGATCCTTAATTATGACTTCATCCTGTACAGTTCCCTTGAAAAAGAATCAGCTGAGACTTCTTGCCCAAAGCAGCTCCTACACAGCACAACCCATGCAAAGAGGAGACGAGGATGCCAAAAATAACAATAAAAGCTTTCCCCTCAAATAATGAGGTATCCCTTATAATTCCGCCCTATAAAACCAGATTTGTCAAGTTCTAAATTAGGTTACAGCAATATTTCATTACAGCATTAATCTTCCTTCCCACTTGTAAAGATGCCTAATAATTTAATATGATATACACATAAAATATATACATTTTTTTTTAATATCTGGAACTCTTCAAAAATCTCCCGAAATAGGCATCTGTTTTATAGTCCATTTTCCATATACCTATAGTTTCCAAAATGTAACTGTTTCACATTCTTTGCCTGGAAAAATGTTTGCAAAGTGCATTTGCATGTAGACTAAGAAAGGTTGTAATTATCTCTCTTGGGCTTCTTAGGTAGGTCAGTGAACATCTTACAAAGGCTTCTGTATTGTCCCATGATATTCACTGAGCATCATTTTTTTCAGAAAGCAGCAGACCCTCTTGAAAAGAATTACACCAACAAGTAAAAATTTCAGAAGAAAAATAATGGGATTCCAGACCCAGGACTTTTAGAACATTTATTTTGTTTACTTCTAAATGATAAAAAAAAAAGAAACAAACACAACACTTTTGCTGAAATGGATTACTACACAAAATGCTAAATTACAACTACCTCATATACTAAGATTTTAGTGAATAACACACACAAACTTCACATAAAAATAAATAAAAGAAAGGAGAAGATATTTAACTGGGCAAGGGAAAAAAAGAAAATAAATACTGCCAGTACTTGCTGTTATTAAAATGTATAATTTCCACTCCCTCCTAGCTAATCAGATCTTTAACAAAAGAGAAACCAATTCAAAGTAGTTATTATAATGTGTCTGTACAGAGCATCACTGTAAAAACTTAGGAATATGACCACATCAACGCTGTGGAATACATACATTTTTCCTTCACGAAATTAATATAGCAAAAACTGCTACATAAATTTAAGATTGCTTGAAGTCAGAAAAACAGTTATGTCGTTTTCTTTTTGCTTCTGAGAAGTATGTGCCGTTTACATCCTCACTTCCTGCTGCCTCTCTTTACTTTTCTTAAAGAAGAACTGTATTACTAGCAATACAGCATTTAAGTGTTGGGATAATTGGAGGAAGTCAGGACAAGTCTGTTTGAATTGCTGTTCAACAGACTTGGTGAGATTTCATAAAACCTACACTGCCAATAGTTAAAATAAAAAGTGAACTACCTTTTTATTTGCTATGCCTCTAGGGGTATGTATGTAATTTTTTCTTTTTCTTTACTGTATTCAGTCAAGGGTCACTGATAGTGTATTAAGGAAATAACCCATGGTCCTGATCCTGCAAAATATCCCACTAAGAAAATGCCTCAGAAAGCTTCTAAATCCAGTATGCTGCAATTAAGAAATGTTTGACTAGGCAGCTTATCGCATGATTGCACTCCCTGAAGTGGAATCTCGATACAGGCTGAAGTCAAGATAGTACGTATCACAACCATTTCACAGCTTGCTGTCGTATCTCTGTAAGACATTTTTTAAAAAAAGAAGAAAAATGACTAACTGCTTTTTTCCTCCCTTTTTTTTAATACTTAAAGTATTTTACATTGGTGTACAGCTTTAACAAAATGTTGTTTTAGGTTACTGATTACTAACTTATCCCTCAAATCCAATGATAGGAACCAATTCCTAAAGAGCTAAGCAATTTAAAACCTGCTCACTGCAAGAAAGCTAGTTTTGTACTATCAAAGGCTCAAAGAAACTTACTAACCCTGTTCTCAGAATACTTATAATAAACCCCTTTACTTCTCTTTCAGTTCCCACACTGAAACAGCAGAGTCCCCCCTTTTTCTCAGTTTCCAAAATACTAAGGTTTTTTTTGTTTTTGTTTTTTTTTTCTTCAGACGAGTCCGAAAATATGAACCTCATTCACTCTTGTTTATATTAGGGTAGCTGCAGTAAAGCAGAGGCTATTTGAAGGATTTGGTCAGGCTTCTGAGAGGCTAGTGGGCTTTGTTTTGTTTTTTGGAGTCAAATGCTAAGACTAATAAGACTGGTAACAGGAAACTCTTTATTTAACCATTTCTCCTAGCATTCCTAGGAAACAATCTGTCTGAAAAGGAGACTTTTTTGTTTTTTTAAACAAGAGCCCAGTTATCCGAGATTAACACGCAGCTAGTTTCCCCACTGTTTTGAAGAACTGTGTTGGCTTTTCCAGCCAATGAGAAAGTGAGGAGAGCCTCAGAGAGCCGTTGGGCTGATGTACATCTGAATAAACTCCATGAAGTTCAGTAAAATTATTCTGCATTGACAGCTTTGCCAGTAAATGCAAAACCCAGTAATAATGGTTTTCAGATATTGAAACCGTACTAGCCTTAAAAGACGCTTCCAATAGACTTCTGCTGGCTTTTGAACTGCCCAGATTTTAAGGAGGGACCTGTCATTTTCAATTCCTCAGGCACCTCAGTTAATTCAGTGTATCTATTAAAGTTTACTTTTGTAAACTTACAAAAACAAAAGTTTACTCTAGTAAACAAAAGTTTATTTTTGTTATTCTACGCAGTGCTTTGTATATTACAACATCTACAGTTGTATACCAAATGCAGACTAGGCTTTTGTTTTTAAACAAGCAGCACACATCACAGTAAATATAAATACCTGACCCTTCATCACCAAATCACTAATACTTCAAAAAAGGATTTTTAGTCAGTTAGCAGTTGTCCTAAAAAAAAAAAAACCAAACCAAACAAAAAAACAGTAACAACAAAAAAGAAAAAGCAAAATCCTCTTCCTGGAGTAGTATTTATTTGCTGAGAAAAATAAATATTTTTCTTAACTCAAGCATTTTTATAGCTGGGAAAACAATGCCTAAAAGATGGCTAAATTAGTGTGTTAGTACATGTATGTCTATTAGTTAAACTATTTCTTCAAGAAAGTTTAACTAATACAGTTACGCCTAAGATACATAGTCACATAAATGATAGCATCCACAAAATACTACTAATACAAGCATTTGTATAACCAGTAATGGAAAGATATGCCAATATTTATTACGTAGGTGGATCATCACAGCAATCAGACACAGAGCTTTTATGGAATTATAATTAACAGTGTAAATTTTTAACAATTATAATTTTGGTTAGTCTTCATACCTGGCAGAGTGCGCATCTACTATTCCCAATTCACTCAGTCTTCATTTTCAAATCAAGATACACCAATTAAATTATTAAAGCCGTGAATATTCACTACTCCCCCACCCCCTCCGACTGATTCAAGCCCAGAGCATTGGTTTTACATTACGCCACGGTCCTCTAGACCTTGACTATGCATATGTAGCAATACCAGAATTTTTCATTTGCACATACAAAAGTAGCTCAAAGGACTTTACAACACTTAAGAAATAGGTATAGAAGAAATACCAAACTATCAGATTCCCAGGCTTAGTGAGTTTAAAAGAGAAGGAGTACCCATTCCACAGGAATGTCCCTCCCTCCCTTCCTGTCTTCGTATCACAAAAGCATCTCCAGTACCTCTTCCCAGAACTATGCTTTCTAGGTTTTCATATACAAAACAGAATGGAACTTACATCAGCTGATCTGTGCAAGCTTTGATGACTACATTTTCAAAATAAAAGCCAGAAAATTAGTCACGGTGGAATAGCATCTTGAGGGGACAGTTTGGGTGGCCACCAGCAAGATGCGCATGGAAGAACGTGTGAGAGAGAAAGATTGGCATCTACCACTTCCTCTCTTCAGACAAAAAAAAAAAAAAAAAAAAAAAAAAAAAGAAAGAAAAAGAAAAAAAAAAAGGCTAGAGAGTCCTTCCTTGCTTGGTGCAGACTTGGTCCTAGATGCAGCAGACTGCCAATGCTCAGCATGGATGCACAACCTGGAAAAGTGGCAAAACCAGCAGATTTGGTGGGGAAACTCCCCAGAGCTGGAAACAATTTTCACCAGTTTAGTTAAATGGTGACTTTGTCAAATGTCTCGCGGAGTTGGTGTCACAAAAATAAAAACAGAGATCTAGAAAGGCTCAAACCATGAGAAGCAGAGTCCTCTCCAGTCACCAGCAGCCACATGATACCTGTTTAGTTCAGAAAGGTCCATAAAACATCCAGGCCCATAAAAAACACAGAACATCCTAAAACACACAACCTCCCTACAGCAAAACCACAAAAAAACACTGTTTTTCACATGAAGAAAGCAGAAGAGATCCAGGGAATCACCGTGTCCCAAACCTCTATAATAAGAGAATTTGCTAGGTGGAACATTCAAATTCTTTAGGAGCCAGACCATGCCCCCACCCTAGAAAGGAAGACTATGCAATGAAATATAAATCAAGTCGCAAAGTCCCTGTCCAACTGATTTGGGGAATCTGCTTTTGATGCCAAATCTGAAAGGAAGGGAGAGGCAAAAAAAAAAAAAAAAAAAAAAAAAAGTCAGTGGACTTCAGTGTTTGAGCAAGAGAAACCAACGCCACTGAAACTACCTGCTCACCTCATTCATCATCTTGTCCCCACTTGTGGGGAATCTGTTGATTCTTCAGAAGAAAGTGACAGAGAATGACTGAGTAGCCAGAGGGTACAGCAATGGCTAAGGGAGAACTGAAACTCTTTTGCTGCCCCTGCCAAAGTACGGAGCCAAAATAACGTAAATGAAGTGCAAGACACACAAACAGCAGTTGTCAGGCACAGTCACCACAGACATGCGTCCTTCCATATACCATGGGTTTGTCATCAGCTTGTAATACTATTACTTGTGAAGGGCAATGTGGTTAATAGCGGATGACCCTGTGGGCAGCAAGCAAAAGGCTGCACTGTTCCTGAAGGAATTTCAGAAGCTAAAGCCATCACCACCTATCCAACAGGCGAACCTGAAGTGCTCGTTTCGACTCCGATGCAGAGCTAAATCGGAGCTCTTCAACTCTAACACAAAAGATTTCACTGACTGCAAAAATTACCAGCTGGTTACTCGCAGTGCTGGGACAACACACCTTGCAAGCCTGCTGTCCTCCATGACCACACCAAAAATGACCCATGTTCAACAAGTACCACCTGCAAAAGGCCAATACTGCAGGCAGGGAGACAAGTAGCAAGTTTTCCCCCGCAGCCCATTCTGCTTGTCCTAGCACTCCGCCAGACCCGCCCAGCTTTCCAACATGCATGTAGCTCTCTGACAGTAGTTTTCCAGGCCATGGCAGGTGCAATGAGCTGCCCAGACTCTCTGTAATCAACATGTCCCACATCCTCTGCCACATGTCCCGCCAGGGAGGAGGAGGCAGAGAAGAAACACTACAACTGCAGGCACAGAGGGAAAAAGGGGTGTCATAGCAACCCAGTATTTAGCCCTGCCTGTTGAAAGAAGAGGAGCTGAGCAAAGGAGTGGCTGTTACTCCAAAAGACGATCCACTCCTGAAATAGTGCTACAGCACTGGCACACCGCATGTTGTAACACTCAGGGCCCAGCAGGCCCACCCTAGTGCAAACATTTTATAAAAACTACTTTGCTCACACCTTCATATCATTCACATAAGACAATAAAAGGAAAAAAATCCATGAAACTGAGAGGAAACCATGCAAAAAATCCTACTGCTAGAATGAGAACATGTCCACACACAACAGAAAGAGGAGAAATGGAAATTAATGCTCTGAAACATAGTGTGTTAAAAGCTTAGCGATATCTACTCTGCCAACCCATCTGCTGGAAGAGTAGCCAAGTGAGTAACTTCTAAAGAAGGGCTGCAGGATTCCTACAGGAGAGGAGGAGACCCTAATTTCCCTTCAGCAACATCACCCTTTCTAAATTATCTCGGGTGATCACCACAACACTGCAGCACCCTGACCTAATGATTGCATTTGAAAGCTCTCAGCCTGATACTTTGGTCTGTGTTACTTTCTCTCATTTGCGCCCTGTCATACCTATTACCATCTTCCGAACTTCCCTCCCTACTTTATGGCTTTTTGCATCACTGCACACAAGAGCATTGCACAGTCCAAGCACCCAGCCAATTTGTTTCCTTATCAGCCAGAGAGAGCCCAAGAGGGGGCTCTGCCCTGGGTAGAAGAGCCAACTGGGGAAACCAACCTCAGCTGGCAGCAATCACAATTTGGCCAAATTAAATTAACCCAGCTGCAAACCTGGTTTCTGGCAGACTAGTGACCTCAGACTGTAAGGGCTTCACAGGAAGCTATGTTTTCCCCACTGATGCTATTCTCCTTTATGCTCACTAATGGAGGGTATTTTTCTCAAAAGTGGGAAAGCTAACTATCATTTATACTCAAGATTGTATAACACAGCTAAACTTCTTCCCTTTCAAATGGAGGAGCACCTTATGCAATAGATTTTAGCTGCCTTCACTTAGAAAAATGGAGAGAAAAATATTTATGTTCTTCAAGCTTTAACGGTTTTCCTTTAGAGTCTCCACTTTTCAAACACGAGCACCAATTTTCCACAGTTTCCTACCACATGGCAATTACACAGACTAAGATCCTAATGCTACTCAACAGCAAATGGGCCATATTAATATTTTTGGTTTTCTGAGTTCTCTGGGACCATTACTTTACTCCAACTTAATACAGACAGGAAAGAGAAAATGTACACAAGTAAAGACAGACAACAAGAAGTGAGATAGAACCAGATTGTGAATTACTAGGAAAAGAAAAAGCTGATGGATGAATAACACAGAAATGATGGATTGGGTAATTCAGTTGTATGCAGGGATCCGACTGTGTGACAGGGCACATAGTTATACCTCAGAGACATGTTTGGTCAGTTGGAGCTTCTCTTTTGCCTTCTCTCACATTCATTTACGTTACCTAGTCTCACAGCTTTTACAGAGAGCTCTGCTCCCTGAATCTCTGCTACCAGAGACTGAAAAGGCTGATTTTGGTTCAGTTCCACACAGTTCCATAACCTTTCAAGTTATACAAACTTCCATTAGAGATTAAAAACCAGAAACCCCCCAAACCCACATTATACAGATCTTTTCTTACCCAAATAAGAGTACACCATCTTTTGGAGATTTTTTTTTTTTTGAACTAAACAAAGGGTATGTCCATTAGAAACAATTCTCCTCATCCCAGGAAAAAACCTGACAACACAAAACCATGCACAGCCTTCTGTATTTAAAACTCAGCTGTTTCAAGATCAGTCTACTTCAGCTATTAAAACAAGTCAGAAAGATATCGGGGGGTGGAGGTTACACTTCAGATACACTGCTTCTGATATTTGAGAGGTTTAATACAGATACAATCCCATAAACTCTTCAGCATCACATTTATTGGCACGGGGGCACATTTATTTCTTTGTAATAGGAAACTTGGAGTAGATGACCATCACATCACTGGTGAAAACTGCTATGAAATAAAATAACCCAGTCACCTGAATTTATAAGTTCCTCTAACAAAGTATTGTGTGCCAAGCTAAGCAATTCTGATGAATTACATTAGAAGCTTATAGACTTCTCAGAAATAATTATTTACACAGAGCTGCAACTGCACAGAGACATACACATGCTCACACTTCTGAAGGAAAATAAATTCTGACTTGTTACATCCACATATTCTTCACTTGAGTAAAAACCTGTAAGATTATTAACTACAACAAAGCTCTAAAATGGATGCTAAAATGGTGTTTCAGGCCAGCATCACACATTCCAAAAACATATATTAGCTGAATTCTAGTGCACTATATAAAGGCAAGTTTGAACTGGAAAGCTTTGCTGTGATTTGTGGTATTTTAAAAGCACTCTTATAACAATTTTAACAGTTCAAATTCAAAATATCATGAGCTTAATCCCAAAGAGATATAGCTAGCGCTAAACTGCCATTTTAATGGAATTTTTGCACCCTGTCTCCATGCTCTACTTTATAAATAAACCTCTAGACTTTTTATTGATTTTTTTAACATGATAGATTGCGCCTCTCTGGCAGAAAGGGCCAAAGAACAGCACATGAAAAATTACAGGTTCGCAATTTGTGAGAGGGACAACAATAACAAAACCCCCATGGGAAAACTATTGCAATATAACGCATATATGTGTATGTTCACTGTTTTTCAGATCTGCAGGGTATATGTATATAAACACATATATAAAAAAAAGATTTTTACTAAATTTACTGTCAGAAACAAAGGAATATCAAATACAGTTATATCACATGCTGTACATCTTTTTCAGTTACAAAGCATAAATGTAACTTTAGTGTCTGACTTGAATAAACTTGCTCTAGGGTGGTACACGACATGCCATGAAAATTATCTCAAAAAGGAAGAAGTCCTATACCAGTTAAAGGTCTAGGCTCCAGAGATTAAAAAGTAAAATCATTCAGTAAAGTTCTTATGGTTTCTTTAACAGGTAAATACAGCAACAGCTAACATAACTTAATAGTTAACAAGTCTTAGAGCCTCTACGGTCCTGTGTCAGACAGCTCATCAGTACACTGCTCTGCTGACCTAAATTCTGTAACCAACTATGTGAGTATCACCAAACACACTTGTGGTCAAGCTGTAAGATCACTACTCCTTCTATAACTGAACTCAGAAACATATTACAGTGTCAGAATAATAACTCCACCACTTGTGTGCATGGATGCAAGTGTAATGGATTTCTAATCCACCGACATGAGAAAGACACTTATTTTTCTAACACAGAGAGGGAACACTTTGGTCATATGATCCAATTTTCTGTTATCAACATATTTCTAAGGATAAGCAGAATGCCTGCTACCACAAGTTGCTTTCTTACATAGGGAAGAACAAGAAGGGCAACCAAAAAAAGGAAATACAATAGAAAGCAAGCAGCAAAACCTAAACATTTCACTTAGTATAATAATAGTTATTTAGCAGTATTATGGCTTTATCCCATTTGGTTCATCTTTCCTTACTGCAATGTATTCTTTTTAAATCAGTATTCTGATCCTTATAAATATATGACTGGATTAAAAAGATTCCTTGAACACATGACTTTATAATATCATTTGAATTCTCTGCACAATCCTGTGAACTCCTGTGTGCTTAATTTTAGAAACAAGGACAATAAAAAAATTTCAAAAACCCAACAACGTCTGCCATTTCCATATGTGCTCTATATTTTACTAGTTCTCAACCAGAAATGCAAAAAAACAAAAAAGATTTTTAAGGGCACTATGTCTTCCCTGACACACTGAAACGTAAAATTCTTCACCTCTGAATTGTCTACTAGAAATCTGTTACACCTGGCTAAAAGTTCCCCAACTGATTTTCAGAGGGAATGGCAATTAAGAGAGCCATTCATGAAGATGTGAAGACAGTGTGACAAAAATATCAGGGATATTGGAGGATTCAGGCCACAGAATACCCAAAAATGATTTTCAGGGGATGCAGCTGCATCACTGCAAGTGCAGAGCAACTTACCAATCTCTCCATGTCTTTCTCTCAGTGCTTGTTCTTTTTCAGATGGTGGAAAAAAAAGCAAGATCAAAAATTACTGGTAACCAATGGTGATCTAATATGAATGCACACAATGCAATGGCAACTAGGAATATGACCAAAACAGATCAGGATGCTTGGCTGTACATATAGAGAAAAGTGGGGTCAAACAGTGGCAGACAACACACAGAGATTTCATTTCATGTCTCTCACCAGTCAGTATCAGCAAAAAGTCACCAAGGAGTGGTGAACACGTGTCCAACACCGCTCCTCTGGGCTGGTGCACATACCAGAAGGCATGGTGCTTTTTCCTAGATTCAGCCAAACCAGGTACACAGACTCCAGACCAGAACTGACTCTTTCTCAAAAGTCACATCGCTGCAACTGAACTGTGGAGCTGAAGGACCTGCACCACCACCAACCGTGCTGCTGTTCTGTGACGAACTTGAACTTTAGAGGCCAAAATTTTCAACCTGACCTTTTTGCTGGCACTAAATTCATGCAAATTTTTCCCCCCCCACGAAAAGTCTGATTTTTAAATACTGGTCTACCTCAGCTAGCAAGCACGTGTTACTGACGATTACTAGAACATATGTAAGAAACAAGCAATAGCATATGGCTATACAAATAGCTAAACCGATGAAATGTTCCTTTCAAACTCCAGAAGAGACAAATAATTTCACCAGATCTTCCTAACAGGCCACCCCACAGCATGTGTGAGCACTTACCACTTGAACAAATGTACTGGATAAGGCCAGCACATGGCCTAGATTTCTTCCAGGGCAGTGTCTGGTACTGGCATTCAGATGCGTGCGTGTGCACACTCCTTCTCTCTCATGGGCACCTCTCAGTACTTCCTCCTGCCTTCACTTCTAGGTGACTATTATAGAAGAAAAGCTAAGCAAGAAAAGACATCCAAAAATACAAAGCACATGAATGGATATCTGTAACTTTTGTATACCAAGAGCCTGATCTAAAACTGTTCATGCAACCCTTCCTGCTGAGCAAGACCTAAAGGCCTTCTCCCCCTCCTGCCCAAGCAGAGCACAGCTGGTGAAACCCAGAAAGAGAATGGAAATCTCTCCATGTCCCATGTAGCCATGGATGTTTTTGTTTCAATGTATTTTTAAAGCAATGGGGATGAGTCTCCCCCCCACCATCTTAGATCTCCCCAAATAGTTAAGATAAATAGACATCTTGCATATAGGTCACTATGGCAGGAAATTTAGACACATGAGAGCCAGGATGATCATTTTCCATTTGCTTTGTCTCTGTGTGCACTTGGTACTATCACTGTCATAGCACCAAGCCTGCTACATGTGAGCACATAAATTCAACATCACACTTCTGCCTTTTCTTAACATATTTATTTTTCTTCTGGAAAGTGATTTATTTTAAAATGGCTTTTTGAATAAAAAAGGCAGAAATCAACTTTTCAAAATATATACTTCTATTTGATTTCTGTTTCCCTCCTTCCAACTCCTCAGACTATTACAGAAAACCACCATGTCTCTATTTCACACGTGCCACAGCTACAGCCATAGTTTGAATCCTAGAAGAGAAGCGTGAAGACATTCTTGTTTATTGTGGAGACGTGGCATACTCTTAACTCCTTATTACAGAGCTTGGCTTTGCATATGGGACATTCTGACAAAATATAAGAGTATTAGCATTAGTTCAAAAACCTATCCAACTTCATACGGGCATTTCTTATCTGCAGTGCTGAGAGGATGTACCTGCACAACAGTACAACACAACAAACTCAAGATCAGGTCACCTGGTCAACAAATCTGCAAAAAGGCAACTCATTATCCCTGCCATACATGCTCTGCACCAGTGACCTCAGAAACAGTACAGTATTTGGGGGTCTGACTCTTGATTATGCACAGTGGAAACAAATTAAATTACATTCCCATTGATTTCAAAAGGCTTTAGGCTAGATGTTTATGACTACATGTTTATGTTTACATTTCATCCTACAAAATTCAGAAGGCCGTAACTGCATTTAAGATGAAGTTCAGAGTCAGTAGGGAAAGAATTACAACACAGAGCTAATACTCAGTTAAAAATCCAGCAGGGAGGAGAAATAGGTCTGAATTTAGCATGGCTGACATAAGCTGTGATGTCATTTCCATACAAAGGCTAGTGGAGGAAAAAAATCTTTTTTTCAGATCCAAGATAAAGAGATATGTAAACTGTTTGGCCTCCGTTTCAAATAAATGGTGTGAGATAACCCAAAATTTAATAACTCTCAGCCTTCGTTCCTGCTCTTCAGAGGACTTGAACATTACTATGGATCAGATCATTTTGAGAACACTGAGCCAAACCACTTGTAGAGGCACGTAACTTCAGTGGAGTCCCACCCAACAGTGCCAGCAGAGTCTGGTTCTCACTCTTCAATGAGATGTTTGTTTTTTTCTTTTGAGAGGAAGTAATTTTAAACAAACTATCAAAAAAAAAATCTGGCTGTAACAACTCTAAAGGAATTTTGGTACAATTGCATGTGAAATTAACAATTCTCTAAGGACAGATAAAAAGAGTCAACCGAAACAGGTTAAGATCAGAGAGGAAAGGTATTAAGAATTAAAAAAATGCACAGCTAAATTTAAAAAGAAAATAAACTTCAGCCAAATAGAAAAGAAGCCACTGAAAGAAAAGATAGAAAGCACAAAACATACAGTTACTGTATTTGGGTAACTCAGAAAAGGCTGCACAAGAGTCTTTACAAAGTTTTTAAAATTAAAAAAAAAAACACTTTTCCCCCTCCAAAGTAGCTCCTTAAATAAGAACTTTGCCTTAAGTGCTACGCACACCTATTATGCCAGTAAATAATTTTAGAACTTCAGAACTTTTATGAGGAAAATTCAACCTGGAGGGTAATTTTCCTTAAGTTTTTACTTGGCAAATGAAAATAGTGCTTTTAATAGATAAATATCCTTCCCTGTAATTGTTATTCTGTTACCATAATGTAAATTGGTGTTTTACACTAATGCAGCTTGAAACCTACCTAACGAAAAAAAACACAAAAAAAATCAAACCAAACTGCACAGGACAGGGCAGAACATTGCTTCGTACTAATAACATGTAAGCACAGGTTTCTAAACAAAAAAAAAGTTGTTGCATAATTTATTCGCTTTCCTACTAGTTTCACAGATTAAGAAAGATAGTAACACCATGAGATAACTAAAAGATTTCTTTTGCCTTTAGCTCAGTAATTTACATGTCTTCAGGTTTTGTGTTTTTTGTTGCTGTTCAATGTGCAAATACTGTGGAAATAACATTTACCTGAATTCCCAGTCTACAAAGCCAGCTAACTGCTGTTTGATACAGCCGCATGTCCACCAAGCATCATAAAGAAAGATTTACAGTAAGTGGTGACTAATCTGTACAGCGTATACTGTACGTGCATCAGTGAGTCAGCTTGAAAGTTTGTTCATTCACTTGAACACCACTTCTTCTTCCATTCTCTTCTTTCTGATCTGTAAACAGATGAGAAATCTGGCTTCACTTAATTCAAGGAGAAATTCTTATTGCCTTAATAGGTAATAGGTGCAGGTACAAGAACTTACTGCTATTGTACAGTAGTGACCTAAAACAACATTGACTTGCCTACACAGCACCATAAAAATGAGAACAAACAAGCAAACACACACCCCAAGTTTTCTTTCAGCAAGAACCTTCTGTGTCTCCAAGAAAGGAGTCCTGCAAAAAGAGACTTTCCAGGGGGCATAAACTGACCCTGCTATTGAAAGAACTTCCTAGTTCCAACATTTGGCTGATAGTTGGGCAATCTAACTGCACAAAGAGTGCAAGAAATGACAAGTTTAAGTGATCTGGTTTACTGGTAACAAAAACAGTAGCAGAACAACACAGACACATACTATAGATAACTAGAATGTGCATATTTGACTTTACATTTGAGGAAACCTTAAAATAAGATGCCTTGCTCTTTTGTTCTCTTTTTTCATTTCTTGCAATTTATATAATTAGTAGTACGGATTTTCCAGAAATAACCTGAAAGCAAAAGTTCTACCTGAAAAAAATGTTTATGTTTTAAATTTATGGGCTTAAATGTAAGGATTTTCTTTACGTAACTGAAGTGCATCGTCCACTTTGTGATCAGAATTCATCGACCAGAAAAATACAATAATTACAGAACATAATAATTACAGCTAAAAGCTATATCTATATCAAGACTCAGTCTTGTACCTCCTTTCAAATAGTCACACAAGTAGTTCAACTGACTACAGTATGAACAGACATTGCTACAAATGACTTAAAATTGAAAAATTTGGCCCAATACATAGTGCACTTAATCCAACAGAAGCCTTTCCATCAATCAGCTTAATGTAATAATCTATGTACCATTTCCACAAAGTCTGCATTTCAACCCCATTAGTTTTGGACCATCGCCTACTGGCTGAGAGCTAGTCTTTAAAACCAGATGAGCCCATGTTATTTTAATGAACCCCTACTTTAACTAATGATCACATAGTTAGCCTAGGGATGCTAAGAGATCTTAAGCAAGAAAGTAT
This sequence comes from Dromaius novaehollandiae, assembly GCF_036370855.1. Lineage (NCBI taxonomy): Eukaryota > Metazoa > Chordata > Aves > Casuariiformes > Dromaiidae > Dromaius > Dromaius novaehollandiae. Next base: position 102,069,790 of record NC_088100.1, on the reverse strand, counting down.
CATTCCTTTCATTAGTTATTCTAATTCTGTGGTATTAGTCTATCATTTATATACATGCATTCAATTTCAGATTAAAATCTCCTCTGAAATTTGAAAATTGTTGAAATGAAAATCTGCTAGGGCCTTATTTTATCACCCCTGCTCATATTAAGTAGTACCTCACTATACAGGTAGCCACACTAGGCTTAACATAGGTACTTTTCATTAACAAAAGAGGATTTATCACCATTGTCTTTTTTCAGTGCACCTCCATTTTCATTTCTTTAAATCTAAAGCTGTTTTTAACTTCAAAGGCTAATTTTTACTACAAGCGAAATGAAGGGTAAAATTCATCCTCTGCAATGCATTTTTGGTTTTCAAGCATATAAATGGAGAAGCCTTTTTTCCATTTTACCTGCAAGGCATATTCTCTTATTCATGCTTTTTCATTATAATAGCAGCAACTTTAGAAAAGTATTAAAGTTCATTATGATCTAGTGCTTTCAAAATTTAATATTCCTGAAAAAATGCTTTTCTCCTTTCAGGTATATTCTGCTTCTCATTTATCAAACACACACACAGGCAGCAGCAATACTTTTTCATGATGATCCATGCAGCTCAGATAGTAGTTTACTGAACTCTGACAGCATAAAACTAGTTTATCTGATGAAAAAATATAGAGAATTACTGTCCATCACCATCACTCAGAAGTCTCCTCCAGTCTTGGAAACACACAGCATCAATGAAAGAAAGTGGGAGAAGCTATCTGCCTGTATTTCTGCAAATATTTTGGCTTAGAAGTACTACTGCCATCTTAAATGGAGATATGTCCCTATCATACTCATAAATACGGGTTTAACATAGCTATGAATATGAATCTCACCTTTCACAGGCATACACAGTCTGTTCACTTAGAAATTTATCTCCTCTCCACTCCCCTCTGTACCTGTTGCTTTGCCATGGAGGCTTACTGAAACGTGTGTGAATGGTTCGCAGGGCACTCCTATACACGAAGTCTGAAAGGAAATTAGGGCTCCATTGCTTGTGTTCAGAGACACTCTCTAACAAAGCAGACATGTGGTTCCTACAATCTGTCCTACCTTGGAGCAAGCAGGATGGTGGAAGTCCTTCTGGACAGAGGCAAGAGTGCCATTTCTGACACTTCAGTGTATGCAAAAGATAGTGCATCCTGCCCTGCTTGATGTGCTATTGCTCGCATCAGTTGTGTTGCCAAAGAAAGTAAAAACTTCAAACAGTTTCACCCAATCCTTTTATATAAAAGTATCCTGGTTCAGCATCTCAGCACTACAGCATGTCAATCTCTTGAGATGGTGTTCTGCCCTATTCTTTGCCAGGAACTCATTAGAATATCTGCAAGTACTTGTTTATTATCATTGCTGTGATGCTGAATTCACGTTTTTACACTGATCAATAAAAACTAAATCAACACACTACACACCCAGCCCACACATGAAGAAAATTCATTTAACAAGGAGATCAAAGTTGTCTACATTCTACTGCTGTAAAATCACAACCAGCCTGCTGGTTTTCACCAATTATCTTTGAAGGATGATTGGAAATGAACAGAAATAATTCTGGAAGCACATACTGAAATTGCAGATACAAAACAGAGATAGGAGGACACATGCAAATAACCACGTGGGAGACCTTCACTTGAATTTGAACTGCATGGCATGCTGAAGAGACATATGAAGCATCAACGCTTCTGCAAAGCTGCACCATCAAACGCAGGTTAACATTAACCATTTATTTTGTTCTATCAGAATACGTAAGTGTTCCTTTGCAACACAGAATATAAGCTTTTGAAAAGTAACAAAAAAATAAAAGAGAAACCCCAAAGGAGCAAGTGGTTTAGCCATTGAACTGCTTTCCCCCTCCTACCCTGATACATTAGGGATACTAGCAGCAACAAAACAGCTGTGCTAAATGCTGAGCTATACATAATATAAACTTGTGGTTCAGATGATTATAGCCTCCTATGCTCAGCAGACAGAGCTTTGGTAAAGGCCACAGAACTCATATTTATTTAAAGATTCGCTGCGATCAAGGTACCATTGCTAAGTTGATGCTTTCAGCCTTCTGAGAGAGTGCAGCATGCAATGCTCTGTCTCTGCTAAAAGTGACGTGCATCCAACGCAAAGAGGGCCACTTCTCCGCAAAGTCCGCCCAGCTCTGATACTCAGGGCGAGACAAAATGAAACAGAAGCAGGCCAAAAAGAAAAAATTGGGAAGATATTTAAGGAACTCAAAGTGAGTGCCATAAGCATTTGAGGACTTCAGTGGCCTACATTTTGCAAAAAAGAAAGCTCAATTTAGCTATGCAAGGTCTTTTAAGTACTAATTCTTGTAGCAGATGTGAATTACTTCAAGTGGTCAGCATCTATTTTCTATTTAATAAACTACTATTGTTGCTAACAAAGCAAATCCTATCTTCATAAAAAAGAGTAAATAACTAGGAAATTTGCATATGAAATAACTACGATATTATTTACTTGGGTTTTTTTTTTCTGGTACAGACAGGATCTTCCACCAGTATATCTTCCCTATCACCAGCAAGTGAGCCAGCAGGGTAGTAGAGATGTAGCATTGATGGTACAAGTTCAGTTTGCAAAACTGTTACCAGCAATCCTACTGAAACAGCTATGAGTTACGCATTTTTACCAAAAAACTCCGTTTTACCTATTCCTTCTTGATGCATTGCTACAGTGTCCAAAGAGAGTAAATAATACTTAGCCTGTGACCAAAATGGATATTAATAGCAACCTATTTCATGCCTCCAAACTTTCACAATAATACAGTATTAATACAGTATTTCCTAACCTGCAGGATTTTAAAACTGTATTCAAAATTAAAGTACATGGGATCACTAATTAAGAGAAAATATTTTAGCATATGAACAGTATACTTCATGATATACTTCCTGCTCACCGATAAGTTATATTCAGTTCTGCACGCAGAGCAGAGGGCTATTTCAGCCTATGAAAAGCTCTATCAATAACAGCATTCATTTCACTAGGACTCAGTTAACAGCATAATGCATAAGACTCCCATAATCTTGCAAGAGTGCCTATATGCATTTCTACCACAGGATTGTAGTATTTACCACACTGATCTGTCCAAAAGTAAATGCAAGATTTGTAGTGGGTATTCTGCTAAGAAAGAGAAAGAAGTTAATATTGAGGTCAAGTGTAAGATTTTTTTAAAAGTTTTGTTCGTATAGTTGTAATTGGCATAACCCTCCAAGGGAAAATAGAGCCCCTTCCAGGGAAAGGCATTTCTAATATTGATTTGGCATGTAAAACATGACAATACTGGAAAAAGCACATTACTGCTAGTACAACTGGAGCTCAGAGAGGACTCTTACCCATACAGAACTGTTGCAAAACACCACACCCCCCTAACATGAACTGTTTTACCAGAAGAATTTTTGGTTTAAAGGGGAGAATGTATTTAAGGCCATGTCTAAATACATCAACATGCGATTTTTGTCTTTTAAATAGAAAAACTAGAACACAGACTTCCCTCCATTCCTCCCCCCAGGCCCCCAAACACACACACACTAAAAATATATAAATAAAGGAAATGAAACTTCCCCATTAATGAAAATGGGGGGGGGGGGGGGGGGAGTGGAGAACAAAGACAAAAATGGGTCTGTACAGCATCTTTTACGGCCAAAAAAGTCAAGCAGCTTTTCTTTTCTTTTTTTTTTTTTAAGGTAGAGAACTCTAGTCATTATCAGATTTTTAATTTAAAAGCCCCTTGTTACATGGGGTTGAATAAGATTTGTTTTTCACAGCCCCACGCTGAAATTATTTAGGAATTTATTTCTATTTAAAGAGAAAGTAGCTGATAGAAATTCTGCACTGCAAACAGATACAATCCTTTACGAATCCCAGTAGGAGTCATTCTAACCAGACAATGTGAACAAAAATCTCTCATCATCAGGCATTTTTTAAGACAGAGCTGCAATTTACTTGTATCTGTTTTGCTGGGGAAATCTTTCCCCAATCCCTATTTTTGCAGTTTTAACCTACCTGAGACAAAGCTTTTCCTCATTAGTGAACACAAAGATGTTTGCCACAAAAAAACCAAATATCAAAAAAGAGTATCTGCAACAATTCTGCTTTGCTATAGAGGCAATGAAGTCTAAACATGAAGGATGAAAAAAAAAAAAGCAAAACAAAACCTTGCAGCACAGCACTTCAAGGACATATCACAATGCAGTCTCTATCAAAAATCCTACAATGAGCAGTTGACAAGGGGAAGAAGGGGAAAGAGAGCAACCATTTTCTAGCTGCCCCAAAAAGACATCAGAAAATTTCTGATAAAGCCTACAATGGCTATTTTATAAATGACTTACTGGTGGGGCAGGTAAATACAGTGTTTGTGTTCATGTGCCCTGAAAGCGATCTGCGCTGGCCCAGCTGGCCTGAGGATGGAACACTGAAGATCAGGAACTCGGAGAAAATTCTAACAAATTCTGAACTGTAAATTGGAGAAAGACAAACTAAAAAGATCAACTACTTTTTGAGTCTACATCATATCAGCATCTTGGGTCTTTCCAGAGCAATTCATCTGTCAATTATGAAAACTTAGGTGGGCTGCTTGTGTGAGACATATTATGCTTTGTTATAGAGTAAGCTAAAACCACAAAACTCATTTCACTCAGAACCTCAAAATATACCTAACACTACAGAAATCATCCAAAACGTTGCAGCGTCCTCGCTGTAATATGCAGAGTTTAATCTAAAAAAAATCTCTATTATAAAATAACTAACACAGCGCATGTTAAAAGCATGCACTAGATCATCCAAACCATTATTCTCTCATGAAGAAAGTAACACAAACTCTAGATTTGCCTTCTAGTTTTTAGAGCAGCAGGTTGTAACCTGATCACATTTTCTAGCTTTTCTTCACACAAATCAATGTCTCTCTTCTTTCAACAGTTTGGTTCACAGAACTCTCAGAAATAGAATTTTAGAAAAAAGCAGGAAAATGTCACTGGACTTAAGTCGATTCTTTTGATCAATACTAGGTACATGTTTTTAAAGGATAAACTATTATTCAGAATTGGGGGGCTATTTTGTACTTGCCTGGAGGACTCAAGCGCTGAACAAAGGGCTGATGTTGTTTCAAGCCCCTGTCCTCAGGCAGGGCTAGGTGAATCCACACCCCCCGGCCACCACGCGGGGCCTCGCTATGGGACCCCGCAACGGGACAGCCAAGGCAGAAGCAAAGAAAATAAATAGCCGTCAAAAATATTCTGTTCTTTTCGCATGTAGCAACCAATAGTCCACAAGAACAAGTACCAATATGACTTGCTGGCTGAGCATGGTACCTAATTCATCCTCCTGACCGTGCTTGACTGTAGAGTACCTAGTGCCTAGTGCGTAATGACAGATGCGAGGAGAGGGTGCAAGGCTCTCAGCACCTCAAGATCTAAGGGACCTAAGGATACCCTCCCAAATACGACCAGATAACACTGTGCATAGACACATGCCATCCAAAAGCAAATTCAATGCATCTCTTAAATCTGCTTGGTTTCAAGCACAGGGGGAAAAAAAAAAAGAAAACATAAAATTTTTGCCACTGTTCTTTGAACTATGCTCAGACATACTCTTTGAAGGAAGAGCAGCCTTTCTTAAAATATATCTGAATGTGCTATTTTTGTCTTTATCTTAGAAGGCCTGATTTCCCCTCACAACCCTGCAATTGATTACAATAAGTTTCTCAGGGCCAGACAAGTTAAGAAGAGGTTTTATAACTCTGTATGCAGCAAAATGTATGGAATTTGCTGCCTTAATTCTTTAGTTTCAAATCCAGCCCCTTTATCCTACAAATACTCAAATGCACATTAATTCTACTCTTCTAAATAGTGCCATGGAAGTCAATGTGACTACTCATGCTGCTCGACATATGTAAATAGTCGAATGCTTACAAGCAAGGCCAGACAGAATTGATACATGCATGTAGAGATGGTTCTATTTACACCTTACAGGTGGAAGAGAGGGAGAAGAATCAAACAGTATTTTAGAGACAGAAAAAATATAATTCTGATCCTGATTTTTCATCGGAAGGTATGCAGCCTCAAAAAAATGTAAGGTGGGGGAGGAGAATATCGTTTCCAGATCAACAATCAGTTTATATCTATAAAACACTTCTCGCTTAAAAAAAGAAAAAAAGAAGAATTCCAAGGAAGCTGAAATGAAACTACCTCATCTTGCAAGTTATTATGACACATCATAAAGACACATAAAATCACCTTCCAACGCCATAATCTTATGATGACATTACAGATCCCAGGGTCGGTCTGTCTTTGGTTTGCTACAGTCCCACTACAGAACCAGGGAAGGGAGAAGAAAGCCTCCTCAAACACTTTGCCAGGTAAATTTTTAAATGACATATTCCCTGGTAGATTAGAACAAGCACAAAATTAACACTTTAAAATATTCCTAGCAAAATATTATCTCATAAGGCTTTACGAAATCTATGGTACATTACAATAATACTTTTCTCATGCTTTTCTCTTACTCCCAACCTGATACTAAGTTATAATTTCAACTTATAATGGCAAACCGCTTTATCACTGAAAAAATTAAAATGACCAGAAGTGGTGAAAGTAATGGAATTTAGAGTTTAAACCTAGGAATTCTTTCTTCCTACTTAGGCTGGATGAGTCCTGCACAAAAGTCAAACAAACCTGAAACAAGGACTCATTTTATGGTCTTAAACACGTACCATAATACTCTCAGAGACATGTGATCAATAGTAACATAAAGGTCAAGAAAATTAAATGGATAGGAAATGAAGACTTTTTGAGTATATCTAAATACAGCATGAGTCAATATCAGATAAAGAAGTTAGTCATGTTGTGGTTTATTGACGCTAACATTGGCCCATTTGAGAGTGATGTAAACACTGGAGGCAGGACCCCTACCTCGCTCCCCCTGGCCCCATCCCTCCCCTGCAGAGCCAACGGCTGCACATACGCTGATACCAGAGCGCTTCAGCAGCACCCTTCTCGGTTCGCCGAGGGCCTGATTCTGCACTCTGTACTCAGGCACAATTTTCATTGTACAGTGCACTTATTTGCTTTTTCCATTAAAGTCATATTACTTGTATTTGAGGTTTTTTGGCTTTTCAAGATACACTGGTTTGACTACCACACTGACAATGCTGTTCAGTTCTTTCTTGGGAGTCTCCCAACTTCAGAAACATAAGCTGCGTATCAATCATAGCGGAAAGGATCATAAAAGTACTTACTTGCGCCAAAACCTGTGAGTATGGTATATTTAAGCATTTAATTTTTCCAAAGACATAAAATGGAAACCGCCAGACTATCAGTTATAGAAAAAAAATGTGTATAGCATGAGTTTTTTTCATACAAAAAGGAAAAATTACTTATCTGAGCTCTCATTGCTTGTAAATAAGTTTATTTGCCATGATATATTTTTGTTTGTTACAAAGCTGCACAGCTTAACTTCCATGCCATATGTGCATACATGGAGCGCTGATGAAGTAGCACTTTTGATGTTTAATATACCTTGGTTACACCTTAGGAAAAAGAATTAACATACCAGGGAGCACCATGCCATGTCACTTGGGTAACCAAGTGATATGCGTGTTAGGTATTTTTAGACAGTGTCTTACTAAAGAAATGGCTCTGTTCTGATCCAATACAACATCCAAACAAGACCACCAAGTACATAACCAATCACGGCAAACAGCTGCGCACACCAAACCACACACACAAACGACTCATACCCACACCAGTACTATGAGGACAGGTCATCTCATCACGGCAGTGTATCCTCAACATGGAAAGCTGGCAGGTCCGCGAGGGGAAGGCTGCAGGCCAGCGCGCAAGCTGGGATGCACACAGCCAGTGGGACGGCCCCGGCAGAGAAGCAAGGCCCAAGCTTGCTAAGTGAACTCTCCCCTCTTTCCATTAGATTCTTACAGGAAAATTATAGCTGTCAGAGATATAAAACTTTAAGCAGGTAATCACTGGGGATAAAAACATTAATCATGCAGTTAAGTACTTTGCAACATTTCCCATAAACAGTTTAGTTAGGGGTCATCATATTTTCTAATGCTTTTGCTGCTATTATTTTAGTCCGTAGGAATCCATGAACACCACCAGTAACTACAGGAGCTCTGATCAGTGTTTATGGATGGGGGCAGCAAGAACAGGTCAGATTTTAGTGGGCTACTACACTAACATCGGTAAGCTTACATTTTGCATATTCAAGCCTGGGTAGTTGACTGGTAGACATGAAAACTGATCTGTGAAGTCAGCAGAAGGATGAGTAGGCATTATCCATTTATTAACTGGTTAACTGCCAATTAATTTTACTTGCAAATCATCTCTCTGGCATTTAAACATCTGGCTAATAGTTTTTTGTTCGTTACTCCATGTATTTTGAGGGAACAAGAAAAAATAAAAGAAATGAGGCTGTCTGCACCCTGACAGGCACCAACTCCCCATACATTCCTTGGGGGGGGGGGGGGTTGCATTGCTGAAAGGCCACATGCAACAGTGTCATGTGAAGGCGAGGAAGGGCTCCCAGCGCGCTCCCAGCACGACGCCGCCAGCAGCGATGTGATTTCCCCCGACGGCACCCCGGGCGCCCCTCTGCCCGGGGCAGCCGCGGGACCCGCCACGCGTGTCGGCGGCGGGGGGGGAGCCGGGGCCGGCCGCCCGCGGGCTTTGACAACTTCCCCCGCCGCGGGGCTCCGCGCCCGCCGCGACCTGCCGCGCCGCGAGGGGGGCAGCGCCGCCGCCCCGCGTCCCGCCGACGAGAGGCGGCCGGGCCGGGCCGGGCCGCGCTGCCCCGGGGAGGGGCGGAGGGGGAAGGGGGGGCCGGGCCGGCGGCGCCCCCCGGCGCGGGCCGCGCAGGTCGGTGCGGCGGCGGTCGCCCCCCGGCGCTGTCTGGAGCCCGGCGGCAGCGGCAGGAGGAGGAGGCAGGGCCTCGCCTACTCGGCGCTACAGACCGAAAGTGAACTGCAAACTTTTTTTTTTTTGGTTCTTTTTTTTTTTTTAAGCGAAGCCCCAGCTAATGCAAAAATGAAACTCGCTAAGCATTTGCCTACCTGGCGTTAAGTCTGCAACAAGTGCACGCAGGAGCCGCGAGCAGGGACCTGGCGGGGCTGGGCGCAATTTTTTTTTCTTTTTTGGCGCTGATGGAGCAATTGCAATATTAATTTATTACAGAGCCGCCTTTGCTCGGTCCTACTTTACTTACGGCGCGGCGCTCATCCTGTAAACAAATATCGCTCCGCCAGGAAACATACTCCCCCCGCCCGGCCCCGGTGCGGCACCGACCGGCGGCGGCACATGGGGCGGGCGGGGGCGCCCCCCGCCGCCGCCCGCGCCGGGGGCGGCCCCGGGCACCGGCACTTACCTCCGGCTTGGCCTCCCCCGCCGCCGCCGCGCTCCCGCGGGGGCTCGCCGCGTCGCCGCTCCCTCGCCCGTGATGCAAAAAATCCCGGTGTCAGCAAATCGCTGTCAAATTATTTTCTTGCAAAAGAGAGAGAGGAGGGAAAAAAAAAAAAAAAGCAGAAGCAGAAAGGGGAGGAGGCTGCTGGCGGCGACGGGATCCCTCCGCCGCGATGGGTCTGGCCCTGGGTAGCGAAGCAGGAAGTAAGGTGTCGGCGGCGCCGCGGCTGCGGCCGCCCGGCCCCGCGGCGGGGCGAGGGCGAGGGGCGCCCGCCACCCCCGGGCCGCCGCCACGCCGCCCTCGCCCGCCGCGCTCTCCGCGGCAGCCCCTCCTCTGAGGGCTGCGGGCGCGGCGCAGGTGCCGGGGCCGCCGGCTGCGACCTGTCAGCGACGCGGCCGGGACCGCGGGCGGGCGGGCGCGGGGGTGCCGCGGGCGGCCCGCGCCGCCCCATGCCGGGGCCGCGGGGCCGGTTCCCGCCCGGGCGGCAGCGGCGGCGCCGGGGGCGGCGGCGCCGGGGGGGAGGGGGCGGCGGCGCCGCGTGCCGCGACCGTTGGAGCCGGCGGGAGAGGGGGCGCCGCCGAGGGGCGAGGGAGGAGGCCGGGGCGCCGTCACGGCGCGGCGGCGGCTGCGGCCGGGCCTCTCGGCGAGGCGCCGCCGCCCGGGACAAGCGGCGGCGGCATCGGCTGCCCTCAGCGGGGGGGATGTCGGCCCCCGGCGCCGGGTGGGGGGGGGCAGGGGGCTGCGTTTGGGGTTAATCGGGAAGTTGCTTCTCTGATGCGGGGAGCCGGGTAGCGACTAGCTCCTGTGGCCATGGGGTTTTGCCACTGGGTAGTCCTAAACTATCCTCCTCCTTTTTTTTTTTTTTTAATCCTGCAGAAATTTTTTGGCCATGTTCTCTATCAGTCCTGCGTCCGCCGAGTTACGAATTTGCATTAGATTGCACCAAAACGCGCTCTCGCAGGGAAGGGTATTGCGTCTTGGGGACAGCAGTGTGATGCCTGCTGCTTCCACCGTGCTCTCGTTAAGTCCTGGGCAATGACAGACGAGTTACTGCGAGAAACCATAGCTGGGAAGAGAGAAACTGAAACGGAGATGGTTATAGGGCCTACTTCTGTCTTCAGAGAGAGAGAAAAGAAAAAAAGACAGACAAAAATCGTAGGGATTATAACTTGGACAGAAACAAGTCTTTGGTGTCAGCGTTTCTGATTCGGTCTCGCATTATAATGGTTACCATCAGCCTCGTTTTCTTTTTATGGTCATGCTGGTTTCCTGGTTGCATGACACTTCCATTGGGCCACTGTTTTTAGTAATTTAACCTTTTATGAGATTGTTTTGATTTACAGTATGGATTGGAGTGAGAGCAAGGAAGTGTGCTATCGCACAATCGGCCATTTAACTCCTCTAATGTATGCAAAGGTCGCCGTTGTTTAAGATGTTAAGAGAAAGGTGGTGGTTCTTTTTTTTCCCCCCAGGCAACTAGTCATTTTCTAATTTTATTTTTACTTAAGTGAAAAATACCATTCAGATATTGTAACTTCTTTGTGCTGAACTACGCAGAATCTGTGCTGTTTTGGATTCAATGGCAGACTTGTTTGCTTGCTAGAGTCCTAAGACATGTAAACTGTGTTGAAAATAGAATTAAAACCACAACTCAACTTGCGCCTTGCCTCTGTTTTTTGTGTCTGGTCTGAAACCCAGAACAGCCTGCATTACTTGTGATTTTTGAAATGACCTTTGAGAATAAGCAATATAAATTAACACAATGTTTATAGGTTTGCCTCAGCATCTTGACTTGTTCAGCTAATCAATACAGACAATTCTATGTTGGCCAGCCTGGTGGTGGTATTTGATTTACCTAAAATATGCAGGTTTCTGTCACAATGTTCAGAATAGAAGCAAATGTGTCATACAGCCTAAACTTGCACAAAGAGGCCTTATCAAGGAGCTTTCTGACAAACTACAAACTCTACCTGTGTTATTCTGCCATAACACATTTAAGTACACAAATCTCTTCTGTAAAGTAGTTTATTAGCATTGGACAAAATTTCAAGAAAAATGTGGGGGCTGACTATAGCTAGACTACATTCTTTGTACTTATCCTGTAATTTATGAATCAGTCTTCATCAAAAGCAAAAAGCTTTAATTTACGTTCTCAGTTTCCCTGATCCTTGTAATCTTCGAGAATTTGAGTATCAGGCTTCCCAGTTTTGAATAACAAATCCTGTTATTATTTACCATATTAAACCTCAGAATAATTCCATGTCTTGGTCATGATTTAGTTTAACAAAATTTTGGTAATGATAACTGACAAGAATGTGCAAGCTGGGAACCCTGAAGCCGGGGTGAAGTCCTAAACTGGCTGAACCGCCCTCCGTTAGCCCACAGCCAGGTTTCATGCCTGCTCTTCCCAGCCCACTGCCTGGCCCTCCCGCTGGTGCTCCCCTCCGCTGCTGGGGAGCTGGTTCAGCTCACTAAGCCAGGAGACTCTTCACTTTCTGGGTTAATTTGGGGCCGTTTTAGTGAGCTCAGTTAGCTCCCTCAAAGATGGGCTGAGCGTCGGGGTCAGGACAAGGGGAGCTGTGGGGACCGCATGGCTGGGAGTGGGATGGGGAAGGACTGGGGAGCAGCCTCTTGCGGCACTAGCAAGCTGTCACATTGGCTCAGCTGTCTCCTGAAACCTCCCACCACTTACAAATAACGGTAAAGCAGCAAACGTCTTATGGTAACTGCCATCGCTCTGTCAGATTTTTGTTAGAGATTACCGAATTTAATTTTTTTCTGAGCAGGGTTGTTTTAGAAATGAAAGCATTACAGAAGTCTAGAAATGACAGTTCTCTGATCATCCTTCTGGTTAACTCCTTTCTGATACAGGACTGTTGTGTCATTATGTTCCCAAATGCCCTGCCTAGCTTAATTTTTCTTAGAAGGATCCCCCTTGAATCTGTGGGATTTCCAAGAAAGACATTGCTAAAGAAAACGTAATATGACTGTGGTAGAAGGCAACATAACTTTGTTGAACACCTGTAGTGGTTAAAATAAACCCCTTAAGACTCCTTAATGAAACACATTCATGTGAGTATCTTACTGGTCAAAATCACAGCAGCCAAAATATGGATGTCCATCTGGTTTCTCAATTTTAAATGCCTGTTTCCAGATAGAATTTTGAATTGTGGACATATACCAAAAAAAAAGAAAAAAACAGACTTTCATTATCAAATCGGTTGGACAAAACTAGCAACAGGTTTAGCTGTGTTTTAATATGGGCCTTTTGGTCCATACAGTGTACTAATACACTGGATTTAAGATTAAAACAAATTTCAGTCATGGGGTCTGACATCCTACATACTGTGGACCGTAATATCTTTAATAAAGACAGGAGCTTGCTTAAAGTTTATTTCCTGAAGAAAGTCAGTCAATGTGTAGATTTCAAGAAATGGCAAATACGCCCCCTGTTACTCATTGTTTTGATCTAATTATTGATGACCTCATGGTTAAATGTTTGGACTTGATTTTTCATTTTAATTCGTCAGTTTTCTTGCATGACTCTGCTCGTTCTTTCTCTGCTAGATTGGTTTACTATCCTCGATAAGCTAAATAAGGAACACTGGTGCCTTACAGGAGTGATACTAACGCGCTAAGAATAGTTTAAAAAATTAAATGTGTGTTTTCTGTAATCATGTTCACTGTATGTCATAATGGAAGTATCCACAGCATCCCATATCCCTGAATACCAGAAAAATAAAAGAGAGTTGGCCATGGTTTTGCTTGGAGATCTGCGAGTGTATCATTTCAATTACCCCTGTGCTCAAGAATCTCTATTTCTCTGCTTTGTCTGAAAGTAGTGTGCACAACCCTTCTCCTGTGTTTGTGCTTCTTAATTCATGCATGTTAAAATACAGGGTATCTCACTCTGACCACCTCTCACCAGTAAGCTAAGGTCATTGAGAGCTTCTAGGGTAAAACAGCATTAACTGTTTGGTATCAGTTCTTAGCACATCCATTGCAAGTTAGGAAAATGGTCAACTTTGAAATGGAGCTGAGTAACTTCTAATAGAAATGCATCAGGACCAGAAGTACTGACAATCACAGAAATCCTTTTCCCTGCTTCCACAGCCTCGGTAAGAAGCAGACCCATGTAGGCCAAATAGTTGTCTCAGTGTTGCTGATCTCAGTTGCCCGTTGCCCAGGAAAGTTGCCGCTCTGGTGGGAGACGTGAGGATGGAGCAGAGGTGCGTGGGGAAGTCATAGATTTCAGCAGCTGCCTAACCTGGTCTCAAATCCTGCTACTGCTATTTGAAAACTAGTAGTGGAAGTAAGATTCTTTCTTCAGTTTTCAGCCAAATCAGTTTGCTGATTGCACAGCATAAGGAATGGCACAGAACATGCAGCGAGGAGAAAGGAATATGAACCCATGCTGCAGTCATTTAAACTGCTGGTGAAAGCCCTGCCCTGCGGCTGCCTTTCCATGGCAGTTGAAACCAAATTAAATCGGGACAGCTATAGTCCCGCTGTCCCCTCCACAAGTTACTGCCTCCAGCTGCATGTTTTTGCCTGCTGTTTGCACCAGCACTGACAGTCATCCATTTCCTCCGGTGAGCCAGATCAATGCACATAACTGGCAGAAAACCTTCTTAATTTTTCCCCTGAATTGCTTCACTGAATCAGTTGGATGAGTAGCAGAGAAGGAGGCAGGGTTGTGTGCCCAAAAGCGGGATTTGCAGCAGCACCACTTTAAATGGCCTTTAATTGTTGTGAAACCACAGCTGCTATCTCATCTGGCAGATAAGATGCTCTTTAACAAGGTCAGTCCAGGAAGTGAACTACCACCTCAGAAAAAGAGAAGAAAAGTGAACTCTCAGCATCTCCGAACGCAGCCCACTTTGTTTACGCTTTGGTCAGTTCTGTGAGCTGAAAAGCTGTAGTTTTGTGTTCACTCGAACCTTGGGGATTTTTTTTAACATAATGTAGAGCCAGTTGTATGCAAGTACGTTACTTAACTGTTTTTCTGGTGGCATCTGAAAGAAGTGCCTGAGCGGCCAGGGCTTTGAAGGAGCTGATTGAGTCAGGGAGCTGTGTGATGGGAGCACTTAGCAGCTCGCAGCAGAACCTGGGCCTTAACCTGCCTGCATCCTGATTCAGTTGTCTGCAGATGGGTAAAATGCCACTTTGCAAGGGTACTGTGAAACAAAGCATGCAAAGTGCTTAAAAATGTTTTGGTAAAGAAGTTACAGATATGCAAATTAGAAATAGTGCCGAGTCAGAGATTTTTTCAATGACTTTATTACTCTGTTTTGCAAGCACGTGAGAGCCGTAGGGAGGAAGATGAGCTAGAGACGTTCAGAGTTTTAAAGGGGACGTTCTTGTTTTGTTTTCCTCCATTTTTTTTAAGTTTGTGTCAGTTCCCTTTTCTCCTGGAAGAAGTAGATAGTAGTATCATCCTGTGAGGAATAATATGTGGGCATGTACATGTGCATACAAAAGATCTAGTGACATGGACCATCTTGCAGCATCAGGTCCTAGTGAGTAACTTTCGAGCTTGCGTGGCTTTTCCACACACCGGAAAAGATAATTTTTTTTTTTATAAAGTACATAAACATGTATACATACAATACATACATAAATATGTATGAATACGTATTTATAATACATTTACAAATCTATAATACATATACAATTGATATATCATTGTATATTGATTATATGTATTCATATTTGTTAAATAAAAGTTTATACATTTTAAATACATAAACATATAATACACATTAGTCTTTAAAATCAATAAAAGTAAAAATCTCATCCTTTCTTTTCCTAAAATAATTTCCAGATTTTAATTTGCTGATGTGGTTTCAGCTATTCTAAACTTCAAAAACACTCGCCTTGTTAATTTTTTGGTATGAGCAGATTGAGAGGGCCTTACAATTGGGAAGTCAGTAACACTGTCCCCATGTTGCAGATGGGTAAACTGGGGAGCTGAAGTAGTCAAAGGCCATCCAGGTAACTAGCAGCAGAGTTAAAGCAAGAAGCCAAGTCTCTTAAGTACTGGCACTGTGTTCCGTCTCGAAGTGAGGCCATTATTTTTCAGATCAGTCTCTTCTGTATTTATATGCCCAACTCGAAGTGCATGGAGCTTTGACTAATGTGCAACAAGTCGTAAATGTGATCCTCCTGCCTTTGTGTGTGCTCCCAGTGGTAAGAGTTGAAAAGTGCGGTACAAAGAAACACACCATCTTTTAAAAGTCCTTGTGTTGTACTGCTAGAATGAAATACACAGTCTCGTTTGCAGAAGTAAAACATAGCGATATATTTAATATAGTGTCTCCTATGACTTTTGTTGAATGTCCCCACCAGTCTTTGTGAATTCTGTTTGCCTAGCTTTAAGAAAAAAATCATGGTAAAATAATCAGAGGCTTTATTGCAGCATGTTACAGAGAACTGTACGAATTTATAAGGTGTTTGTTGAACGAGAGAAATCATACTTTCAAGTACAGGAAGGAAAAATTACACAGATTTTATGCAAAAAAATTGATAAAGATAAAAGGTAAGCAGTTATGGAAAAGATGGGTGATGGGAGCAGAAGAAGGACTGGTATCTTAGTTTTAAATTGCAATGAATCCAAGTTATTTTCTGTAATAGAAGGATAATATCTAAATACAGATATGATTAAGTCTGTGTGGTTCCCTTTCTCAATGTGTAACACATGCAAGTCCATGCTGACAACTGAGATCAAGATTAAAGTTTTTTCAAGTATATATAGTGAATTTCAGTGCAATCACAGCAGTGTTATTTTCGCAGATTTTGTCCATCAGAGGTGGACACAATAGTGTGCTATATTGCATATAGCACACCACATACTGTTTGGAAAGAGCTCAGGAGGCCATCTGATCAGAACTATCACAATAATTATATAATCCTTCTTTCAACATTTCCTTGGTTTTCTATTTTGTACTCCTCAGCGTAGAAGTAAATTACTTTGCTGATTTCATACAGATTTGAATGTACTTTATGTAGGATTTGTTGAGAGAGTTTAAAAGAAAAAACTGCCCCATGTTCCGCTCTGAACTTTGCCATTCAGACCTGTAACCAGAATTTTTATGCAAGTTTGCTATAGTCATATATACTGGTTGGCTTTAGGTCTTGCTGCTTCTTACTCATCTTATTTGTTTCTCGCATATGTCACTATGGGCAGATATGCATTTAAAATGTAAGGATACAGCTGTCATGATTAAAATAAAATACTATCAGCTAACGTGGTTAGACTAATTGTATATTCAATATATATACAATATATTCTGTTTATGGTGATATAAGGCACTATGTATCATCAAGCTGAAATAAGCTGTATTGTTTCACATATTTTTGTGGTGATGGAAATGCATTTAGACACATTTACATTCTTGTGTCAGTGTTTTTGTTTGTTCACTCCAAAACACTTGAGGAGCTGAGGGCTGCACTGCAAAACAGAAAGCAGAAAATGTGGTGGAGCTACTTTATAGCTGTAGTGAGACTGGGAGCTTCAAGGGAGCCCTATAAAGCAGGTTAAGAAACTTAATTAATAGTAAGTGAAACACAGTTTCATCTGCAGTCATGGAAGTTTTGCCAGCAACAGCTTAAGGGCAGCAGATGACAAATAAATGCGTGGATACATGGAGTCCTGTGTTTTCTGATGGACAAATTTTGCTTCTAGAGATGAAGAAACTACCTCCTTCCCACTCAAATGGCCTGTAACTCTCCAAACCAATTTGGGAGTTTGGAAGTTAAACAGAGGATCCCCCAAACAATCTCTGTGTAGTGCGCCAGACACAAAAGGCTGAGGCAAGCTTAGGTCTGTGAGACTAAAGCTCTCAGACTTTTAAGTCTGTTTTGCTGAGAAGAGAACTAGTGATGCAAGCTGGGAACAAGATTCTTTTCAGAAGGGAAAAAAAGACTCTCTTCTGGGTTGCTGTAGTGTAGTGTAGTGTAATTTTCCTATAAAAGTCTCCAAGTTTTTCTGCTAGCCATGTGTAGTACTAACTTGCCCTCCTGTCCAGATGTATTTGAGAGCTCCCTGGGAACCCATCAGTGATGACTGGGGCTGTGGTACCTGCAGCACTGCCAGCTTGCTAGAAAGCCTTGGAGAAATATAGGGAGGTGCTTGAGAGAGGGAAAAGAGAGGGAAAATTTTTTATCTAAAATTAAAAAGTTCTTTGGTTGATGAGTTGATCTGCGGAATCTATTTCACTTTATTGAACAATAATGACATACATTTGCATTTTTATGGGTATATATTTTACTGCATTTATGTCCTTATATGGTGCAGGCACCTCCTTTAAGCCCTCAGAAGGTCAGGTACAACTCCATGGCTTTCTGTTTCAAGTCCCATGCCAGTTGAATAATCTGCTGGCTAGCAATAGCTGAAGACTGAGACATTGATAATTCCTCCGAACCACAAGGAGAGGCAAAAGAGCTAATTGTACCTGCTGTATGTCAGTTGAGGAAATCCCCAGATGGGGAGTTGTGGGTGTATTTCACTTTCTTTGCCCCAGTTGAGCAGTGCACTGGGAACAAAAGACAAAAAAAAACAGCTCCTAATTATTAATTCTGAACCTGTGACCTTAAAATACGCTCAAACCCAGGAGTGAACCCAGGGTTGTATGAGGCTTGTTCAATGTACACCAGACCTCTGTTTTAAGATTGCACCATTTGAGGTGATTCTTGTTGAAGGGTCTGCTGAAACCTCTCGAGTCTGTGTGTAAGGATGAATCCTGTGCTTTGCTAGCAACATGCCAGCGTCTTTCTCTTCCTATTACAAGGCTATCTGAAGTTCTTGGACCAGCTCCACACTTAAACTTCAAGCATCTTTGTTGTCTATATGACCTTGCAATATGATAGTCCTGAAACTTTTACTGTCTGCCTTTTTGTAAGACTTGTTTCACAATCTGGGTAACGCAGATTTCTCCGCTTCCCATTTCCACTTCAGTAATGTTTATTATGTTCAATTGTAGGTCTGGTTTGGTGTTCGTTTCTGCAACTCCTGCCTATATTTCATCTAGTTCTTCGTCTTATCTGCAATTGCTATCTGCCCTCTCAGTCAGCTCATCTCTTTTTGTTAGTAATAGATGCAGTCAGTTCATACGCTTTCAGCAGAATGCTCGGGGATGGTAACATTTTGCCTTGCCAGCAGACAGACATTTTAAGGTTGTGATAACCTATGTATCTGTCTAAGGGATCTGAAAGCAATTTTATGAATGTTGTTTATGATAACTGTTTTTAATGGGTTCTGTACTGTATTTGGTTGTCTTCAAAGAACTGACAAGTAGAACTCATACCATTTTAAGTTCATTTTTTGCATCTGATCATAATTAATCAAACATGAAAGTCCTTAGGACTTCCCTCAGTTACCTCTGTGTAGACACCACTGTGAGGACGATTTTCTTTAAATTAACCTATGCTGCCTTTGCTCCACTTTTACCTCTGCTTATACCTTCTTTCATCATCCTATTTTTTATCTACTGACTTTGTACTATGCACAAACGTTCTTACTAAGGAAATCAGTGTGATATTTGCAGGGGTTTTTTATGTCTTAGATTTTGTGCCCAGTACATAATGATCTAGTTACATCTCAACTTGCATGCCGTAATCCCAGCTTTCCACTTCTTCTTCTCTCCACTGCCAACAAGGCAAGTTTATTTGCTAATAATTTCAAATACCTCCTTTTATCCTTAACTCTCCACAGATGCTTCCGTTCTTCTTCCTTTTTAATTCAAATCTCTCTCTTTCCTTTCAAGGATGCCTTGCCTAGGATTTTGCTCGTCTCCTGTGCCACTTTCCATTTTCTGCTCGGAGATGAAGCCTGACAGGTAGCCTCTGGTGTCCCCCCCCCCGTTCCTGGGCTTTGTAGTGGAGTCGAGCCAGGCTCTTTGCTGTGTTTCTAACCAGTTTTAGAGTGCACGTATTTGAAGACTAGTTAGGCAGTTTTCCCAGTGTAGGCAGGCTCATAGAAGGCCCATTAATTACTCCATGCAGGCTTAACTGTGGGCAGAAAAAGGGGGCTTTTGTGCAATTGTCAAGCCCTCACTATTATTTGTACATGTTGGTTTTGTGTTTAATAGGATTACATGACTTCTTTGCTCTATATGCCAAAATGGATGGTTCCTTTCAGTAATAAAACAAAGCCAATAACCTGAAAGGAACCATGGCTCAAAAGCACAAACTTGACCTCTGATTGACCTTGACATTTGCAAACTAAAAAGAACTTTTCTTTGAACACACAGGACAAGTCAGGGAGCCAGCGAGAGCTGGAAGAAAATGGTTTTGTTGCTTTTTGATTACATTGTTTAAACCAACATACTACATGGTTTACAGTACTTCATTACAATGTATTAGGGCCTGGAGGTGATTTAATGTCTGTTTATAACTGAGACTAATCTTGAAATAAACAAATGAATGTTTGGAAAATGGATGAAGCCGTTCTGCTGGAGACAGCATTAAATGCATCTCCGAAGAGTAAATCATGGACATGCAGCACTTAAATGCTTTTTATTTCTACCTTCAGTTGTATTTCAGTAGTTTTATCTAACAAAATTAATCATGTTGCAGTAAAAATTTTCTAATTGGCTAGGACCATCTAGCAGCCATGCATTCTATTACAAATTCACAATTTAAAAACTATTTAGCTCTTAAAAATCAGGGGAAGAGATAAGCTAGAAAATGCAGTAGCATTACACTAAGCACCATGGTGATCTAAATTAAATCTGTTATAACCCGTTCTAATTTAAAATGACTCTGTTGTGTAAATGAAGGGGAAAAAATTGATAAAATGAAGAATTAGTTCACTTGTCCAAAATGTTCACATATTCCCAGGTGTAAATATTTCATCTACCCCCTCTTTGCCTGTGGGCTGCAGTATTCCCATTTCCTCTGTGTATCCCCTGCGTAACTGGACAAACACATAGTCTGAGCCGGAGCCAAGAGCTCTTCAGCCACCAGTTCAGTACCAGTTTGTATCCGTATCAGCCGAGAGCAAGCAACAGGGCTGAGCATCGCCATCATGGTGTCGAGTTATTCATGGCCCCTCAGTGTCCCCTGCTGCTCCTGGGTCCGTTACTGGCTCCTCTGCGGTGCGGTGGGTCAGGGCGTCGGGAACGGAGGTGCCACGTGGGGCAGGCAGCGACCTCTCCACCAGCCCTGCTCCGCTCTCCCCACCGCCCCAGGCCCCATCCACCATCCCCGGCAATTTCACAACACGCTTCTCATCCTCCTACTGCCTGACTCATTCCAAAAGTGCCTTTAATTTTCTCAGTGCCAGTCACTAAGCAGTTAAAGCCCGATTTGAGAGAAAGATCTAAGTCGGATGGCTCCTCCAGTGTCACCACCCACACCCTTCCGGTTGCAGACTGGAGCGAGTGGGAGCTGGCGAGGGCTTGGACTGGAAGCGGCAGCAGGGGACTTTTGCACCAAAACGGCTATGCAAGGTATTGCCACCTAGTGCTACAGATATGGAAAAGCAAGACACCCGTTCTGCTCAGGACTGAAACTCCTGCAAGGTGGCCACCAAAGAGGCCATGAGTCAGAACGTCCTCCTCCACTGGAGCAGCTCTTGGGCTCCTACAAACTGTCTTTAATCCTATCCATCTGTCTGCTTAACCCATCTACTGTGCCATACCCTACACTCATTATTGCAGCTTAGGTCTCAACTTCGAGGCTGCACTTACCTGCACACTGCAGTTGATACTACATATCAAGACTATTCTCTTTTTAGTGCAAGTTTTTTAAAGTGGAGTCTTAAGGCAACAAAGCATATACCTGCCTGCATACCCTCCTTCCTATAACTTTATTTTGTTTGCCACACTTGTGACCTTGGTAGAAGTCTCAAGGGTAATTAAGTCTGTGCAATCTTGAAAAATAGTCAGCTGCATAAAAGAAAGGCCTGCTGAGGGGAAAGTTGCAACGTAAACCTGTATATTCATAGGTATCAGAGAATAAGCAGGGGAAAAAGGCATTAGCTGCATTAAAAATTTTAAGTGGAGCTTGCACCTTTTTAGGTGGCAAAGCTGATCACCCATGAGAAACAAGCTTAGGCTTTCTTAGTACCAGCTCATGGAATTGCTTGTTTTACTAGTATGTCTAAATATCCATTAGGATTGTTCTGAATTTACAGTGAAAACAAATTAGATCAGGCACAATTTTTTTGTGTATATTTTTTCCTTCACTTCTGTGTTAATTTTCCCCTCCCTGTATAACTCATTGCTGATTATTAGCTTAGCTTCCACTAAATCTCTTTCGGAGGCTGGCATTTTAACTTACCAGCTCGAGTTCTATATTGTTGTCATACTAAATTGCAGAAAGCAGCAAAATTACCATGGCCTGAGTTCGCACGGTATTTTTTTAAGACATCGCGTGATATGAATAAATCATGTTGCCACCCTGACGTGACACATTAATGAAGATGCATACCCTCTTATGCTACCCTCTTACTGGATGTTAAGTGAGAACCTTTTCACTGTCTTTTTTTCCCTCATTTTCACTGTGGAAGAAGCTTTCTAATTCTGCACATCAGTTTGCTTAGCAATACTGCTGTTGCCTAATACAATAAAAATCAGTTATATAACTGCCTTTGCTAGACATTCATAGAACATTCACCAGATAGCATGGTGGCTGCAGTATCTTTATGCTTTCCACTGTATCTCCTGTTCGCTAGTATATGTAATACGCTCTGCTTTTAATATCGACCATTTTATTTTTTGTCACTTCTTGACATCATGTTTAAAATATTACATACCTATATCTAAGATCATAGCCTTGCAAAGACAGAGTAAATAAATATACTTATTCTGATTTATTGCTAAAAAGACTGATACCATAGCATTATTGCCTCCAAGACAAAAAGCATCACCTACACAGATTGTCACGTAGTAATTTTAATACTCTAATTTTGAACCAAATTCTTAAAATAACCTGTGTTTGCAGATTATCATGTGGCCTTTTGTTCTGAATAATGTCTTGATTAGTGAACTATGTCTTATCAATCCACCAAGTACTGGGTGTCATTGTTCACCTCATTCACAATTCATCTTTTAATTAACAGTATCACAGGCAAAATTCTATTTTGGTCAGCATAATTTGTGAGTGGAATCGGCAGTACAGAAATAAAAGAATTACCTTCTGAAATTATCTGAAGACAACGTAGGAGATGGTGACTACAAAGCTACCTTAACTGGCACCAAAGAGGAAGGGAGGGAAACTATGTAAATGACTTTGGCTTTTAAAAATTGTATTTGCAATGTAAAAATCACTGCTTTGGCCATTCAGTAGCTGCTAAGCAAACTGTTCTATCAAAATTACTGTTACTGAAGATAGAAACCTGAATACTACTCTTAGACACATGCTTTACTTGCTGGAAAGGGCTGCTGACTTACGGAAGTTTAAGGAGATACAAATGTCTTTTCAAGGTTATGCTCTTAGATATAGGTATGCAATAAAGCAACAAAATGCTGACCATTTGCTTGAATAGTTAAACTTTGAAATTAAGTTACAGCTACAGCATTGCTTTAGGAGTAGACAAAGAAGTAAATTTTTTTGATTAATTTTTTTTTAATGTACCAGGCGATGAACCTCTCATACCAAATAGAATGCAATTCTGAATCCATCTCTCTAGACTTAAGGTTTCTAATGATTGCCATAAGAATCCATCAATGTGGGAAAAATTGAATAGCTTTTATTTATCTGGGTCTATAAAGAACACATCTATCTCTACAATACAGATAGACATTTGTCTATTTACATCCACATTAATACACTGAGATTAAAATGACTGCATTTAAGGCACAGTCAACATACCACCAAACCAGCCACTTAAAAATTCCCTCCAACATCCCTTTACCTTATGACTTCTTCCACTCCTATTCTCAAAGGCTGTGGAGGGCTTTGCAATATGCCCTGAAAATGCTCAGACCCATGGAGTATTCTGCCAAGAAGACAGTCAGTTCTGTAACCGAAGCAGATCTTCAGAGCATGCTCTACTGGAGGCCCTTTCTGTTTCAAAATAGCTGGATTTCAGCTTAGCTGCTGCTGGTGACTTCTGTTACACTAAAGTGGAGAGGCAGCCTTTTAGTGTGGAAGAGCCTATTTCATTAGTAGCTTCTAAAACAGTTTTCAGATAGGGACTACCAGTCTCTACTGTCATAATTAATATTATATAATAAATTATTATAATATAATAAGTTATGTATACTTCCATTGTTTTTAATGAATGCAGCTTTTATTAAAAATACTGGAACATAACTAACTTAACTGACCCCCCTCAATCATAGTGCCATTTATTTTTTTTTAATGGCAGAGCTGGTGCTTACACAGGCACATCAGAAGATCAAAGACATATAACGGATATCTGCATCTTTCAAGTCCAGATTCTATAGCATTCTGTGGGCTATCTTGTGTGTTGAGAGTAAGATGAAACTCAGAAATGTATTACAGAGAGCAGGGAAGTGCTATGAAGATTTAACAATAAGATTTAACAATAACCCCGTTAACATTAAATTCTATGGATTTATTTCCTTCAGCTCCTATCTGATAATATAATATCTGATAATTCTGCTTTTTGGCAGAAGATAAAGGCAGTGTGGCTCCTCAACCTTAATTATTGTTCCTGAATATGAATAATATCTATGCATTATGAAGTTACCGGCACAGAAGAAAAGTTATGAAAAATTCTATTCGAAGTTATAGAAAATTATACCCAGGAAGTTGTTAGGTTGAAATAATGGCTTTGCAAGTTTAATTTCTTTTTGGGTCACCCTCCTTTCTAGGTAAAATAAGATGCCTTTCACATTACTGAACCACTGGGTTTTTGTAACATTTTCTATATGCAGCCCAGGAGAGACCATTAAATCATACAGCTTTCTTTCACCCTCTACCTTCTTCCAGAAGAGTGTCATCTTCTGTATTCCTTAAGCATCAACAGCACATGAATAAGAAGCAGCGAAGGTCTTACTGATCTTCTGAGGAATACATAATTATTTTCTGCGTTCTAAGAACAATTATGCAAAAAGTGGCAAACAATATAAAAATAAATGCAGTAAAAAGGTGTACCCTTTATATAGCAAGGATACAATCTGACAAAAGGAAATTAAGGTTATCCTTAGAATATTAAGAGGTGAAATTAATATTTTAAAGGCCATGCTTTTATGATTCTCTTATAGCTCTTGCTAAAAACATATTTTTCAGTTCCTGCAAACAGTCTGTCCAGAGGTGTATGTTCCTTTCATCTCAAAAATTAACCAGAATTCACAAACAAATTAAAGTATGTAAGTAAATGCGATGATTTCTAAATCCTTGAAGTTTCAGAAACAAGTGCTAATATAGTATGACTAATATGCAAGCATGCACTGCTGCCCCCTGATGCAAGAAATGTTAAATCTGTTCAAGGGTAGCCAGCCAATGGCATGCTGCCTGATTTCTTTCTTTTATTCGTATATGGCCATAAATGTATTTGTTACCATTTAGACAAAAATAAGATAATGTCTATATCCTGGGTAACTCCATATTTAAATCATTAGTTGAGAGGGGAATGAAGAGAAGGAAGAAGGAAAAAAATGAGGCCGAAAGAGAAAAAAACAACTATGCACAAATACTATGAGACCCTATGAGAAGCTTCTGAAAATTGTTGACACATATAAACTGCTATTTAGAACCCAGTTTTAATGCATACTTTTGTTGTAAATTACTATTGTCTGGCAATGGCAACATTTATGACCATCTCTGACTAATACTTCATGCAATTATAGTACAGTTTGTCTTCCCACTCTCCTGTCTGTTTACTCACGTCTTGTGCATTGTCTAAATTTGTCGCTGCGAGTTGTCTGGAGCAGAGACTTTGCTGGTATTATTTGCTGGTATAACTTCTAGCAGGCTGGCTCCCCGTCTCGCTGCAGGCTTACAGACAGCGCTAGATGGAAATAATCGTCCACGCGTGACGTCCAGGCCCACACAAAAACTGCGGCGAGCCCGTCAGGGCGCGGTGTTAGGCCGGGGCACGCTGGCGCTGTCCGCGGCGGCACAACAGGTCTTTAGAGAGGCCTCGTCAGAAGCACCCTAGTCACTAACTCGAATAAAACAGGCTTACTGGGGGCTGTTTGTCGTCGGCGACGTTATTCGAGTCGCAAAGCTGGAGCCCTGCCCGTATGAGCAAGGCTGAGCTTGGCTAAGCTCGGATGGTGTGTGGCTCCCCGGGGAGTCAGGGAAGGAGGACAGCTGAAAAACAGGACTTATAGCTTCAGCGGTTTTTATACTTTGCGGAATTTCTCCTAAAGCCGTAGCTCCAAATTCATGTAAATTACAGGATTATTTTTTCTTGAATAAAGCAGTTTTTTCACCTTTGCAACCTGGGTCAAGGTGACCCAAGCGCGCTGAGGGACTAAGCCAGAAGGCAAACAGAACGGGCGGCCATGGCGTGCGTGTGCACCGGGGCCCAGGTGCAGCGACCGCGAGCCGGTGCCGCGGGATGACCCCCAGGCCGCTGCCGCCGGCGGAGCTGCGGCGCTCCTGCGGGCCGGCGCGGGGCCTCGCCGGGAGACCGAGGAGGCGCCTGGGGCACTGCGCTGAGTTACAGGGGAGGCGGCAAAGGAGCGGGGGGGAGAGCCGGGTGCGGGGAGCGCGGGGGGCGCGGAGCCACGGGCCGGGCCTCCCGTGGGCGGGGAGGGCGCCCCGGCCGGCCGCCGTCTCCTAGGAGACGGGGAGGCGGCGTGCGGGCGGCGCGGGAAGACTACAGCTCCCACAGTGCCCCGCGCGGCGGGGCGGCGCCGCGGGCGGCGGCGCCGCGGGCGGCGGGCGGGGCGGAAGTGGGTTCGCCTCGCAGAGCCGCCGGCCGGGCCCGGTTCCGGGTGGCGCTTCCTCGGCGGCGGAGGCGGGGGGGAGGGGAGAAGATGGCGGCGGACTTGGAGGCGGAGGTGCAGGCCATTGACAAGAGGCTGCTGGAGTGCTCCGCCGAGGAGATCGCCGTGGTGAGGCTGCCGGGCCGCGGGGGCGGGCGGGCGGGGGCGGGGCGCGCTCGGTGTCTGGCGGCGGGGAGGCCGCGGCGGCTGCGAGGCCGGCGGTAACGACGGTGGGGGAGCACCGCCGGCCCGGCCGCGGCGAGGGGCCGTGAGGGCCGGAGGGGCGCTGCGAGGGCAGGGTGAGGCCGTGCTGGGGCGACGGGGGGGTGAAGCGGCCTCGGAGGGCGCCGCGGGCTTGAAGCCGCGCCGCTTTCCGCCTGTGCCGTTGTCACGGCGCCGCAGCGCCCGGCGGCTCCGGGGCATCGCGCGGGCTCCTGCGGGGCCGCGGGGCCGGGGCCTCGCCCGTGGGGGCTCGCTTCCCGGCCTGCGCTGGCCTCCTGGCCTTCTCCAAGCAGCTCGAGAGTTGTGTGCTGCTGTTTTGCCTCGCACCTCGCTACCGGCGAGCGTGTCTTGGAACGAGAAGAGCCTCCCTGTTCCTTGGCCTGCTTAGGTGGAAGTCTCGTCCCATATGTGCTTTGCAACATCGAGGTTTTACTACAGGATTCCCCTCCTCCTTTTCCCCCTCTTTTCCAGTATATAAGATGCAGTTCTGGTTGAAGCTTGTCCCAGTTAAACTTGGGACTATTTGGATGAGGAGCTTGTAGAGTAAATAACTAGTAAAATCAGGGTAATACGTGAGATCACTTACTTTTTTAAATAGACTTTTCCAGCATTTGTAGAGAGTAGCAGGAAGGTCAAAGAGAGGGATTCTTAAGGGTAAAGTTTTTAGGGAACCATTTTTTTTTTTTTGCTTCTGAGGTAGATGCCTGATCTTATAGGCACTTGTGCATTTGAGGAATTGCATGTATGTATTTCTGAACATATTGGGATGCTTTTTGTGCACATCTGTAGGATAAGACATTAAAGAGCTTTTTTGTGTACTTTAATGAGAATTACATTGTCTCTTTTCCGAAAGAAAATAAAAGACAATGTTATGATTCAGGTTATTCTCAGATTACAGTGGTTTATCTACAGTGCAGATAAAGGTATCATTAGGTAGGCAAATGTGCATAGTTAGCTATATCCTAGCTAGTTTAGTTCAGGGTGGGTAGCAGTGTAGGTTCAGCAAACCCAGTAATTCCATCAAACACTTCATGAAATTGCCTAAACTGAGCCCCAGCTACCTTTTTACTGGTACATCTGAGTGTGTAGCAGCTGCTTCTTTCTCTGGGTCACAGTGTAGGTAAACCTCAGGTAAAGGTGCACCAAATGGTGCACATCTAAGAATCTGCCATAGGTACAAGTTCTTCTTTAAACTTAGTCAGTTCTCACTTTTTTCCCTATAATCACCAGCATAAGCTACAATTCAGATATCAGTTAGTTTCAGATCCACAGTGTGCTAGCAGTTAAATGCTACCAGCACTTCCTGAATGCGTAAGTAAACAACATAGTTGGTCTTTAGCACTGTTTTTCTCCCTCCTTTGCCAATACTATTACTTTGCTGATAGCACAATGCTAACACAATAAATGCCAGTCCAAAGCAATAGTTATAGTATGTACTGTAACAACTTAACTACAGACCTCCAAAGAACAATAGTCAAAAGGAAAATTACTATCCTCTGTAACAGAATATAAACCTATGTTGCAGATACTAATTTATACAGCTAACCAAAATCATAGATACAAAAGCTATGCCTTTTAGCTCTGAAATAGTAGATTGAGTTGTTTCATTACTTTTTTTGTATTCATTTTTTTCAGCTTTTTTGTCTCTTAATTAGATGCAATTTAATAGAAACTCTGATGGACCCTTAGATATTTACTTGCATAAATGTTATTTGAACAACACTTTTTGGATTTGGGGGGGGGTACTCAAAGGTTGCTTGCAGGAGAGTAAGTCAAGGGAAGGAAATGAAGAAGGATACATTTTCCTTTTTATTAAAAGAATCTCATGGAAGAGTAGAACATTAATTTTTCTTATATGTGAATTCAGGATAGAAGATAGACCAATACTAACTGAAAACTTGTCTAAATATGAAATACTTATGTCGAAGAATAAATTACAACATTTTGAGTGTATGGGTAGGCTTTTTTTTTTTTTTTTTTAACTGAGATTCAGTGCCTCCCAGGTATCAGTCCTCTAGCAAGTTAGCATAGCGTGTGTGTGTATATATGTATATATATATATCTATCTTTTTTTTTTTTTTAAGTTTTACATGTACTCCAAAAGGCATCAGGAAGGCATCTGTTTCCTTGTCCTAGCAGTCCATATTTCTTTCCTTCTGGTATTCCTTTAGCCAGGATTTAATATTCAGAACTGTATGCACAGATACATGTATAGAACTTGTTTTACAAGAGATTTAGGTATGATGACATTCAGTGTTGCCACACCTAACTTTCAGACAAGTACTCCCAGAATTTTTGGGAAGGGAAAGCTGTTTACCTGAGGAACAGGGATTTTCTCTGGCTAGGTATTTTGTCTGAGTTTGTAGTGTAACTAATATGCACTAAGTCTTCTCTAGATAGAAATTACTAATGTACTACAGATTTAAAAGGTTGAAATTAAAGGCATTTTGCTAAGAAAAAATGCAAGCATTGTAACTTATGTGTGCTCTAGAAAATCATCTAAAAATGATCTCACTGAAGAGAGATGATGGAAGAGACTAAGTTGGTTCCACAGCAATTAGGTCAGTTCCTCATGCAGTACTAGATCTTTGGCACTAATGATGGAAAGACGAAAAGATTCATAAGCTAGGAAAAAAGATGTAAATTCTTAGCAATGAAAACTTTAATTTTGGGGTATTTTTTTTGGGGGGGGGGTATTCTCTTAATCCCAATGGGCATAGTGAGATTAACTGTAAACTTCTGGATCGTCAGATAGGTTCTTTTATGGCAAGCCTTTTCAACGGGTTTATTTGGAAAAAAATCCCAGTTTTGTAACCATCAAAGCTAGATCAATTCAAAAATGTTTAGTAGATTGATTATGATTTTAAGCCTAACTTAAGGGAAGTGAGAAAAGCGTTTTATTCCGCTAAAATCTATATTGACAAATAAGCTTTTTTGTATGAAATTCTGAGTTAGAGAAAATTGTCTAGTAGATGAAAATAATACAGTATGTATTAAAAAAAAAAACCCTTAAATGGTACAAATGCTGTGCTGACTCTGTGCCTGTATCCTCAAGAACTTACCAAAACAGTATCTTCTCAAATAAAAATTCTTAAGAGTAAGTCATAAATCATTCAGAGTAAATCAAGCTGTAACATTTGATTACCAAAACCACTTATTTTGGTATAATTAATTCTTCCTTTTCATGTACAGTTTTAGCTTGATATTTGAATTCCTTACCTGAAGTTGCCAAAGATGTCTTGTCATATTTACAGTTTGAAATGGCATGCTAAGGCTGTTTATGTAACGTGATTTAATCACTGCACATTTGCAATATGTTTGTTCCCGTATGATTATTATAAAAACCTAGTAGCCTTAATTTATAATTCAGACCTTTATAAAATTGTAATCCACAAGGCTGAAATAAATGTTATTTTGAGAATTTTTTTTTTTTACTCTGTGTGTGCGTGTATGGATATTTATACAGGGGAAAAACTTAGAGTTCTGAGTTTCTCGGTGGCTTATAGCAGATATGTTAGTTTGGCTTTTAAAAACTTGCTGTCAGCACAAATTGTCTTTAAATTGACTAATTTATAGATCTAACATCATATTTAAAATAGTAATTCAGATAATATAAGTTGTTGTTTTTGAGGTAGGGGAAACAACCCCCTCTAACTTTCTTAGATAAATTTGTTGAAAGTAAAGGGGAGGTGGACTGTCACTTAATGTTGTGTTTGCCAGTCTCTTTGTGCCCTCTGTCTTTTCCTGCCTCTTGCCAACTCCAGGCTTCCGTTTCCTCTCTGTGACCCCAGCTGGCAGCATCAGTCTGCAGTCCAGATAAACACAACCAGCATAGTTTTGGCCTCGCTTTACAAGTCCCTGCTAATGTTGGGGCATTTTACTGGTAGTGCATTCTAGAGGAAATTTTTAAGAATTTGGTCTCTTAAATCTTGTGCTTCTGAGAATTTTCTGTATGTCAAAAGGAGAAAATGTGCAAGCTGGGAAACAGATGATTCCTTTCCTAATGTCTGTCTTACATAATTTTCTAGATTTAACATTTACAGAGGAAAGCCTGGCTTTCTAGTTTTGCAGTGTCATTTCAGATTCTAAGTAAGAAATAAAAAATGTTTCTTGATAGGTAGAATTGTGGACGCTGTTTTTATTAATGAATAAATTGTTTATTTTTTTGTTTTAATTTAAAAGAAATGGCTGCAAACAAATGACCTTCAGAAAGAAGTATACCAGCATCTGGCCTATTATGTACCAAAAATTTACTGCAGGGGTCCTAACCCTGCCCCGCAAAGAGAAGACATGCTGGCACAACATGTTTTGCTGGGACCAATGGAATGGTATCTTTGTGGTGAAGATCCTGCATTTGGTTTTCCAAAGCTTGAGCAAGCAAACAAACCTTCCCATCTCTGTGGCCGTGTTTTTAAAGTGGGAGAACCTACATATTCTTGCAGGTAGACTTAGCATTTCTAATTTATGAAGTCACAGAACAAGTTCAGATGAAAGTACACTGTCCTAAAGA
The DNA here is from genome assembly GCF_036370855.1 of Dromaius novaehollandiae. Lineage (NCBI taxonomy): Eukaryota > Metazoa > Chordata > Aves > Casuariiformes > Dromaiidae > Dromaius > Dromaius novaehollandiae. Next base: position 102,038,771 of record NC_088100.1, on the reverse strand, counting down.
AAAGTTAATAGCACAAATGTATTTTTATACTAACCTTGCAGTGTTCCTTGAGGGGTGGGATTAAGGGAAAATTAACACACTACAGATTTGTAAATGGGAAGATACTAGTTAGTATAATGTAGAGTGTTTTCTGTACAAAAGAAATGCAAGATGAAGAAGGTAGCTGGGTGAACTGTCAATGTCATTTAAGGGTGTTAATCAGAAATAAGTGGGCAGGTGCATGTGCATATAAATTTAGATGTTTAATATCAGCTATTAGTATTGATCCTGTGTTTTACATCTCTTTCCATGACTTGTTAAACTAATATACTGGATGCTAAAACAGATTTAACAGCTTCTTATTCCTTCCCTGCCCCTCTCTCTTTCTAGTTCTCCCTAAAAATTCCATTTTTCTCCAAAGCCTATACAGTTTGAATAATACAATAAGTTACTAACCAATTGCAAGTATTTTAAAAAATTTTATTTTTAAGCCAGTATATTACTAATGTACAGTAATCCTTCTATTCTTTCTTTCCTGAACCTTCTGTAGTTTGTTAAATTTAGTTTGTGCCCTCTCTAGAACAGACTTTTCTTGTCCTGTGTGGTATTTGCCACTCTCTTTGACTCTTGAACACCAGCAATAATAATAATATTTACTTCTGATATCCAGCATTTTTTTGTTGTTTTCTTTTTCTGTCTTTCCTTTTGTCTTTTTTGGAGGGCTGTGAGGCCTGGGTGTCGGTGGGATCTCTGTCTTATCGTGAGGGTTTGTTTTCCTGCTTTCAATGCTTTTGCTGGATTTCCATTCCCTTCATTTAGAAGGGGGGGAATAGCTGTGGAAGAATTTTACTCTAGTGCTCTCCTTTTCTAGAAACTTGATACCTGGCCTTATTGGCTGAAGCTCTGGGTGAGAATGGACTTCAGATACTTACTCAGCAAGTTGCCTCTTTTGCATTTCCATTTCAACAGTCAGTTAGAAGAAGCAGTATTGGAGATTTTTTTTTTTTTTTTTTTTTTTAAAGTCCCTCATCCTGAGGCAGATAAACTTGAACTGGTGGCGTGCTGTAGATCCCTTCAACTGCTAAGAAAGCTCCTTCTGTTTTCCCTCATACATGTTCTTAGGTGCTTCCTTGACAATGTAAAGAAGGACAGAGAGATCTAGATACCATTAGCTACAGATTTCCCTTTCTTGTGAGGGCTGAAGGCTGGAAGCTATGAGAGGCTATGAAAGGAGTTTCCACGGTTTCTTTATGGACCCAAACAACTGAAAAACAAACCTCAGAAGTAGGATTTTAATTCAAATCAAACTGCATTGCAGCCTAGAAGTAATGCTAGGTTAAGTATTAAATGCTCAACTGATGAAATTGTGGGAGTTCTGTTAATTTCTTCTAAACACTTGCTTTTTCAAGACTAGCAGATTGATTATGTGAAGTATATCCTCAGGTATGATGAAAACAAAGAAGAATGCAGTCTATTTGTGTAGAATTTGGAGGATGAGTAAATGTACCATTCACACTCTCGGTCTGTGTTTCAGTAGGAAAAAATTTAAGTACAGCAATATAATCATATTCTCATTCAGGTTGGAAAGGATCCCTGGGAGGACATATTTTCCAATCTCCCACTTAAGTCGGGGTCAGCAATGAATGCAGAGTATTTTTACTCTTTCTGCTGTTGTGATGGAATCTCCACTTCTTTCTATTAATTATTGTGCATATATGTAAAACTGTTAATGTTTCCTCTTATGTTTTAATAATTTTCTTTGGTTTGTAGCTGGTAATGAATAAGAACGAGAGTTTAAATTGAACTTTTTCAGGATACAAAATACTTGTTTTCTGATTCCATGAAATAGGTTAAAGGCAGTGTTTTGTTTTTTTCTTTTCCTCAGTTGTGAATCTTACAGAAAGCTCATATTGGGGATACTTGAAAATTACCTGTTGTAAAATATGTAATTAAAGGTGAAAATATTTGTTTTAATAATTTTTCCTACTGTTTTCAGAGACTGTGCAGTTGACCCAACTTGTGTGTTATGCATGGAGTGCTTTCTTGGAAGTATTCATAGAGAGCATCGATACAGGGTTAGTAATATGATTGGAACTTACAATGTAGTCATTAGTAATTTTATGTATATAAAACTCCTTGTTTATAATTTAAGAATGTAAACACAATTTCAACTATTTTTAAAAGGTAGAGAATAACCTTTAAGGAACTATTTATATTTAAAACTTACTTCCTTTAAACATGTGCATTGTTATTAACTTCTGTACAATAATGGGAATTTTCTTGTAAATGTGAGAGAGAAGTTAAAATAGTAAACTACAACTTTAGATGTTTATTTTAGTAGTCTGTACTGCTAACAGTAGTATAGATTATCAGTAGTATAGAGAAAAATGAGAGGACCTTAGTGTGTTTATAAGCTAAGAAGATGTATAGAAATAACTACTACAGGCTTTCCATAAATCTGTTTTTGACAATACTTTATTGCACTGCTGTTAATATAAATCAAATCACCGCATAAGTTACACTAAGCATTAGGATAAAAAAAAAAGCCCTCAAGAAACCCGGTGCAACCCTCATCTGTCTTCTCTGAATTCCCTGCTGTAATTTACTGATGCCAGCATACTTGTTGGAGATTTTTAGTTTGCAGGCTTAGTGAATTAACAAGACTAGGTGACATTCAAAAGTATGAGAAAATGTTCTCTCAAATGCCCATCTAATCCATCTAGTTTTGTTGATATAGTAGGATGATATGTACCTGTTTGGCAAAAATAGGTGAAAAAACAACTCTTCTATGAATCAGTAAATAGTTGTGAATCAAATAAAATATTATTCCATTTATTGCTTTCAAGTGTTCTTAGCCTTAAAATCAAATTTTATTGAAACAGTGTAAATATATCGTTGCATTATACAGATACTTTTCTTTGTGCTTACTAAAATCGATAATGTGAAAAATTTTTAAGTTTTGTTTGTAAACTCCTGTTCTTATAAACAACACATCTTTTCCTCGCTATACAATACTGCTCTATGAAGTGATTCGTCTTTGTTCTAATTTAAAATACAAGAATCTGATATAGGAAAGGTAGCACTAAAAGTAATATATTCAGAAAATGTTACTACATGTAAGTGTTACATGTTTCTCCTGTGTTGTAGTGTTGCACACTATATTAATTCTGCATAGCCTTGTGGTGGGGTAGAATGGGTATATATAACTTTTGTTTTTAAATAACTATAGATGACGACATCAGGTGGAGGAGGGTTCTGTGATTGTGGTGATACGGAAGCTTGGAAAGAAGGTCCTTACTGTAAAAAGCACGAAATCAACACTTCAGAGACTGCAGAAGAAGAGGTAATAACAATTGAGATATCGTATCTCAAAATCTTTTTTTTAAAAAAGAAGTGAGGGAGTCAAATGAGGTGATTTTTAGTGATAGCTCTGGATACCTGAAATACGTTTTAAATAAAGCAAAGAAAGAGAAATGGCAGTAACCATTAAGTTCCAGCAGGGAGAGAAGGATGATTTTTTTAGTGGCTGCTGTAGATATCAAACGGAGGGCATCCTTGAAGGTGCAAAATAAGCATAAGGGCATGTGTGGTCCCCATGCAAAAGGGGAACTGTTGCTTGTGAACAAGACTGAGACATGGGTAGATCATTATGAAATACCTGCCTGCGTTAAATGATTTATGTATCACAGCTCCCAGGAACTCCCATCATAAATCATTATCCCAATGACGTAGGTGTTGTACAAGGTCAGATGGATAGGGCTCCTGCCCCTAAGTTTGTGCTAAGTATAAAACAAGGCAGTAGAGGCATGTTTTCTTGTATTCTGCTGTATAATAATATTGGTAAGTAAGTGGAATAAAGATGCAGTGATTTCAAATTATGTTTTTGAAGACATGGAAAAAGCAAGTTTTAATACAAATGAGTTTTGAAAGCAAAATCTCTTAGAAGGTGTGCGGAAGTGGGAACCATGCAAGTGAAAACATGAAGGTGTTTGAAAATTTGAGTGATCAAAGGGAAGTTAATGTTTCGGTATTGAATGCTAAATTCTGTCCTTGATGTCCGTCAGTGAAGAACTGGAAAAAGAAAATAGGCTGATCATTGATCCTATTCTGTCTTATCAAATGTAAAGTTATTTAAAGAAAGACATCATCAAAGATGCTTATATCACCTTTGACAAAAGGAGGTGTAGATTTGACAAAATTTCTGTTCTGAATGCCACTTCATTTCTCAGCTGCTATTTATTTTTCAGGATCCCCTTGTGCACTTATCAGAAGAAATGGTAGCAAGAGCTTATAATATTTTTGCTATCACATTTAAATATGCAGTAGATATACTAACATGGGAAAAAGAAAATGAATTGCCTGGTCTAGAGATGATGTAAGTATAACATTTGTATTCTGCCTTTTAAAAAGTTTGTAGATATTTACAATAGAGAGTGTAAATTCTTATTTTAAGCATATTTTCTGTCTTTCCTAAAATTCCATTGGGAGTAGGTTATAGACAAGTCTAAAGTCATTTTTAATGTATTTGTTTTTCCCATATCTTGTGTTTTTTACAGCCTATTTCTCTTTGTAGTGGTGAAACTGCGTGTCTGCAATACCTTCATTTTCTTAATATTGAAAAGGAAGTGTTAATAAAATGCAATAGCCTAAAACAAGTGGAAGGTCAATTTCTTATGACCATTCAAAATTATTGAAATTATGATGATTAAAATATCTTACACTTTTTAGCGATCCATTTATTAGAAATTCTGAAACAGAAGATTAAAGTGTGTTGTAGCAGCATAGTTAATATGGGTGCATTTGTGATGTACTGCTAGTAACTTTGTGTTGTGTGAGGAAGAATGCTATGTAAATAAATAATGAGTCAAAAGATTGCATTGAAAATTGCATTGAAATTATTCAAATTTAAAAAGTGGTTTTGAGGCTCATGGGGTGGAGGGGCTTTTGTTTTTTATTTTTATTTTTTTGAGATTTTCAAGTTTTAGTTGTTTAATAGAGACCTTTATGTAGGATTGAGGAAACAAATGTAGCAAAATAATGCCAGATCCGTAGAGCAACTCAGAGGTTATGGGAAACATTGAATAAAACTATGCTGGAAGGAAATCTGTTTTCCTTGGTAGGAAACTACCAATTCAGAATCAACAAATGTTCAAGAGTAATACTCAGACTAAACTATTAGACTATTGCCATGAGATTTTGCTCATTTTGGATTTAATTTTGCAAGGAAGATGCTGCATATTCATATAGAAATTAGGGGATGTGGTAAGTCCTTTTCAAATAAAATCCTTGAGATATGTTTCAGTACAGCAAGGGAAGCCTAGACTTCGGTACTCTGCTTGGTGGAAAGCTTTGTTACACTAGAAGTATCTTTTCATTGATATTACTTTGAATTATATAAATTCAATGCTTGCTTTGAAGTGAGAAGAGTGACACTTACTACTGCATGCTTTTTAATGATGAAGTCCATACCTATGAACAAGTTATATATACTCTTCAGAAAGCTGTCAACTGCACACAGAAAGAAGCTATTGGCTTTGCAACAACAGTAGATAGAGATGTAAGTAAATTCCTTGTTAGAACTTTTAATTATACTTAACCTAATGCTTATTTTATGTCTGCACTTACTTTAGTCTGGTTTCCCAAAGAGTATGGTTTATGTGATTAAGCCCTGTGTGTCAGGCCAGTCTAAAATATCTTGACTCGTTGGCCCATTCAAACCAGAGTTAATCCTGAGTGTACATTTCAATGCAATTGTACTCCAGTGAGTGCAGGTGATAGGGTGTCTCTCCCACTTCCTTCTTTCAGTCAAGGGCAGACAGCAGCTTTAGCTCATCCCTTACTATATGCCCAAGAGTTGATGCTGGAAGAGCCCCTGTACATGCTCCAGGCATGAGAAGAGCTGCTCAGACAGTGATGCCATACAACTGTGAGGGACAAAATGCATCATCAGCTGCTCCCATTCCAGAGCTCATGGAACTTTTTGTTTTGTGGTTTCTAATCTAGGTTTTGTTTTTTTTTTTTTTTCCCCATGATTGTTAAAAGATGGCAGGAAGATATAAAGCATTTCTTACATCATTTAGAAAGAACTTTGAGTGCAAAACCACTGCACACTGAATATAGTTTTAACTAGTATGTTAGTATCAAAGAACTCTGCCAGCTCTGTTTGTCTTCTGGCTTGTGTGTATTTTTAAGAAGAGGCTTTTCTTCTGGGCAACTTTCAAGGCACAACTACATTTTATTATTTGTGTGTGAGCCGGTAAGCAGCTGCTCTGAAACTGAATGTCCTTTAATGTCTTGTTTGCTTGTGGTTCATTGGTTTGAGGGGATTTTCCAAAACGGAATGAGACCATCATTTTAGAATGTTAAAAATTAAACTTGAAGAAAGTAAGTGGAGAAGGAAATAAGAATGCTTTGTATTACTTAGCACTACATTACATATTTTTTGTACAATCACTATGTTTTCTGTGATACCAGTAAATATTTAAGTTTTCCTCCTGTTCTCTGATTATGTGCTGGCTTGATCACATGCTCTACAGATTTAGAGATACTTCTTTACAGTTGATCTCTCTCCTACTTCTGAAGTTATTTATTTATTTATTTATTTATTGAAAAGAAATTAGAAGATAATGCGTGAAATTGTTTTGGTGTCAGACTAGACCTAAGATTTGAGTAAGCTATTCTATCTATAGTACAGCATAAATGAATTAACCATCTGTACTTCGGCGTATGTATTGACAGTGTAGAAAGACTCACAAAATGTGAAAACCTTCCAATTTTGAAACAAACTATGTGCTTATTTATGTCAGTTAAGAAGGCCAGTTAGCTTTAATGTCTACTTCTAAAAAGGTACTGTCATGTATGAAATACCTTATTTATAATACTAAAAACTTATATGTTGTACTAATGTGTTGATTATTAGTTTCAGTAAAATTAAAAAAGATAGTTGTATCATTAAAAAATTATACATGGAAAATTTAGTGTAACAGGTAAATAGATATGTAGCATAATTTTCTTTTAAAGTGTAGAGGTTGCTTTTTGGAAAGCCAGGTATATAGCTATATACAGTACTTCTAAAAATGAAAATGGCATAGAAACAAGGTTAGCTTGCATCTGAAACTTCTACGTTATCTTTAATGATATTGTAAAACATAGTATTTGAACTGGTTATTTTGAAATTGGTGGTAATATTACTTCTTTACAAATTTAAAGGGACGTAGATCTGTTCGATATGGAGACTTTCAGTACTGTGATCAAGCAAAATCTGTAATAGTGGTAAGTATTACTTTTTACTTATTTGTCTCATCTTAACAAAAAAAGTTTTACAATTTTTTTATTTTGTTAGTCTTGACTCTTTATATTACAATAATAAAAAATGTTGGAGATTATTATTTACAGTAGACATAGGATACCTGGTCTATACTCTGTTTTTTTCATTTTTTCTTTTTTTAATTACCTATAGTCTGATTTGCCCCCAAAATAATTTCCTAAGTGGGGGGGAAAAAAGTTCTAGGCAGTTTTTTTTCTGTGTAATCTTCATTTTTTATTTGACAGTTTGCTATAATTTTATCATTTTCTATAAAATTTTCATATCTGCAAATATTTATACATAAATGCAGATACCTTTCTTTCCAAGTTTCTCCTTTGGAGGATGGTTGTATGAAATCAAATATTTCTTTGTTACTTCATGTGTTCTTAATAGTTGCTTCTAATACTCTGTGATAATGTAATAATGGAATTGTCCTTTGCTGTATTTTTTGTAATTGTGTAATTTTCTTTTAAAGTGTAGAGGTTGCTTTTTGGAAAGCCAGGTATATAGCTATATACAGTACTTCTAAAATATAGATCAGAATCAAAATCGCATGATTTGTCTCCATCCTTAGAAGTTAATGTCTCTCACTTCAGCATTTAGGAAATTTTTAGAAAAAACAAATATTTCTATATAAAATTGTAATTCAAAAGGATGTTAAGATTTTCATATTGTTGTTCATCTCTTTGACAGAGAAGTATCTATGGTCTCTGGATTTCTGATGTGTTAAAAGAATATTTTTGTAATTAATCTGAAAACGCAATAATTGTAAATCAGGGCTCAGATTATAACATTGCTTTTCTAAATCTTTTCGAGTGAAATCCTGATGAACTCTAAAAATATATAGCTTGCCATGTCTCATTAATTTAGAAGTCTCTGACTTTTATCAGGAGCTTCAAATGTAAGCGTGTAAGATTGCATGTCAGTTCAGATCAATGAAATTAAACTATTTTGTTTCTTTTTCCCTATAATATAAAATTGTTTGCCTTTTTATGACAGTCACAAGCACTAAAATAGGAACTGATAGAATCCAAGTGTGAAACTAAATTTTTGATTTATTATGCATATTCGTAATACTTACCTATCACAAAATTCTTCCATTTCAGTTTTCTTCCGCCTTTGATTTTCTTTCTTGTTTTAACTCTGTGTTTATTTTTTATTTTTCGAAACACCCCATGGATGACCAGTTTTTCCTTGGTGGACAGCTGTGTCATTTGTGTATCATGTTGTGAGGAGCAAATGTGCACGGTTGTCTCAGGCTGTGCGTGAGGCTGCTTATTAGTGAGACATGGCAGATCTATGTGTATGTTGATAAGAGGACAAGGATGGGAAATGGATTGGCATAAATATGTTGATATTGACTAATAATGTCCTTCAAAACATTGATAGAGTGAACAAAATTAAGACTTTTTTGTTTCTGTTTTCCACTCAGTGGTGATATTTGTAATTAGAATGAGTATGTATTAATATTATAAATTATTTAGATTAATCACAGGAATGCTGTGTTTCTGTACAGTAATTTGTGCTAGCCCTCACTTACATAAACATTAATGCCTTTTTGCTTTTCTTTTTAAGAGAAACACCAGTCGTCAGACAAAGCCGCTGAAGGTTCAGGTTATGCATTCATCTATTGTTGCCCACCAGAGCTTTGGTCTGAAGCTCCTGACTTGGCTTGGCAGTATTATTGGATATTCAGGTAGACAAACTTGAACTTTTTCAAGATAACTTAGAGAACAACTGTGAGGCAAGCTGACTTTTGAAGCAGTGTGGTCTACTTATTTCAGATATGTGATATGCATAAGGCTAAGCTATTAACACCTTGTCAAACTTTTTTGCTGTCAAAATGCTGTATGGCAACAAGATAGTTCTCCATCCTTAGTCCTTTTTAAATGAATGCAGTAAGCTAAAAATAACTGGTCTGCTTAGATAAAACAATTATTCAGAAGTTAGTTGAAGAATGATGTTGAAAGTGATTGCTTTAGTCATTTGCTGCAGTGTAAGTGGAATAACAGAGAAAACGCAAGGAGGTTAGGGCTTTTGGATAAATATAAAGCTAATGAAGTGTTAATTGATATTCAGAGGCTTCTACAAAGGAATCAAAATGTGCAGAATCATTTTTATGGAAAGGCTACATGTTAGTTTTAGTTTGGTTCCTCCTTTGTCTTTACAAATCACAAAGATCTGGAGCATGAGGGGGAATAAAAGGAAAATGTGTCAGACTCTTGCCACTATGCAGAAGTGTAGATACAGTCCCCAATACCTTTAATGTGTACTATGCATCTGTAAATGGTACCAAGAATTATTAATGGAGCACTCTCACCTGTAACATTGTATATACATTCTTCTGTGAAGGTACAACATTTGTTCAGAGATTATGTATTTTATTAGACTGATAGTTGAAAAACTAGCCAGGGTGTCAGGCACAGAGTCTCTATATCAGATTATTTTTGAAAGATAAATAGTTTATATTTGTATAAATTTTTAAATTTTTTAAAAAGTTATGGTAGCAGTTTGTTAAAGTATTTGCCAGTGTTGCTGTATATTAATTTAATATATATGAGCATAAAGGAGAGACATGAGGATATTTAGTTTCTGAAGTAAGTTTTCCTTTTGATGTGATTTGTTGCCAGGCACTGTCTTTCTCACTTTCTTTGAGCATAGTTTTGTGCCATGTCAATTGTGCCTGCTACTTAAGTCACTGATTTCAGCACCTAATTACAACTGTGAAAAAGCAGTTTGAACATGCTAATGAAAGCACTGAATTCATAGTTTGATTCGTGTGCGTGTGTGATGTTTCCAAAATTCTGTAGAGTTCACTTCATTAAATTCAGTTTCCTTTATGATTCAGAGGGGCAAAAAATAGTGTTTGATGGTAAGCACTATGCTTATGGGCTTATGTCTGTGACCCGCGTGCTCAACTACTTTAATTGCCTTGTGCACCTTGCAATGCAGTCTTGCAATAGACTTTGAAGTCTGGCTTTGTGAAGTGCACTTTTGGAGAAAATTGGTTTCCCTTATCTTTTTAACAAATGGTAACAAATATCCAGGCTGTTTTTAAGCAGCCCGTTATCCATTCTTCTGGGAGATGAGGTAAAGGAAATGTACTGCCTGCATCATAAATATTCCTGGCCAGAGGGATAGTCACACGTGAAAGGGTTTTTTGTTTTGACATGCAGGTAGGAGAAATGATGCTGTGATATGAATGTCAAACTCTTGACAGTGAATGAAGGGAAAACCTTACTATGGCATTTTTGTCACAAGCTTGACTATGATATCCTTGCTAGCAAATACCAGTTCTTTGTGAAAAAGCTTCTCTTCACCATTTGTTGAATGGTGTAGTAGGGTTTCTATTAATAACAGGAAAAGAATTGGACCTGAACTCTGCAAGGCAAAAGAATTGTGGTAGGATTTCACAGAAGATACAGTATTGCACCATGCAGTGCAGAACTGTCCAAGCTACAACCATCTCAACTTCTTAGGTAGAGATGGCAAAGTGGTGTGCAGAGATGATGGTTAATGCTTATAAGTACTGTACTTATGTTAGTGAATGTATGTTACCAACAGGTCCAAGGCTAGGTTGGACATACTGTTAATATAAGCGTGTCTGTGTTGTGTTCTGTTGCAGAGGTAGTCTTGTCTTCACTGTGCAAATAATAAAATTTCTTTCTTTCCTTTGGAAAAATACATAGAGAAGTTTTAAAAATAATAGCAGTTAGTAAGTACAAACTAAGAATTGTCACATGTGGGGAATTGCACACTTTTCTTTTCATAGGACTCTAAACAGGAGAAATGTAACTTAAAAAAAATGTGTGGTGTATAATTATTTCTTACATTAGTAAACCAGCAGCACTTTTAGGAAAGCACAACAACGTTTTCATGTGCTATCTTTGAGGAAAAATTGTTGTTTGGTATTTTTCATAAGATTCTTTGATGTTCCATAAGCTAAATATGAGACTTACAAGGTATAAAATATTTGTGGTTCTAGCAGCAAAATACCAAGTTTTTCTGTAGTCAAGGAAAAGATGGCCCTATGGGTTCTACTGTTTAGGCTTTTGAACTTTTGTTTTTTTAGTGGGTTTATCACTGTGATTTATAGTGTCAGCTCAGTCTGTTTGTTTATGGTTGCTTTTTTCCTTTGCTGTCTTGGATATCATTAAGAGCTGCCAAATAGTGAATATCCCTCAGTATATTAGATGCTTGTAACTTATAAAGTTGACTTCAGCATTATTTCTTCAGGTAGTTTGAGATCAGTTTTTATGCTGGCTTCTCAAACGCAAGAGTCTTTGAATTTTTGTTTCTAATGAATTCCCTCTGGTTACATTAATGGAGAAGATGGATATAGTTATGGGTTGGACTATCAAATAGTGGAAGTGTTGGAAAAGTGGTTGCAACTATTTAACCCCCCCAACAACCTAGAAATGGAATGTCAGAGCAGAAAGCCTTATCCCAAAGATGTATCCCTTTGAAAATAATGTCATTTATTGTATGTGCCAAGTTTGTTCTTACTGGAAGACTGGGACTTTGAACTGTGGTTTTTAAAAGTTAGAAAAGTAAACAGTAGCCTGTGAAGAATACCTTTTCTTTTATAGGAATGGAACATGTCAGTTTTTGGTTGGAAATGTCATTAAGCTGGTGCATACTGAGCAGGCTGTGAGCTGCATTGTAGGGTCACCCCACCTGCCCCCCCCCCCCCCCAGCAAAAAAAAGAAAAGAAAGAAAAAGAGTTGTAGAAGAGGAAAATTAGAACCTGATCTTTACGGAAGTAAATTGTATGAGTCAGGAGAATCGTGAGTCTCATATTGGCAAATATCCTTTCTATCTTTGCCCCATAAAAGATTATTGATTTTTCAGGCTTCAATCCTCAACAGTTCCTTTTTATATTGATGGTTTAAAGGGAAGAATTGTGGTTCTAACTACTAAAATGCTTAGTGTGTTGATATTTTCAAATGCATTTAACAAAAGCTTGTTAAATGCTAAATATATTTGTTTTACTAGTCAGTCAGATATAGGAAAAGGGTTCATGGATTCCTTTGAAACAGAGGTATGAAAAAGAGCATTTGTATTCTATATCCATTCAGTTGTTTGTTTTGATGTTCAGGATTTTGTATGCAAATAGAGGAAGGAGTTATGAGTAAAATGATCACATTAGGAGGTTTCCTAATACTCATCAAATTTTCCATTAGCAGCATGTTAAGCCAAGGAATACTTCTGCATAAATGGAAGGTGTTTATACATGTGTGACAAATAGGCAGCCGAGCTCTCCCATTTCAAGCTTTTAAAACTTCTCAAACTTGATATTACATGATTTTTGCAGATTACTTTGACTACTTTGCAATAGCTTCTCATGACGAAGTGTACTGTGTAGCAATTCCCAAATCTGAAATGTTTGCAAAAACACCCTGTCCAGCCTTTGTGTAGTATTCTTCATTCATTAAACTGACTAAGTTTTTAACATGAACTATACATACAGTGTAAAACTTAGCTATATTCAAAATATCTGAAAAGTATTGTGAACCTGTGTAATACTCCTCAATTTTGGTTGGACTTGTGAGCATATAGGCTTTCTGGAAAAACAGCTCTCCAGTTGCCAAAATACGGGTTAAGGAGCCAGTGCTGAACCTGAGAAATTTTCAATTTTGGTCTGTGTCTTTCAATTACAGTAAAGTTATTCATAAGAAACTGAGTGTACTCATGAAATTCCAGATAGCAGCTATCTACAGATTAGGAATCTCCTGACTTAAACAATCAAAAAACCCCTCATATCTAATAAGGAAAGTCCTCTGTCTCTATCTTGTGTGCATTTTTGATGATTTCCCCTCCCTGAGCTAATTTATTATTAGTATGGTACTTCTGTTCTTATTATGAGAGGTGCTTCAAAAATGAAAAATTGCTTTTTGTTTGGTGAACTAAAATAAATTTTCATGAATGTGCATATTGCTTTCTATGAAAACTTGCAGTATGTCAAACTAATGTACTAATTTTGTGTTTAAGGTATAATTAACTTTAAAATTGTTCCATTATTTCTTTAAAAGATGGCCTTCGTCGAATATTGTGTCAGGTTGGTTTACAGGAAGGACCAGATGGTGAAAATTCTTCTCTTGTGGATAAGCTGATGCTGTGTGATTCTAAACTGTGGAAAGGTAAGTTTTCTCCCGCTTCAGGAAAATACTAAAGGATATTATGCATGATAGTTTTCATTTACTGTATCTGTTAACGTTTGATCATTTTTGCTGTGGTACATTGCAGATGCAATTGCCTGTTTAATTATAATTTGTCCCTTTACCATGCATTTCAAAATATATTGAGGACAAAAACATAAGGACGCCATTTGGAGCTTTTTTAGATCCAATATTTCATAGCCTGAAATTCAGGCCTAATATGATATGCAGATGAAAGTGCCAGTTTAAGGAAAATTAGGTGAACAGTAGAGTGAATTTGCTTTACAAGATTTCAGTATCTAGATCATATCTACTAAAATGCCTCATCTTTTTCTCTCTCACGCACTCACTCTCTTTTTTTCTTTTTTTTTTTTTTTTTAATGGATAGGGCAGGGATGTGTTTGTGTTCATGAGGTGTTCTTACTGATCTGAGAACATGCATGTTCTGTTATTTTAGAGCTGTTAAACTCTTTAAAGCCCCATTGACATAGTGGGATTGGCCAGAAAGTTGTAATTTTTGAGGAAGCCGAAATAATTCATTTTGGTGCTATTGTGGAGTCTGTCTGTATTGATGTCCTGAAAGGGCATTTAAAGCCAGGTGTAAGAAAAACAATAGAGAAGCGCTAAGCGAAGGCAGAGAATGATATAGCATAACTGACCTTTCCTTATTGAAATGAGAATGTAGTATTTTGAAGATTTTGTGTGTGTGTATGTGTTTTTCCAGTATCTTTTGTTGTTCTTCAGTTCTGAGGTACAGATATCCTAGAGAGTAGTAATACGTCTTCATGGTCAATCTTGGGACTCCCTTGGAGCAGCAATAAAAGAAGAAAGTAGTAGGGTGGAATGTGAGTGTAGCATGGAAAGAATGATTCCTCTAGCTTTTGTTTTTCTAATCCCTTTTATTTTATGTGAATGTATACCTGTGTTTCAGAACTTTTTTTTCTTTCATCTGCAAATTTGGTGATCTGAAAGGAGCTACTTTTATGAAGAACTACTACTTTTTTAGTACAGGCTTTGTTAGCATAATATCTTCAATGTAAACAAGGAGTAACCTTTTCATTTCTATTTTAACTTTTACATTTTTCTGTCTTTTCTATATTCCATAGTTACTCTGCATTAAGCAAATAGCATAATGGCTTTTGACTTCCAAGTGACCAACAGAAAAAAATGATACAAACATGCATGTATTTCCAAGCTACAAACAGTCAATTCTCATTTGCATTGATAGTTTTTCTGGATGCAGGAAATTTGTAGCCAGGCTACAAATTCAGTAGCTAAAACTAAATTCAGTAGCTAAACTTATTATTTTGGCGATGTTGTTCACAATTACCAATTTATTGCAGTTTGCAGGACATTCCATACTAGCTCCTTTTTTCTAGGCTGTCCAAATCCTCTGTTTACTTTGGGAGTAGAGTTCTCATTTGCCAGACTTGCCTTGCATTTGGAGGTTTTCAACAGCTGAGTATTAACTGATACAAGCATAATAAATAAAGCCATTTAGAGAATTCTCTTTGTTTTAGGCATTCTTCTTCATCTTTTATTACTGGCTGCCAGAAATCAAAGCAGCTTTCTGCTCTGAAATGCAGACTTCATTCATGCTATAAGAGTTTGCATTTGCGAGTGTTTCCATGATGTTTTGACAAAGTAGTCGTTCATAATATTTCATTTTTATTGATAGGTGCTAGAAGTGTTTATCATCAGTTATTTATGAGCAGTCTGCTTATGGATTTGAAGTACAAGAAACTTTTTGCCATCCGCTTTGCAAGAGTAAGTATCTTTCTTACAAAAAGACATTTGAATGCTTAAACGGTCTAGCCAAGAGAGTTTAGCTAGCATACGGAACTTCAAGGCAGCTGTTATCCAGAATTTTTTTGGGGGGGAGGGGGAGGGGGAGGGGGTGTGGGTGCAGGTGCGTGTGTGTGAGAAGTTGAAATGGAATTCTGACTGTTTTATTTTTGTCTTCAAAACCTTAGTTATCGTGGCCTCTCACCTCTTAGGAAGAAAATGAGCTTTACAAGTTCCCCAGAATTAAGGCAGCTCAGACGTTTTTGTGTTCACGGTCAATAATGTAGGCTATCGCTTCTTGAGAGCTAATTGTTCCGCACTGTTGAGGTGTAAGCTGTTGCAGCACTGTTCAGAAATAGTATTTGAAATGCAGTTATGCTGATTAGTATTTGTGCAGCAACTAGTACTTGAAATGCTTTAAATCAGCGCTGCAAAACTGTACTCACTGCTGAAGAAAAATAACTTTTTCTTAAGTAGCAAGTAAAATACTAGCCTTTACTGTGAAAATCAGAGTGAGTAGATCTCATGCCTGAGCTGAAAAGTTGTCATGTTCTTTGTACAAGGTATTTTAATAATAATGAGAATTATTCGTCCCTTTATCATAACATTAGTTTCCCAGAGCACACATTTAAATCAAAAAAAACAGGTCAGTGTGGATTAGAGGTGAATTTCCCCTTGTTGTTTAGAATTACCGGCAGTTGCAGAGAGATTATATGGAGGATGATCACGAACGGGCAGTATCGGTGGCTGCTCTGTCTGTCCAACTCTTCACTGTACCTACTCTGGTGAGTAGTACCTGTCTTTCTTTTAAAAACTGATAGTTGGCACTCCTTGCCTTTTTTTGCCTCCTTCTTAATAGAACTATGAGCGATTGCAGAGTGATTTTATGAAAGATGACCACGACAGAGAGTTCTCAATTGCTGACCTCTCGATACAGATATTCACAGTGCCTTCTCTTGTAAGTACTAAAAGACCAAAAAAAAAAAAAAAAGGAAATCTTTATTTGTTAAAAGCCACGTGAGGCTATTGAACTCAGACAGCATATTTCTCTAACATTATTACAATGGAAATGCAGGACGCTGCTGCTGCAAAGCAGTCAAACTGTTTACAGATATTGCTATGGCTTTACAAGGTTAAGCACATTAACATCACGAAGTTTTGAATCTGACTTCCTAGAGCAGTTTGAGTATTTTTCTTTTTACATTTTTCTTTTATTTTTTTAAGATATTAAATGTTTATGTATAGGCACACACATAATGCTTTAATTTCTGATCATACCAGGTCACATTTACTGTTTGTGGAAATACACATTATGATTTACATACTGCAGTTTCAGAGCATACCATACTGGTGCGGTTTTATAAATGATCTACTGTGTTTATCTTAGTTTTTTAACCAATCCAAGTGCAGGCAAGGGTTGTTTTATGATATTACTCAGTTTCTGTGGTACTTCTAGACTCAGACCAACGTCCTTTCATGCTTCCTCTTAATTTTTGTTTCATAGCTTCAGGCTATGTTCCAAGTTCACTAACTCTGCTGGTCTTTCACCAGCTTATGCTTGCTTGGGAAACCTCCTTTTTTGTTCCAGTCTCTAAATAAGTCTTTCTTAGCTTGTAGTACAAACTACACAAATTAATTTTTGGAGCTGTACTGGAAATGAAAATCTGATTTTCATAGTCAGAATTGTTTCTAAAACGAGTGCCTGTGAATCTTTCCAATACTGAGATCTATAATTCAGTAATAACATGGCGGTTACGGTACTGAGTAAAGTGGGTTTTTCTAGATGGTACTATTTTCTAGATTTGCGTTATTACACATCTGCTAGACAGGTGTGTAATACAGATAATTCAGGCATTTTTCAGGACTTTCAGAATGATTGTAGTATTTATATAGCAGCACTCTTGTTCCCTTTTTTATGGGGTCTTGAAATTATTTTAAACTTTTTGATAAGTTGAAGAATATAAATATCTCCTCCCCCCACCCCCAATAACATTTTCAAAGTGATTTAAATTATTTAAGATTTAGCTGTCAAGCAGCTGAGGTGATTTGGTTTGGGGGAATATGCGTGATTGTGTTCGTGGTGATGGCATTCTGTTTTGTTTTTATGTTAACTATTAGATTCCCTCCCCCCTGCCCCAAGCGTTTCAGAAACTCAATCTGGAGTATCATTAGCAACTTCAGAATCCAGAAGCTGTAGTCAACAACCACAGTATCATTGTGCTAGATCAAGGTGGCCAATCTTGAATCTACCAGCCATGTAATAAACTCTTCATGGGACCTGTGAGCCACAAGACTCATCCGGTTTACCGTGGAGAGCCAACTGAAAGGAGGAGTTCTGGAAGCGCTCATAAGTAGGAGATGGTAGTAATTTCCTCAGTGTGCCCTGTTCTGTCGCAGGGTTGGGTTAGGTTAGGCTGGGCGTGGGAGACAATCTGGCAATGTCAGCCTTTGCAATGCCTGCTGACTTGTTTCCTGCAGTGCATGGATATGTGTACTAGCCCCTGATAGGAATCATAGGTCATCTCACATAATTTTCATGTGGAAATCAAACTGTACAGTTTCTTAGGAATTAAGAAGGCTCAGGCTTTTCGCCGTTGTGCTTGGTAGTTTATAAACAGAAAACAGAAGAGCTGTCCCTGCCATTAAGAGCTCATACTTAAATTATTACAAGAAGAGACAACAGATACTCAAGGGAAGGTACAAGCTAACAGTCAGATAGTAGGTTAGCAGCAGCCTAGGCATAGTTGAACTTCTGTAACTATTTTGGCAAAGAAAAATTCCACAGAAGGGATCTGAATTATGATAATTTCTGGTTAGATTCCGTTTTTCTTCAGTCAATATTTGGAAGTTTGGCTTTCAATAACTAAAACAGAGGAGCATAATGATATTATAACTGTTTTGGATAAAATGTCATATATGAATTTCATCATGCAATATGAAACTTATTCTTGTTACTAGTGTCTTTTAATTACAGCAGATTTCAATGTACTTTGGCATAGGCTCGAATGCTAATAACAGAAGAAAATCTCATGACCACTATCATCAAAACTTTTATGGACCACTTAAGGCACCGTGACATCCAAGGCAGGTTTCAGTTTGAACGTTACACTGCTCTTCAGGCTTTCAAATTCAGACGTGTTCAGAGCCTTATTTTGGATCTCAAGTAAGTATATTAATTGTGTGCTAATTTGATCAACTGAAAAAAGAAAAGAAATTAATGCTTGTATTTGTTTCTAATGTACTCAGGTATGTGTTGATAAGTAAGCCAACTGAGTGGTCAGATGACTTGAGGCACAAGTTTCTAGAGGGTTTTGATGCCTTCTTAGAGTTACTCAAATGTATGCAGGTATGTAAATCTGTGAAGTACAGAATTTGCAGAACACATTTTCTTCTTGAAAGAAGAGGCCAGCTGTCATGTTTTGAAAATTGATGAAATTTAATGTAACTTCCATTTTATGATAACTTGAATTCAGTATAACTGTTGGAATCATGTCATGTTTGCCTGAACATAATGTCTCACCTAACTTTTTTAGTTCAGTTTGTTGCTGTAGAAGGCAGTAAAAAGGAAAATCAGTTCAAACAGAAATGTGTCATTTTGTCATATTTTGCAGCTGTACAGGCATAAAAGATGCATTTAATTGTGTGAGCAGAATCTTGTCCATCTTAACCAACATTCGTTCTTTCTGAGCGCTCAAGATACTACTTGAATGTCAGCAGAGTTGCTCTTCGTATTAAGAAATATATAGTCTCCTGACATACAAGTAGACATCTTCACTGTGATGTTTTTTCAGCCTTTTTTTGCACCATATTATCTTAAGAGTTGAATATTTTAAAAGCAGTGCAACTTTTACACAGGCACATGGCCATGTGATCATAAAGTATAATGAGAATCTCTCGTATTTTTCAGTACATCAGTAGAATATCTTTCTTGATACTTATGTTTTGTTAGTCTGTGTAAGAAAGTTTCTTCTCTTGAATATACTGAAGTTATCAGATGACACCATATTTATCTTATTGGGCCCAGATCTGATTAGGGACTCTAGTACTCAGTCTTTAGTAAGTACTTACCAGCATTTAATAGCATGTCCCTAGAAAACACATTTTTGAAAAGTGAAATGGCTTTGTAAGATGATGTATATATGTAAAAGTTTTTGTAAAAAGAATTTATGACTCTGCTCATGATGGTGAAATTTTTCCAGGTCTTAAAAGTAATAATAAATAGATTTTAGATCTGAAACCTTTCTTATCCCAGTATTCTTATCTCCTCCACTTTCTGTTTCATTTTCTTATTATTTTAGATCTGTCTGAATCCTTTTAGAATATTGTCAGTTTTATTTTTCATATTGTAGCAATATTATAAAAATAAGAACAGGTAACCACTGTCCCATATTTATGTTATGTTGTCAGGGTGTTTCAGGGGTATATTGCTGAAATGCACAATTCTTTTTGTTCCAGGGCATGGATCCAATAACTCGTCAAGTAGGACAACACATTGAAATGGAACCAGAATGGGAAGCAGCATTTACATTGCAGATGAAATTAACACTTGTTATTTCAATGATGCAGGACTGGTGTGCTTTGGATGTAAGTTCCTTCTAGTTTTTTTTTTTTCCTGTGTGAATATGTGAAAAAAAGATGAAACTTAGTAATATATGTTAACAATGGAACAAAGCACATAATTGCACCACCAGCCAAAATCTTCCTTTATGAGCCAGTACAAACTTTTCTGTATTTGAAAAAGCTTTTTAGAGCTTGAACTGACAACTTCATAAAAATGTGATCAAGTCTTTTGAAGAAATACTGCTGACAGAGCTCTGTCAAACATCCAGAAGTTGTGATTGTCTATCTAAACACGACTCCCTCTTCTCCAATAATTATAATAGAGGACCAGGCCCTGTACCTATCTATGCTGCCTGGTTGTAAATCGGGTTTCTATACCATAAGTGTTTCAAATTTTAGGACAGCAGACCTTCAGCACAGTAAAATATTGCTATGGAACAAGTGATCCTAGAATATCTGAACACTCAAACTGGCCTTAATCTGCCACTCTTAGCTTGCAGGTTTTACTGACACAACATGATCATTGTTCAGAAGGTTATATGGTACCAGTTACAAAGAAAAATACTAGTGAATCTGTTTAATCAGACGCATCTGGATGAGTTTCAGGATGTGTCCTCCTTAATGATTTAGGTTATGGTGGAGTCCTTGTCTTAATCTTGTAAGACTGTTAGTAAAGGTAAAACTCAAAACATTGTATCAAAACCATCAGATATTGTACATACAAGGGTGATGTTATTTTTGCAGAGCTCTGTTTTCTTCATAATCTGCATAAACCACAATCTTTCTTGTAGGAAAAAGTATTAATTGAAGCTTACAAGAAATGCCTGACTGTGTTGATGCAGTGTCACAGTGGTTTTACTGATGGAGAGCAACCTATTGTTCTCAGTATGTGTGGACATTCAGTTGAGACCATCAGATATTGTGTTTCTCAGGAAAAAGTTAGCATTCATCTCCCAGTTTCTCGTTTACTTGCAGGTATGAACCAGTTTAAAATATTTCAGGTAACCAAAACATTGTATAAATGTAACTTAAGTTTATGTGGACACAAGGAACCACACACCAGCTGTTGACAGCCTGAATAGAGTGTATATTAGCCATTTTCTAGCTGTTGGATAGCCTTTAAGCAAAATGTTTCGCTTCAGGCCTGGGGGAAATTGTCTCACATCTCTGGAATTGTCAGTGGGGGGTGCTGTAGGCAGCCGTACTGCTGCTTTTGTGTCATTTGACTGATGCAAAAAAAGTCCAACAAAATAGAATCTGTCGTTGAGAGATTGCTTTGAAATATGCTTAGCTGTCAGGCTGAATAGACTAATTGACATTCTGTTAGAGAGCATGTCTGTCAAACATCTGGTTACAAACCGATGTGTCACTGGAAAGCTAGGCAATGTTTTGGGGTTTTTTTCCGCCTTGTATTGTGGCTAACTTGTTGAACAGTTGTGTTTCAAAAAAGATTGAATTTTAGTTTAAATGGAATCAGTCATCTGACAGTAAAATAAATTCACAGGTAATGAAACGAAAAAATTAATTCTTGGGTAAAACATCAAACAGCTCAATCAAAGAATTTTGAATTTTTCAATCTACAAGCAAAAGCCTTGTAGCTTAAAAAACAAACCTTATTGTATTTTGCAGGGGCCTCATAATAGTTCCTGAACTATTATTATTTCTATAAACCTAAAGATTGATGGAAAGGATGGAGAATCTGTCATTGATAACTTGACCTGATAGACCAAGGATACTTGGCTATCTCTGAGGGGACATGACATGAGCCAAAAAAAAAAAAAAAAAAAAGCCAAAACCCACCTGTTCTCCTGCAAATATTTTACAGAATCAATGGGGAAACTTTAATTTTGACATGTATAGTTTGTGATATGTCTTTTCAGAAAGTATCTAACTACAACAAGATAAATATGCAAACTTGTTCATGAAGATTATCTCTAGAAAATGGTCAGATAGTAAATTAGATGGCTTTTTTTGTCCTATTGAAATGATGTAAAATATTATATGCTATATAATGTATGTATTTGTGTTACGTATTCATATAGGCTTGCATGTTTTGCTGAGTAAAACCGAAGTGGCATATAAATTTCCTGAGCTGCTACCCCTGGTATGTAATTAAATATGACATACTCATTAAATATAACAAGTTAATGCTTTTAATATGCTGAAAGTGAAATTGGTTATGTAAGATTACAATATTATTAAAAATAACAGATTACCTTTCTGCTACAAAGTCTGTTTAGAGAAGTCATCTTTGTGCAGTGGGTAGAATCATCTCTTAAAAGATCAATAGATGTTCATGACTAGGCCTTAAGCAATCAGTATTGCCCTGTTAAATAATTTAAGACTCTCAAATTTAAGGTTTGTATTTTATTCTTCATGCATTACCTTCTTTTCACAGTAGAGACTGTGACCTATTCTTTCTCCTTGGCTTTGGAGTTTCTAGTTTTGTTCCCCAGTTATTTCTTGCTTCTTGCATGTTCCTATTGGTACACCGCTGCTTTAAGGGGAAGTTAAAATGAGCAAAGTCAATAAAAAGAAGGTAGAACAGAAGTGGCAGACGAAATTTCTTTTGAAAGAAAGCTAACCTTTGAATGAAAGAAAGCAAAAATAGCAATGTTATTAAATTGTTAAAGTTAAATGTGTTTATTCCTAAACTTGAGTCCACACAGAGTACTTGTGTGGAGCAAAGTTAAATGTGAGATTTGTTAACAGAGTGCTTGGATGGGTTGTTAAGTGAGCTCATCCAATCTTTGTAATGCGTGTTCTGGACTTGCCACATTTTCATTTTCCTAAAGTTATTTAATGACTATAAATATCCTCCCTTCTCCTCCATTTTGACCTCATTTCCTTTAACTTTTCTCTATTTATATGAAAATGCTATGTCTCTTTATTTAATGTAGAGTGAACTTAGCCCACCTATGTTGATAGAACATCCTCTACGATGCCTAGTCCTATGCGCCCAAGTACATGCAGGGATGTGGAGAAGAAATGGATTCTCTCTTGTTAATCAGGTAGGTACTTAGTAGCTGTATAATCAGTTTTCTGGTAACTTTCTACGTGGTGATTTCACACCTCAAGAACTTCCCTTTCTCTATTTAAAAACATAATTTCAATAGTGATTTCAAAATCCACTTGTGGAAATCTTATGGAAAGGCAATGGGAGTGAGGCACTTGCATCATTGAATACTTAGGCTTTTAAGCTGGTCTTTGATTTCTTAGCTGGAAGTTGCTTTTTTGTCTCAGAACTACTACAATGCTCAGTGAACCTAGCACTCTGCTCGTAAAGAAGCTCCTAAGTATAATGCAATTAACATCCCTTACCTTGTTTACTGTACACTGTCCAACAATGACAAGAAGTGCTGAATTAGATCTGTATTTCTTTGGTAATGCATTCATCACCTTCATGCAAAAATATGTCTCAGATATATAAATATGCACCACTGTGGCAAGATATTATTACTATTTCTATTCATAAGGTAATTAAAATCCTGAAATCGTACAGTAAAGAAGCATTACAACCAGGATAGAACAGTGTTTCTTGGCTTTTATCTCTGTGTAGAGAGAGATCATGCTTCTGTAGACAAACTTCTTCTGACTCAAGTTTTCTCTGCATTTGTGCAAATTAGGTCTTAGGTGTTTTGAGCACAACAGCTATAAAATGGATACTGTAGTGTTGGTGCCACCCACCAGGGTGATGGTCTTAAGTGATTTACGTAGCAAGACAAAGATTATAACAGAAATAGGATTTAGTTCTGTGAGGTGTTAACTTGATTTAATCACAAAACTGTTCTCCCCCCCCCCCCAACAAGTGCCCATCTTCATCAGATAGTTGCAATGCACATGCACTTGGAGGCTGAAATCAGTTTGTGTGAATGGCTTAAATTCTGACACTCTTGCCTTTTAGCCTAAAGAATGTGTCGTTATAAGGCGATGTCTTCGTTGTCATTTTTTAAACTAAAAGAAATGCTATATACAACTATAAACAACATTCTTATTACTATAGACACATAACCAAATCTGAAATTTCAGCGTAACTTCTGATGGAGAAATAACTACTCTCTGTGTTGACTTCCCTTGATTTTTTGGCATCATAAATTTAAGAGAATACTTAAAGTGCTATGGCTTCCATGATCTAGAAGAGCCTTTTTCTTTCCATTGACTATAGAGAACTCATGTTCAGCCAGATACTCTAGGATATTTTCCCAGAAGATAGGAATGGGCATTTGCTTGTGGAACTGCAGTTTGAGAAAGAGAGGGAAGGCATGCTCTACTGTCTGATTCATGTAATATTGGTGAGAAATGGTGGCCCCCCAACCCAAGGAGAGCAGAGATGTTCCCCAGCCCTACCTAGAAACTTGACAGCTTGTTTTTTTCCCCTAATTGCTGTGGAATCAACATTTCCTAGTTTTCTGTGCCATGTGCTGATGGTCATGTTGCTACTGTTTCATTGTACTGTTGAGTTTACTCCTAGAATAGTTTGGGTTAAGTGTGGTTCTGACATGCTCTTAACATTTTCCTGAAACTGGCAACTCCTAAAAGATTCAATCTCAACTAACGGAAGAGCATTTCATGCAGCATTTCTCTGGCTACAGGGGCTTTTTCTCCCATGAATTTCAAATATGTAAATACTGAACATGTAAATATATTAAAACTTAGCCCAAAACACTTCAAGATTTTTCCTTCTGTTAAGTGTATGCGATCTAAACATTGGATCAATACAACTCAGCCAGCAACTAGGCATGTTTTATGCCATATTAAAATGCTTTTTGCATACAAATATCAGTATAAATTTTACAGATTTTTAATACACGTTTTTAGTCACTAATACTGTACGACGAGTTTATTTTTCCAGAAGGAAAATAAGTTTAAATATAATCATTAAATATTGTGCTTTTTTTTCAGATTTATTACTATCATAATGTGAAGTGCAGAAGGGAGATGTTTGACAAGGACATAGTCATGCTTCAGGTAGCCACCTATACCAGTCTGCATTTTATTGAGCATTTTCAGGGTTTGTGTGCATGTGTGTACAGCTCCATCAAAACCCTTCAATGGCAAGGAAAAATCCAAGTTTTTGTGGAAGAGCTGCTATTCTTCATTATTGTATCTGTGTCCTTGCGGGAAAATTATGTAGAGGAGATACTGTTGTAATCCTGTTTTTTTTTTTTCTTTAAACATGCTGCGGAAAGTGCAGAACTTCCTGTGTAATGGCTGTGTAATACTACATCTTTAAGAATGTAATATTTTAACTAATGGATGATGCTGTACTGGCAGTTATGAGTCTTCAGGTCTTCAGTATTGGGCTCAGTGCATGTGTTGCCTCTTTTCCCTTTCTCGTTTCCCATCAAAACTGACCTTTGAAATGCTGGATAGGGGAGTTATGCTCGTATAGCAGTTTGCCAATTTTGCTATATTGTAAAATCTCTTCTGAAGCCCAAAACTGAGAGTGAACTTAGCCCTGACAGGAGAAGATCTGATGCATTACATCTAAATTGAAGCAATGAAAGCTAAAATTTGCAGCTGAAAGTTTGCAGTTGACCAAGACAGCCCTCTTTTTGCAAGAGGGCACCCAAATCTTACCTAGACTTAGTACTACCCAGCACGATGTATGTGTCCAGAGTTACTTGTGGTTTCAGACATATTTCACTAAGGCTTGATCTGTCCCTGATTTGTGATGGTCATCATCATCATGTGGATATAAGCAGTTCTGTGAGAAATTATTCTGTCTTAAAGATAGTCCTGTTATCAATAGGAAACAACTGCTTGCTAAAATCTTATCTGTTAATTAACAAAATATCTAAATTAGCCAGTTATGAATATTAATTGTCAATTTTTCAGAAGTGGAAGTAAATGTGTGTGGCTATATTTTAAAATCAGTATTATTCTTTCCAGGGAAGTTTGGAAAGTCTTGCTAATGTTTTGAGGGTTACAATTTATAATCTGTTTTTTAAATCAGTATATGGTATACATTAAGTGCTAAACACACATTTTAATATGCCCTCTAGAAGTGGGGGCAGCAAGAACAGAGTAGCAAAAACAAAACAAACTTATAGTGGATTTTATTTGGGATAGAATAACCCTGAGTATTTTACATGTAAGGCATCAAATTGATAAAGCAAAGGACTGTGTTTACTCAAACATATGTTGTTACTTGCATTACTGAAGCCCTAAGAGGGTAAGCTTAAGTAGTTAAATCTCTTTGGCCAGCATAGAGGGAGAAGAATGAATTTCATAAGGAATATATTGTGAACGTTGGCTATGAAATACAAATATACTGTAATAACACCAGATGTATTTTCCATTTATAATAACCATTTTTTCTTTTGTAATAGACAGGTGTATCTATGATGGATCCAAATCATTTCCTGATGATAATGCTGAGTCGCTTTGAACTTTATCAGATATTTAGTACTCCAGACTACGGTAAAAGATTTAGCACAGAAAATACTAACAAGGTATTTTTTATTCTGCCATAATGGAAAACTTGCTATTTTGTTTTTGAAAGTGTATCAGACTCTATTGCATCAACTCTGTGTAATTTCTTGACAAAAATACAGAAGTAACTATACCTTATTTTAGTTTGACCAGTTTGAAATTTGCATAAATATATTTACATGTTGAAATGGTAAATGTAAGAAACTGATGTATAATTTTTGCATTATTTAGGAATTTTAAGGCGATCATGATTGCATTTCAGAAAAGCTTAATTTTGAAGTGTAAGCATGGAAAAGGACAATATTTTTGAAACATATAAAAAATATTTTGAGCTTATAGAATTTTTTTTTTTTACTTGAAAAATGGTTATTCTGTTTCTTGTTTATTTTAAATCAGGATATTGTTCAACAAAATAACACTCTTATAGAAGAAATGCTATACCTCATTATAATGATTGTTGGTAAGTTCAGAATGCATTTAATCTTTTTTTTTTAATTTAATTTGTTTAATGGCGTAGAATAAGCATACTTCATTATCATCTGAAGTTCAGTCCCATTTCCAGTTCTTGCAGTTCAGACTGCTTTCCTGGGAGGAAAGACTTGCTGAATTTTGCTCAGTTTTAATTCCTTTAAGGCACAAGTATCAGTCCTGCAAAGTCATCCTGATCATAAAAAAAGATGTTAGGGCCTTGAAACTAGTTTAGGCTAATTCAATGATATTTTTGAATGCTGGTTGGTGAGCTGGTGGGATTTCCTCAAAAATATTTGTTTTCTAGTCTTTTCCTTCAAATTGCAGAAGAACAGAAGATAAAGTAATATTTTAAAAGTCCTAACAATAATACTGTTATATTTTGTTCACAGGAGAACGATTCAGTCCTGGGATAGGACAGGTAAATGCAACAGATGAAATCAAGCGAGAGATCATCCATCAGCTGAGCATCAGGCCCATGGCTCACAGTGAATTGGTGAAGGCATTACCCGAAGATGTAAGTAACTTAGGAAAAATGTAACTTCAACATTATAAGATTGCTGGAAATTTCTGTCTCAAGCCTGTTTATGCCCTTAATTGTGGAATGGGAGCAGCATGACTATGCAAAAATTAAGATTAACACAGATTAATAGTTGTTAGGGAGAGGTAGGAAAGAGCTGTAGAAGGAAATAAAATCTGAAAGAGGCAGGAGCTAAAACATGAGAGCTTCTTTGGCACTTTTTTCTTTTTAATACTGTTTCTTATTAGGCCACCTGGTCAGCAGTCTCTGTATTCTGATAGTAAGCCCTGAGTGAAAGGGTAGAAGTTTGTTGCCAGGGCTATCCAAAAATATCAAATGTGTTATTTTGAAGCCTAACAGTAATTGAAAATAATAGGCACAGTACAACATAATTACTTGTAACATAAATGCTTCAAAATGTGACATAAATGCTTTGTTTATATGAAGCATTTATGCGAAATGTAAGTACTTGTGTAGGATAGCCAAGTTGAGTTCAAAAACATTGTTTAAAAAAAAAGTTAAACTTTTAACATGATTCAAGGAGAAAAGTCGAGATTTGAAAGTTAATTTTCTACTATATTGGTAATACTTTTATTAAAATCTTTTGAATTATTTTCATTGTTCTAAATATTCTAAGTAGGTAACAGACAAATGTGAAAAGTCAAAACATAGACTAACCTTTTTCTTAGTATTTTAGGGTTGGATGAAAGAAAACATTTTAAGCTAGAATTCTAAATTAATTACCTTTTCAGGCTTAGTTAAATTCATTTTTCCTGGACTATTAACTGCTATGAATGTGTATTGCAGGATAGGAATGTGACTTAAAATTAGTAATTTGTGTATAAAGCGCTGTTACATATTTGAGCTGATTTCTCCTGTTACCTTTTGTGTGGTGGTTTTGTCATTTTTCAGTGACCTGACTTTTTAGCATGCTCCTGTATTGATTTATTTTTGTTATGTCTAAGTTTGCTAGGGTAGGGAAAAACAGTAAAAAAAATTTTTTTTAAATGGCACAGTTTTTTAAAAACACTTTTTGAAGACATGGTATTTCTGAATTTATCTTCATGTTACTTGTTTTAGAGTTCTCTGGAGCGCTATTAAAATTACTTAGTACTACATCTAATTTGCTTGTTTGTCTAATGCTGTGTGATATTAAAACATATGTAATTCAAGAATCGCAGTAACACTATCTTGCCTTTTCTTTTTACTCAATGTAGGAGAACAGAGAGACGGGAATGGAAAGTGTGATTGAAGAAGTTGCCTGTTTTAAGTATGTTTTACTTTATTCTGGTATTTCAGCTTTAGAAGTTGAATACCTAAGTTAGTGAAAATGAGAGAACAGAAGAAGGGGGCTGGGTCACTGTTTTCCCCATGACTTCGCTTATGTACATCACTCTAAATACCATTACTTATTTGATTTCTAGAACGTCTCTTGAGCAACACTTTTTAGCTGTTCTAGTTTAACATTTCAGCATAAAAATGGTTTATAACCATTGAACATTATGTTTTTATACATCTTTATTTTTTCTTTGTAGAAAACCTGGATTAACAGGCAGAGGGCTGTATGAACTAAAACCAGAATGTGCCAAGAACTTCAATCTGTATTTCTATCACTTTTCAAGGGCAGAGCAATCAAAGGTAACTAGTAATTTAACCTTCTGTTTTTAATTTTCCTTGTTTTTTCTGTTTTTAAAGCTTTATTTTGTGAAGGAATATTATGAACCAGCATTTAAAAAAAAAAAAAAAAGTTAACATATTTCAGAATGTTGACAAAGTTTAGCTGAGATTTTGCAGTGATTTCTGTGCCATCAGATGCTGCACCCTGTACAGAACTACTGAAATCAGTGAGGCTTCAGGAGTTCGTCTGTGTAAAACTTGTAGTTTTATTAGGCCTTATTCTACTGAAAGTATTTTAACAGTCTGTATTTCCCCTTACCTTTATGGAAATTACTGTTTTAGCTCAGATTTGGCTCCTGATTTTATACTAAAAAGAATCCAGTCTGGCTTAGGATAAGATTGCTTCTGAAGGTGCAGGCAGTATGAGGTATTTACAGGTAGAATGTAAGACAAACTGAAAGGATATGGAAACTTGCTTGTATTATTGAAGACTAGTGAAAAGAGGGGAAAAACTGTAATAATGTAATAAAGTAAAAATGCTATTTTTTTAATTTTGTATTTGTACAGGTTTTGAGTAAAATCTGCATAATTCTTCTATTTCAGGCAGAGGAAGCACAAAGAAAGCTGAAAAAACAGAACAGAGAAGATACAGGTACATTCTCTTTGAGGGAGGGTGGGAAAAGAAGGAAACACCTGTGGAACTGCATATTGCCCTGACACTTTTAGACTAACATCATGTTCTTGGGTTGGCCAGAAGTTGGTGAAAATGTAGTAATTTCTCATCTATCTTCCTGGTCATAGACAGGAATCTAATCTGTCGTGGAACCAGCCTTAAGAGTAGCTTATTCCTTCAACTTTTGTGTTAAATACAAGCAATGCTGAATGTTACAGCACACTTATCTGTAATACTGTTTATCAAGCAACTGTATACTGTCTTTGGTTAGACTTTAGCTCTCTGAAAGTTGGACACTTTATATGGGTCTTGCAAATTTTAGAGATGTTCAGATGTGAAAAACACAAATTTCCCTTTCAGCACTTCCACCCCCTGCTCTGCCTCCTTTCTGCCCACTTTTTGCAAGCCTGGTTAATATTCTGCAATCTGATGTCATGCTGTGCATTATGGGAACTATACTGCAGTGGGCAGTAGAACACAATGGCTATGCCTGGTCAGAGTCCATGTTGCAAAGGGTATGTTTCTGTATTTAAAATTATGCATATGCTAAAGAAGGAATGTGTGTTTCAGCATTTTAACATCTGTTTATAGTTTTTTAAAAAATTATTTGTTGCTTACTTGGTATATTAACATATACAGAATGTATATGTTTGAGTAGTAAGTGGTGTTTTCTGACAGATATACAAGGCTGGGGAGACCTCTCTGCCTCCAATGCAATTTATTTTTAAAAGTATATGGAAGACAGAGGTAAATTTCTGACAGGTGCACACGAGGGAAGAATTCTGCTTGGATCAGTTGAAATAATTGAAATACGTTTTTTCTGACATTTCTTTGCTTCTTTGTGTATTTTCAATGTAGGCTAAATCATTTTAGAAAAAATCATAAAATACAGAAAAGAGTTTTCTAACAGGGAAGTGTTTTGGTATTGGAAAGCTGAACCAAACTGTTTGTTCCTCGGTATTTATAATAGTCGTTAGAAACCTGGAGAACTACTCTAGGTTTTGTTGTCTATGATGGTCATTGTCAGATGTGCAAAAGTTGCTGGCTAAAGGCAAACTGCCATCAAAGGGGCTATTCCTATTGGTAAGGATTGTTGTTTGGCCTCCAAAACCAAACTTTTGGAAAATGTTGATAGACTTTTTGAAATAACATTTTGAAATAAAGCCCCAGCTGGGAAGCTGAATATTAATTTTTTGACATTTGGTCTAGTTGAACGTATATTACTTTTTATAGCTAAATTCAAATCCATGTGAGAGCAATTCCATACAGAATACCTTATTGCAAAAAGAACAGTGTATCAGTATTATAAATCAGAGGAAAAGCTGGAGAATGCAGTCGCATTTCAGTAACATGAGAAGGTTAGGCTTTAAAATAAGTACTTCAATAGCTTAAGGTATTTTGCATCTGAGCTAAAACAGGCTCAGTCACTTGGGTGCCTCTCTTTTGTTCTCCAAACTCAGGATTCAAGAAGGACATAGTGTTTGCTCAGAAACAGTGCTTGGTATTCACTGGTGCCATGCAATTGGACTTTCCTGGGCAAACCACTCTCAGCTTGGGCACACCATACACAGGTTGATATGAGGCATCTGGGAGAGGTGGCATATATCTGATGAGGCCTGTAAGCTATGTGATAAGCTGGGAAAAATTGGCTGTTACTTTAAACAAAAAACCCTCCAAGAGTCTGTGTGA
Organism: Dromaius novaehollandiae; assembly: GCF_036370855.1. Lineage (NCBI taxonomy): Eukaryota > Metazoa > Chordata > Aves > Casuariiformes > Dromaiidae > Dromaius > Dromaius novaehollandiae. The sequence goes on along the minus strand of NC_088100.1, from coordinate 102,007,581 downwards.
TAACACAGAAATTCAATTTTATCATTTTTTTCTATGGATACTCTAGTTATCTTGAAGTGTTTCATTCCAGTTCTGATGGGTATTTTCTAGTGCTTATGACTTCCCACAATATTATTTCCGATCATTCAGTAAGGCTTTTTACCTAGGGTATCCTGGCAGTTTATTTGTGATGATGTTAGTAGTCGATTGAGCATGACAGAGCACACAACCAAATTTAAGTATTTCAGCTTTAAAATGCCACGCAGACTATTTTAGGACCAAATAGGTAATTTTAAATACAAGGTTGCAGCTTTTTACTGACCTAAAGGTTAAGTCAACATTCTCTTTTATTTATTTCAAAATGCATCTAGAGTGTTAAAATAAATTGGTTTAATAATTTTAATTTTTTGTCAATTAACTTTTCTATATGATTAAATATACATCTGTGCATATGTGGGCATACACACAAAATATCATCATGCTTCTGTCCAGAGTTGCAATAATAGCATGCAATTGCTAGGGAAAGTCGAGAAATATGAGAAACTAATGAAATTTATCCCAAAGCACAGAGTTCACAGTGAGTAAGCAGGACAGCAAACGAAGACATATGAGCAGTGAAATGCTTTTGTTTCTGGTGAAGTTTCAAGAATGTATAAACACACGTTGTCACTCATGTTTAATGTAGCTATGGAACTACTTTAAATATGTTCTTATTATTTCATTTTGCTGTATAACTTCTTTGTCTTTTAATGAATTACTCAAACTATTTACAGAAATTACATGTATGCTTTAAGAAAAGGACTAAAACTGATAATTTTTACTTAGGTTTTGCACTTGCTTGGAATGGCACTACAAGAAGAAAAACAACATCTAGAGAATCTCAGTGAGGAGAATGTCGTAACATTTACCTTCACTCAGAAAATATCAAGTACGCCTGTCTTTTCAAATGTATAGCAAATTTGAAGCAACTGAAAATGCCAGTGTATTATATTTTCTTCTTCTGAGACAGCATTTACCAAAAGTTTGTTTACCCATCAAAAAAAATTTTTTTAGTGTTATAGTTTAGTGTGCAAAAGAGAGAATTCTCAAATTCTACAAAAAAAAAAAAGATTATGTATATGTACTTCACATATATTTGTAGATTCTGTGGTAGTAGCATACTGTATGCCTTTTTTAGGGAAGAAAAGAAATCTAAAAATAGAATAATTTCCAGCAAATCTTATTCTTAATATCTTTTTTGAAGTGTCTCAATAAAGATTGCTGCCGTCTTGAAATACACGATCAAATTTTACAATTGCAAAAACTGTAGCTGTATTCTTAATAAATAGTTGTTTAATCTTGACTCTCCCCTGCATTTTCTGTTTAGTTCCTGTAGTTTTCTGAAAACAAGAAAGTTGATAAGACTCTTCTGTTGAAAATAGGTGGGAAATACAATGTTGTAAGTTGTACATGGCAGCTCCCCGGAGGCAAACAGCCAGGGAATGCATGCAGTGTATGTGGTCTTAAAAAACAAACAAAAAAAAAAACCAAAAAAACAACCCCCCCCCCCCCCAGGCAACAAGCAAGACTTTTAAGACTATTCCCTCTAATTTTTCAACAGTGAGAGGATATTTATGAAAATATTTGGAGGGAGTGAAAGACACATTGTGCATATTTGTAGAAGGGATTCTTCAGCTGTTGAATTTATACAAGTTTCTTTTTTTATTACAATGAGTGATCAGGTTGCCAGGTATAAATATAATCAATTGTCATGTTTATTTTTTTTCTCAGGACCAGGAGAGGCACCCAATAATTCCCCTAGTATACTAGCTATGCTAGAAACACTGCAAAATGCACCTCATCTGGAAGTGCACAAGGATATGATCAGATGGATATTGAAGGTAAATCTGTTTTATATCATTTATGAAAATCTTGGAAAGAAGATTTTTGAAACTTTGCTAACTACACTGTGATGATTTGCTTGTATTTCCTATGTTGATTTGTTGTGCCTACTTGTTTTCTCTTCTGGAATCCAACACTATGCATTATCTGGCCAACATTGTAGTAAGCACAGTTTTTATATATTCATGTGCCAGACTAATTAAGAAGGGTTTTTTGGGTTTTGTTGTTGTTGTTTTTACAGACTTTCAATGCTATTAAGAAGCTAAGAGAAAGCTCCTCTACAAGTCCTGTGGCAGAAACAGAAGGAAATATTATGGAGGAGGTAAAAAGTTACAGCAGTTAGCTCATCTGAAACTGGTGTGGATTGTGGCCAGCAATGAATTACGTTTCTAATTGCTGCTCTAAATCAAAGACCAGAAATCCCAGTGATTTCTGAAATTTTAATTCTGTCTCACAGATTTTAGATTAGACCAACACAGTTTTTTTGAAAGACCTAGTGGGAGAGTCCCTGATCTCCCCCTGCCCTTTTGCTTTATTTGTTGTGGCCTCCAAAACTCTGGCAAGTTACTACTTACTAGTGCTGGTCATAGCACTGATCATAGCACTTAAAGACTCTACTCATCCCATCATTTCAGACTGTATGGGAAGCTGTTAAAAATGTACAGACCCCATTTCTCTTACTTTGCAGGTCATTCCAGATAAACTCTGCCAGTTTGTTTAGCTTGACATGGCATTCTAGATGTTACACAAAGACCTTGGAGTACTATAATGCATTAAAAATGCAACCAATGTGGATGGAGGGAGTGCAGTCCTTGGGACCTGTTATTTACTTTCCTTTTTATTTCATATTACGCATGCTCAAAGAAAAGAGAAAAGAATAAAATTCAAGGGTGGAGAGAGAGTGTGCTTCCGGATCTGCAGTTCTACTTGGCATTTAACATAAGCCAAAGCAAAGAGGGCACAAAAACTTTCTAGTAATTCAGGATTTTTCTCTTTTTATGAGACTCTGATTGCTAAGTGGTTAGTATAAGTTATGCACAGCAGTAGGTAACATAAATTGTTTGTTGTAACAAGATTTTAAATGAACAATGCAATTTCAGAGTTCACGCGATAAAGACAAAGCTGAGAGAAAGCGGAAAGCTGAGATTGCCAGGCTGCGCAGGGAGAAGATCATGGCCCAGATGTCTGAGATGCAACGGCACTTCATTAATGAAAATAAAGAACTCTTTCAGCAGACGTTGGAGGAGCTAGATACTTCAGCCTCTGGCGTACATGATAATAGGTAAAGGAAAAAAAATTAAAATGAGATTTCATTAACTTTTACATCATATTGTCTTATTGCTACTGTTTAAACCAAACAGCATTTTTTTTAGTCTTGATGAAGAGCTATTCAGAAATTCGAGACTAAAAAAGAAGCATTAAAGGGAGCTTCTTTCTTTCCTTCCACTTACTGTCAAGATTGTAGGATGAATATTGATTTCTCCCTCCTCCTGTCTTCACAGTGCTCAGTGTAAGCTGTTAAATAACTTTTTTTTTCCTGTAAAACCATCCAATAGAATTGTTAATTTGACAAGAAGAGAAAATGAAGAGAAGTCAATTTTTTTGTGAAACGATAACCTTATCATACATACTGAATTGGAAATAGCTGATGCACGCTTGTCATCTGTGGGTGATAAATACAGTTGTTAGAATAAATACAATTGTTAAAATATAATTTGGAAGAAATAAGGATGTCAAACATGGCCACTGTTGGGAGGGTGTAATTTTTTTTTTCTAGAAAATATTTTTGCATAACTATTTTGGGGGGCATAGCTATTGTTATATACTTGCCAAAATTATTTTTTGTCAGAGCGTATTTAACATAAAGCTATAAATGTTTATTAATCACATTTGAAATGTTTATTAATCACATTTGATGCATGATCTTTTTTTTTTTTTTTTTTAAATACTGTGCTCACTAGTATTCTTTGAATATTCCAGCCCTGTAATTTCAGATACAAAACTCACAGCTTTGGGACCAGAGCAAACCAGAGTGGCTGAACACAGACAGGTTGTTATGTGTATATTGTGTCAAGAAGAACAAGAAGTTAAAGTGGACAGCAGGGCTATGGTCTTGGCAGCATTTATTCAAAGATCAACTGTGTTATCTAAAAATAGAAACAAAATTATTCCAGACCCTGGTAAGTGGTATTCGTAGTCATCTTTATTATGAATTTCAGAGTTGCCTGTAATGACCATGTGCTTTTTATAAAGCAGTATAGCTTCACCTTCTCATATTAGCTGTATAATTGTGAATTACTTCATTGTCATCAGCGGCAAAATTCTTTTTTTTTTTTGTCTGCAGTAGAGTGCATTCTAAATAATAAAAAGTAACTGCAAAGTGTTATCTAAAAGCTTTCAAGAGCCATTTATGAGAAATTATTTATAACTATTAAAAAACCCTTCAGGTTTGGAAGCTTGTATTCTTAAACAAGTCACATACAGAGGGGAAGCATTCATGTACTGCTGTAAGAGCACAAGATGTACCTTTGCTTCTTCTCAGTTATATCATCTGAAATGGATCTTAGCCGTAAAAAACAAATAGAACAAAACAAAAAACCCCTCCAAAACTTGGATTTAAGATATTTATTTCTGAAACAGCTCACATCTTGATTAATGGCATTGTTAATGGCATTGTATCTGTAAATACATAGAAAATATTGCACCAAATCATTTAGCACTCTGATATCAAAGATTAATGTTCTTAGCCTCATTTTTAATGGTGCTGAACAACCAAAACTGCAGGTAAATCTTGGTGACCAGTCCCAGGGCTCAGCACCTTCAAATACTTAATTTGAAGTCAAAATATGGCGCACAAACTCAATACAAAATGACATAATATTTTTTACACAACTTAACAGATAAAGTTGTTATGCATTAGCAATATGATTTGTTTCATTAAATGAATAATAATTCTGCGGTACATTGAAGTTTTTAATAATGCATGTAAATGTGGTAGTGTTTATCTGCAGTTAAGTCTTTTCATAAATAAGTGCTTATTCCAAAATGATTTTTTTTTTTTAATACAGAAAAATATGACCCATTATTCATGCACCCAGATTTGTCATGTGGAACACACACGGGTAGCTGCGGACATATTATGCACGCCCATTGTTGGCAAAGGTAAAAAGCTGCATTTAGGTTTTCAGTCCAAGTAGCACGTCAGCCGTTGGTGTGCCTAGTAACACTAATTTTAATAGCAGAATTAATACCTAATAAATTTAAAAAGGAATGTCATAAAGCAAGGAAAGCCGTTTTCTGGGTTAAAAGAAAAATAAAGTCAGTTATAATAAAGAATATAACAAACACTTAATTTTGATTTAATATCTCTCATCTTGATGAAAAGAATCTGAAGCCACTCGTGGCAATTGTCATTCCCTTTGAATATTTATCGATGTGTGTAGTGTATGGTGTGTATGTCTGAGCGCTGAAACTCACATTTTGTTTGTTTGTAGCAGTTCAGTAATAGACATCTTCCTGCTCCTTCTTGTGCTCTCTGCTGAATTGCACTCTTCAGTTCTTTCATCCCCTTTGATTTGAACTAGAAACATCTACTACGTACTTCAGCCTTATCTTCAAAATAAAGTCAATTTTAATCCCTTGTTCTTAGTTTTTTATAAGTCTTTCAGTTATTTTTATTATGTGTGGGTGGAGTTTGTTTTGTTTTTTTAAGGTGCTCTGTGCTATGTGATGCTTGTGTGACAAATGCAAACTGTTCAAACCTCTGGCTTTGACTAGACCTTTGCTTTGGTCCTCAGCGCAGCTTCTAGGATGTCTGGCTTACGCGTGAAGGCTAAAGTGTGTGTTACGCTTCCTGGGCGCATGTAGACAAATTCTTCATTTCCTAGGCTGGGAAGGAGTGCGAAGTCAGGCTGCCTGTTTGCATTCTGGGTAAATTAATAGTGATGCCCAGTAGTGTAAGAACCCAAGCCTGTTAGGAGCAGCCTAGGCAGAAGCCCAGAAGTTCTGTGGACATAAGTGCACGGTGAGCCCGAGCAGATCTCAGTTGCAATCTCTGATATCACTGCTCACTGAAGATGTGGTGTTCGTTGTCATGTTACGTAGCAGATGTACAGCCCTGTGTGGTTACCATTGACTCCTGGAGGTATCCTTAGGTGCCTGTATTCAGAGAGACCGCTTTCAGGTGATCATCATCAGACTTACTCTAAACCATCCTAGAGGCTTCTGAAACAGCAGTTACATTTAGCAAAGCAGTTATTTCAATTCCTTTTCATATGAGATTCAAAGATTAACCAGCAGTTGTTCCAGTTCTTGCTCAGTTATGGTCTGTAATGGAATATGCACAGGGATAAAAGAAAATAATAATAATAATAAAAAAGCTTAGGGCATCTCCCTTGAAATTTTATATAAAACTGAAATTTAGTGTTTTTAAATCCTTCAACGTTCTCTCTGCCTTTCCCAATTTATTTTTCTAAGTTGAGATTGCTAAAGTCCAGACTTAAATGTGATATTTGACATCCCAACAAACTTTTATCACTGATAGATTTGGGCTGACAAAAATTGAGGGTAGCCAGCAATTAGTAATATATGATGAGTCAGAAGGTAGTCTGTTTTCCTACAGACAATTTTCTTAGGTAGATCTAGGAAAAGACAATACAGTGCCTTCAGGAGTATTCATGAGTTTGTTTTAAAATAATGTTTTAATAACATGTCATTAATATCTTGCTTTTTTCTTGAAGGTATTTTGACGCTGTCCAAGCGAAAGAGCAACGAAGACAACAAAGATTACGAGTACACACAAGTTACGATGTAGAAAATGGTGAATTCCTTTGCCCACTTTGTGAATGTTTAAGCAACACTGTTATTCCTCTGCTTCCTCCACCAAGAGTTTTATTTAACAGGTCTGTTTGCTTTATAAACACCCTCAATAAATGTAAAAGTTCTAGGCTATCCTTATGTACATTTGTTGTTTTGACTATAAGAACAATCCTCAAAATTAGGCTCCACATCAGAGCTGTTCTTCATGAGAACTGCATCTATGTGTTACTTTGTCATATCAGCTTGTGTACTTGAGAAATAGGTATTTTAAATTAATTTGAAGAACTTTATTGCAAGTGAAACTGTTATAGGAATCAAACACCATAAATTGCAGATTTACAGTTGTTTGTTGTTATAGCAATTCCTAGGATGTTGAAATGTTTATAAACAAAAACAAAACAACCTCCCCCCCCCCCCCCTCCAGAAAAAAGGCTGTTTATGATCTCAGGAACAACCAACTCTTCTTTTTTTTTTTTTTTTTTTTTTTTTTCCCCCTTTTCAAAATGTTTACTGTTTTCTGTTTTAATAATCTGAAATGGATTGCCTTCCTGCTTTTTTTAGTTTGTGGCTTCCTTAGCTGTTCTATGATTTGGAATATAGAATGTGAACAGTAAAAGGGCAGTAAAATGTAGGACCTGCAGGAAGAAGACTTAAGATAGAGAAATGTGCAAACAGCAGAGAAAAAGCCTGGTGAGAAATAGAACATGGAATGCCAATAAAGTGACTCATAGGAAGAAAGAAGAAGAAAGAAAAGTAAATATGAAAAGACAATACAAAAAAAGGAGAATAGTTTAGAGGAAAGAATGTAGGGGTTCCTCATGTGGAGTAGATTGACAAATGACTGTTACAGCATCAGTGGAGACAAAAATTTGGAGGTTGGCTTTACTCTTAAAAATCAGTGCTGTTGCCTTTTGTAGTTTCTTGATCCTATTAAATAAATTTTTTGCTTCCCAGTTTGCTTTGTATGATAGTTCTTTGTAGCATATGTTTTATGCAATGTATTTATTGGTTTATATAATTAATTTCTGTTATCTGCACTTACATAAAATAGATTCAGGACTTCACAAAAAAGTTCTGGGGTGTAGCAAACACAAAACTGTAACTAGTATGTTGGTTTGGTTTGTAGTGTGTAATATAAGAGACTAGTGCACCAGTGGTGTACATGAACACTGCTATTTTTTTAAATGAGAAAACAAATAATTACCAGATTAAGAGATCAAGTGCCACAGTACCAACATGTACTAATGCCAGCCCAAATTCCATTGCACTTAAACCATGTCACAAGGATTAAGCTTTTTCTGTTGGATGTTCATATTTCCTCATGATAATTGCATATCAGTCAATAAAAAGCTTTGTTGTTATATCTTTTATAGTGAAAATAACTAAATTCATTTGTAGGCTAAGAGGAGATGAAGGAATTACAGTTCAAAAAACTTTTAAAAATGACATGTTTGAAAAACATCTCAGGATTTATCAGCTTTTAGCTTCTGCTAGTTAAGACAAGAACAAGAATTTATGTGGGATGTATTACTACTCTTAAGAGGAGAATAAACAAATTCCGTCACTCGATAGAGCCATTTAATTGATGGTGGTCTGAGTAGTCTGTAAACTAGTGGAATATTGTGTCGATCAACAGAGAAATAGATTTTCATGAGAGAAGTTCCTAAAGTTGTAAGCCAAAGGATCTTGCAGCAGATTAGTAGTCACTTCACTTTCTTTATGGTATGTGATAGTTATAACTACATTTTACCTTTAGGAGCGAGAAACTAGACTTAGTGTCTCTGAAGGTGCCTTAGATTCCTTCTCTCATACTTCTATAGTCTTTCTGCACCCTTTCTTCTACTACACACTGTCATTTGCCTCTAGTTAGACAAGATGTGTTAATAAATTACACAGATTTAATTTTTTTTATAATTTCTGTATCATAGTTGGTTTTTAAATAATGAATGTATTCTGTTTATGTTTTGGACAGGTTAGACTTTTCAGGTCAACCAAATCTAGCTCACTGGATCAAAACAGTATGCCAGCAAATAAAAGCACTATATTTACTTAGAGATGAAGACTGTGCAAGTAAGTCGAAAGAACTGTGTGTATCTGTCTGTGAAAATGTTAAAACGTTCCTGAAACAGACCCAATATTATGTTTCTACCACAGTGGACTTCAGAGATGGTGGCACAAGTGGTGAGAATAACTTGGAATTTCAGTTTCTAGTGCTCTGAGCCTGTGACTTTTTATAATGTAAAAATTACATATAGGTGAATAATCAGTGTGCATTACTCTTGTTTATATAGATGACTCTGGTAGTTCAGAAAAAATGGATGAGCTGCAATTACCTGAAGGATTTAGACCCGATTTCCAACCGAAGTATGTTTTTGTATCTTAATAAATCATGAAAATTTATCATCAAACTATAACATTTAAGTGCTACTTTTGTGGTATAGTATTTCAATAATTAAGGCAAAAATATGAATTTTAATTTAATTAGAAAAGCTGATTCTATTATTGTGATAATATTGAAGACTAACTCATAAATAGAAAATAATGCAGTAGAACTTCAGGGGTAGATATGATTCAGATGTGCCGAGAAGACCCTTTTGTTATTTAAATAAACTTCAGTGTCACGATTAAGCTTTTTTCCTCTCTTATTTATGACTGAATTAAGGATTCACAGTTATAGCTCAGCACTAAAGGTACATTAAGAAAGACTGTGAAATTGAGAGTATGTTAATATGTAGTTTCAGTTGTTATGGCATGTTTCTGTTTGTGTCTGCACCTGCTTCATTTTAAGAAAAAGTAATAAAATTATTTGCATAGTAGTGGCAGATGTCCACCAACCATACACAAAAACCCAGGACATCTGTCCCAGTTAATGACAATTTTTGCTCTGTGACATGCAGTTCTTTTAGTCTTAACCATGTTATCTTTGTGGGCTGGATATTCTTAATGCTAACAAATAGGACCAGTTCCAATCCAATAATAAAAATAATAATTGTGAGAGTATCTGGCACAGAAAGAGGTTATTGAATAGTAGATTCAAAGTAAGATACTGAAGTTCTCACTTAAATTTTATAAATTGGAGCATTCAGGTATGAGGTATATGCTCATCTCTAGAAGTACTAGTCTGACAGTGAGAGAAATAATGAATTAGTAATATTGTTTTCTTTGCTTCAGGAATCCTTATTCTGAGAGCATTAAAGAAATGTTGACAACTTTTGGTACAGCAACATATAAAGTGGGTTTGAAGGTTCATCCAAATGAAGAAGATCCACGTGTACCTATAATGTGCTGGGGAAGTTGTGCTTATACAATACAGACAATAGGTAAAAGTGTATTCATTTTGCTCCTTTACGTTTGTTTTCAGACTTCGGTTAAATTAACAGTACTGAAATGTCTTCGTTTTTTGTCTTCTCCAGAACGGATTTTAGCTGATGAAGATAAACCATTATTTGGCCATTTACCCTGTCGACAGGTGAGGATCAGGGAGCAATTCCCCTCCGAGTCAGTGGAACAAGAAGATATTGTACTTTAATGCAGGATGTCTGAAGTTTTAAACTGTATTTATTTGGCAGTTCTCTTTGTTGGATCCCACTATTTAGCCAACCAGTATCTGATTTTAATCAATCTATTAAAAAATCAAATACATGCATAGTTTAGTAAGGCCAGGGTTTCTCATGGTAGCAATCAAAATAAGACTAAAAGGAACTTACTTACGTTTGTGCAAATATGTATCTTTGTCACATATTACAGACACTTTCTGCTCCCGTAAACTGTGCAACAAAAGGGCATGAACAGAGTGACATAAGGGAGAAAGACCTTCTCATGTTGAAGTATTTAACTGTGGCAGCGTCTCTTTTCCTTTGTTTTTAAAGGATGACTGCCTTACATCATTAACAAGATTTGCGGCGGCTCATTGGACAGTTTCATCTCTTTCAGCAGTACAGGGTCACTTTTGTACTCTCTTAGCATGTAAGTTCTCTACCTTACTCTATTTTTTCTGAAGATATGGACATAGAAATGTAATTATGGAAAAATTGTTAGAGTCCTTATAACACAAGGATCATATAGATGTATAGAGGATATAGAGGTTTTAACTAAAAGACTAAGAGCTGGTACTTTTACCTGTGTAGCTATACGTATTTCATTGCAATGTGGAAAAACAGCATTTCTTTCAGTCTGCAGTTCCAAGATAAATTGCACGGTTATTTTGCTGTGAAAGATATCTATTGATTCTTCCCAGCATTTGTATTCCTGCTTTTAGACAAGTATGTAGGGCAGAGGAGAAGGGAACATAGTCTTTCACAAAAGCAAAGTAATACCTCGGAACTTTAAAGGCAGGAAATTGTTTAAAATAGTATTGGAAGAAAAGGGGATATTTGCAGAGGTCTGTAACATGTCTGCAAACTTTATCCTTCAAAGTTAAGATCTATGATAATACAAGACTGATTTTGTAACTACTAAAGCAGCGTTTTTGAACTTGGCAGCTTAATGCATGTAGCTAATATGTAAAACTATTCTCATAGCTTCAAATTAAAAACTTGTATTGTAAATCAAATTTTATTGCTTGGTGTAGGAATGTTTGTTACTGTTCTTGGATGTTTTAAATATGTGGTAACATTTTCAAGATTTTTTTTAATTTATATTCGCTTTTAAATGTAGGTGCTTGGAATTTATGAAGAGTGTGTGAAGTTCTGCTGTCTATTGGATTGCTTTCGTTAATGCTTTGTAGTTATTTTGAATATGAATGCTACAGAGATGGAGAGACCAATACTTAGCTCTGTCTCAATTAGAAAAAAAAAACAACAAAAAAAAACCAGTAAAGAACTTGCTAGTGATGTGCTTTTGAGTCCATGTGCATGAGGCAAATTCAGGGAGTAAAGAGAATTGCAGAAGTTTCCTTTGAACAGCTGCACAGCAAACAAGTTAGTGTTTCAGTTTAGTCACTCATGGTTGGAGGTTTTTGTGGGTCAGAATTTGGAAAACGATATTGTTTTTTTTCTTTATCTTTATTCCGCTGCAAACATAAGCAATAAAAGAAAGACGCCATTGGAGTAGTGAAAGGTAGTGCTTACTTTGCTATAGATTATTTTGGGTTTGCTTCATTTCAGTACAATATACTCAAGTAGGGCAAGAGTATTCTCCAGTGTTGTTGAACAACTCTCGAATTCACACATTTCCAGCCAAAAATTTCACGTTTGTATATTAAGTATTATAAGCATATCAGCCAAGGAGATGACTCTCATTTTGTAACTGAAATACATTAAAATCTTTTCATGTATAAGTATTTAATTGATTGTTTTTTCTCTTTAAAATATTCAGCACTGGTGCCTAATGAAAAAAATGGAAATCTTCCGTGCATACTTGATATTGATATGTTTCACTTGTTGGTAAGTTTTCCATAATATATATTAATGATATTTTGATCCCATATGCACTCTTCTATGTCAAACACTTAATAGCAGACTTTCTGCTTAACTCTGGTTTAGGAACAACTATTGTTCTGTTGTATCACAGCTGACTAGCTACTTTCAGAATTAGCCCTATATCCTGTATTAGCCCAAGTATCCTGCTTAAAAGGGCATAGTTGCAGCATTAACAGAGAAAATGGGGAAGTTCAAAAGGAAGGAAAAGGAATACACTTGCTGCTTTGTGTTCTTTTACAGGTAAGCTTGGTGCTCTCTTTCCCTGCCATACATTGTCAGGATTTTTCAGGGGTTAGTCTTGGCACTGGAGATCTTCGCTTGTTTCATCTTGTCACTATGGCACACATAATACAAATTTTACTTACCTCATCAACAGGTAACTTTTTAACACTTTCTTTTGGTTTTTATTGAAATGATTACTCAAATCTGTGCATGGAAAACATTACGGTGCTATTGGTAAATATATGCGGTTTACACTGGCAAAATAAAATGGATGGTGTTCCTTTTTTTCAGTTCCCAGAAACTACTGATAAATTATATTCATGGAAGTTCATTCTCTGTCATTATTTTTTGCACTGGAGGTTTTTTGTGGCATAGCTAGTCTCAAATTCTGGCTTTCTAGCTAATGTGGCTGTGCCTGTAAGTATTTATTGTCAAAACTTGGCTTATGCTTTGCATGATGAGCAGATTGTAGTTAATGAAGAGAATCGATACATCTTCTGGCAAGAGGAACTGGATAAACTGCAGCATGCCAAAAGCAAAAAGACCCCAAGCAAGCAAACCAGTGCCTCTCTGGAGCTGACAGTAGCATATATGCACCACATAAGATGTGCAGCAGAATAACTTTTTCCACTATGCCATACCATAGCCCGAGTTTTCCAATGGAATGTCTCACTTAGTTCTGGCCTTTTTCTCAAAACTGGAAAAATTACATTCCTGCTGTATAAACTATAGAAGTAATTTATTGTTCCTTTACTCTTCAGAAGAGAATGGCATGGATCAAGAAAACACTAGCAGTGAAGAAGAAGTAGCTGTGCTTACGCTGTATAAATTTCTTTGCCAGTGTACAGGAAGGTAAAATGACAATGTTCAGATAATATTTTATAATATTTTTTGCTCCTGGACTTGACACTAACTATAAACAGAATTCTGTATACTAATGCTGTCAAAGCTTAGATTTTAACTCAGTTAACTCCTGCATCCTATTCCTTACCCACTGCTTCTAGATAGCCTTTCCAGTGACTGATCCTATAACTTCTTCTGAGCCCATCATTGTGTTCTGGAACTGTGTTTTTCAGTCAGTTTGCTGGAACTGTTGCTATCTGAGTTCAGAGCACTTTTTAGGATGTAAAATGTCTATGCAAAATTTTCTTTAATTTATTGTCAAAGTTTCATATGTTTTTATAAATCTCTAATTCAGTGTTTTTCTTAGTTTTGATGTAAATACTTGTTATGTAATGCTTGTTTCAGCTAAGTTGTTTAACATGAAATATGATTGAAGATTCATTACATATAGCTCTCCAACTGAAACCATTAGATAAAATCAAAGCTTTTCATTATCGCTTTTTAAGTGCCTTGAAAGAAACTTCCTCGGGCTGGCACCTGTGGAAGAATCTAAAAGCTGGAATCATGCCTTTCCTGAGATGTTCTGCTTTGTTTTTTCATTACTTAAATGGAGTCCCAGCACCCTCAGAAGTTGAAGGTACTGCCTGTTTACCAGTATTTGTACTAACTCAGCTTTTCAAAAGACACAAGGATTGATTGACCAAATAAATTGTGTTTAAACTCTATTTTATGAGGAAGTTGAATTGAATGAATGATGAATTGTTACCGCAGCAGAATTGCATCTGCATAACAAAAAAAAAAGCGAAAAAAGGAAAGTTTTAAAAAGAAATGTTTTTTGATGTAAAGGCCAAACACAGGTTTTTATTGTCGTAGATTACCTAGAACACAAATTGATGTTTTTCTGTTAAGTGAAGTGAATTTTTGATTATATCAAAGCTCCTGTTGATTACTGTTTTGAAATGAGCCCTGCTTTTGTTTGCATGGATTTCTTTGAAATCGACACTGAGCAAATGTTTAAAATCTCCAAATAAGCAAATGCTATGTTATGCTGTAAACAGTCAGTGTTAGTAACTTCTTTTACTGTGCTCCACATTTGGTTTATGCAGGGCCTGAATGTAAATCTGGAGATTTTAATTATAATTAAAACATCACATAAGTAGATTCGCACTGCTTCTGGCTTCCCATTTTAAAACTTAAGTATGACACTTTGCTGGGCGGACATTAAAACAGTCCTTTTTTGCTTGCCATAGGCTATCTTTATGATTAGTGGGATCAGTGGGGCTTTAGAGTTGGTTGTAGGAGAGCGTGAGAGGGAAGACTTTTCTTCACTGTTGCAGTGCCCGAATCCCAGGGGCTTGGATTGCCCTGCAGGCCCCCTCCCTGAGGGATATCCTTACTGTGGCTGTAAGGCCAAAGTGGCCTGTGGGCGCGGTCTTGCTTTCCCTTTGCTCTCGCCCTGTCCCAGACCCACTGACCCCATAGCTGCCCTCTATTGCTCTTCTCTAGGGTTTTAGGGAGAGAGTGGCAAGAAGGGATCACCGTTGACCATGGGAGGGAGGTGGAGGGCACAGCTTTCTTTTTTAGTTTTCTTCACTCCATTATTCTGGAGCAAAAGAGTCTGTGCCACAGAAGAGGCAGTGGGACTCCTTGTCCTGAAAGATGGAAGCAGAGGCCCAGGGGTCAAACCAGCAGACTAGCATCATGGATTAGGCAATATGGCAGTTGACTGATCTTGTCTCCGAGTTTGTCATGGGCTACAAAGGGCATGAAGTAGCCATTTAATTGACAACATTAAAAGAAAGACATACTGAGTCGTAAAGGCCATTGAACTCTCTGCTCTGCTTCTTCTGTGACTAGGCTTGAAGGATGCTTCAAGGGGAAGTTTGAAGTAACTTGTTTGCCACTGCCTGCAGTTCTGCAGCACCTGCAGTCTGGTGCCTTTACCAGTACTCTCATGATGCGTTTTGGGTGTGGGGGAATACAGTTAAAAGAAATAAAAGCAAAAGGGGAATTAAAAAGTTGGTTATCCCATTTAGGGCTGCATTTCATTTGCTATAGAGAGTGTCATTTAATAAATGAAAGAATTATACTTTGTTGTATTAGTATAGTATAAATAAGAACTATACTTTTTTCCTTTATTTACAGTAAGTGGAACAAACCAGTTTGAACATTTATGTAGCTATCTTTCCTTGCCAAACAACCTCACTTGCCTTTTTCAAGAAAATAGTGAAATTATGAACACATTAATAGAAAGGTAAGGTGGGTTTTTTTGTTTAGTTTAAATATAATAACTAACTCTGCACTAGGTAGTAATACAGATATTTTCCAAGGAGTGCATATGTGGAAGTGAATGATAAATTTTGAAAAGTGTCTGAGAAAGATGTTTTGAAATTAAGTATTGAATGGATGTACCTAAGAATTTTTACATATTTGTTCTGGGAAAGTATTATCTGTTGAAGCTAAAATCCCATTTCTTTCTTGCAGTTGGTGTAGTAACAATGAAGTAAAAAGATACCTGGAAGGCAAGAGATATGCTATCAGGTAAACATGGAGAAATTCTAAGCTGGGAAGAGGGAGAAACTTTAATGTTGCAGTTTTCTCTGAATACCTTTTTCTGAAAGCTGTCTACAGGCATCTAGTATCAGTAACATTTTACTGAATGGCAAAGACACATTGGGAGATCAGTGAAGAGCTTTTGGAATCCTGTAAGGAAAGTGAAATATTGCTTAGATTTTAAAGTCAAAGCAGACCGTTACAGTTTTACTTAGGGTGATTTGCAGTAATCAAAGGCCGTGATATTGCTTCTAATTATTCCTGTTGTAGATTTGTACCTTCTGATTCAAGAAGGTATGTCCTTGCTGAAAGAGCTATGTAATCTTTGTTTAAGAATATCAGTCATTGACTTTTTTAATTAAATTTTTAAAGAATCCACATTCTTCAGAGAAATCAAATGTGTGTCAATTACTGGGAGAATAAAATGTGCTTTCCAAGTGTGTTTCTGCTAAGCAATTAGTTTGAATTCAGAATGCATTTAATGTATAGTGGACTTAGAGAAGAGTTTGAGTTTTCTTTTTTTTTTCTTTGAGGGCTAGGTGAAGATAGCAGTAATCCATTATCTAAAGAATTTTAGACAAAAATAAGGTTCACAATGTTGTCATAAAAAGTTACCACTACATTTTAATCTTGTTAAATACTTAAAGTCAGCCTTTTAACATTGTACATGCAATAAGGCTGAGTGACAAAAATAAAAATGAATCACTTCGTCCATCTGTTAAATACTAGACTATTACAGAGTATCTTATACACTTAGAATAATCTGATTGCATAATTCATTTCCCGTTGTGTGTGTTAGGATTTTGGTACATCTGTTCCTTTTGCTGCTTCTTAACTGTCTTCCAGAGATTAACTTTTTCTAACTGTTGGTGATTTTTTTTTTTTCCTCCTAGCATATTCTAATACATTGTTTCTGTTACAGACCTCTATTATATTTCACAGTCTAATTCTTGTTATTCCCAGAGGTAAAAATTATTAAATTTTATAGTTTATAGCATCTGCAAAAGATTTAACGACACCAGAATCATTATTTCTAAGTAATACAAGTATTTGCTATTAAATATGTGCTTTTCAGAAGATATATATTTTATTCTCTTCAGTATAAAAGTTGTCTGAACTAGAGCTGTACTGTTTACCATTTGGTATTAGGGATATCGTTTTGCTTTGCATTTTCCAGCTAAGGAATCAGAACAAATACTAAGTTAAACATGTAGTGATTTCATCACGAGCTGTTGCTAAAAGCATATGTATGACATGTTGTTCTGACTTTCTGCCTGTGTTTATTCTCCAAAATTCATAACAAATGCAACATAATGTAAGACAAACTTTGGATACACTAGTTGAGAGATGTTGTGGATTCCTTTTGTAATTTTTATCAAATGTATTTGCCAGTATTTTATTGTTTGGATAGCAGAGAGGAAGAAAATTTAAAAAGCTTCCCCCACCCCTCCCCACCCTTCCAGGTGAATAGTACTTGAAGATATCAACTGTACCTATCAACAACCATTCTCTACTTTTAAAAAGGTCTGCTTCTTGGCTTGTATGATTCAGAAAACTAGTATGTATAGGCTAAAATTTCTTCACAGTTTTATCCTTGCATTTACACTGGTCCAAATATATTCAATATGCTCACTAACAAATACTAGAAAATAACAAATATTAGCAAATAATCAATACAAAAGTGTTTTAATTCATGGTTAATGTATGAATGTTTAGGGCCCAGTGTATCACAGTAATTTTATATCTAGTTTATTACAGCTGTGGAGTCGTGTATTGACATTGGATGAAAATGATGAAAGATATCAAAGCTTAAATTTGTGTTAATTATTCACAGATGCTGTTTGGATGACACTCAGGAAAACATGAATGAGTTTGAAATCAGTGTGTATTATTTGTTGAACTTCGAGTGCTTAATTTGATTGTTTCATTCTAGCTATGCAAGAGAATCCAACAAATTAATAGACCTTCCGGATGACTACAGCTGTCTCATTAATCAAGCATCTAATTTCTCGTAAGTTGTATGCAATTATAATGAAGACCCCTAAAGCTTTTTGTTTTTTCTGATGAACTGGAAAATCCTCTAGCCTAAAACCCTCACAAAGACTGTTTATAGACTGGTGGAGTTAATGGCACGTATTGATTGTCATCGCTTCTAGCAAAAATTCTGTGTATTTCAGTGAAACAGAAATTGCAGGGATCTCCAACTCTGACTGTATAAATTTTCAAAAATGCTTTTCAATTTGCTTACCGTTTAGAGAGTGTATATATACAGTGGAATTTCTTTTTTGCTTGACAAAAGGTGTCCAAAATCAGGTGGTGATAAAAGCAGAGCCCCAACATTGTGCCTTGTGTGTGGGACCATGCTATGTTCTCAGAGTTACTGTTGTCAAACTGAATTAGAAGGAGAAGATGTTGGAGCCTGTACTGCACATACATACACTTGTGGTTCTGGAGTGGGCATATTCCTTAGGTAAGGAACTGGATATCTCTAATTATATTGCTAAGGTAGACTGTGTGTGTGGACATGAAATGGTTCGCTCTATAAATTTGAGTTGTAGGGGTCTTTTTATGAACAAAGCTATACTTGTAAATGATTTGTTAATAGCAGGGTTGCTTAAAAACTAGAATGCGTTTATCTTTCTTATACTTCAGTATATTCCGACCTTGTTTCTCTGAAGAGGAGATATCATAGAAAATTCAAATCTCATTTTAAAGAGGATATGTTTTCTATGAGTGTTATTTATTTCCACTGGTATTACAAAACAATGAAGGTAAATTCCTTGATGATTTTTTTTCTTTGAAAATATGAGAATTCTAGTTGCCTTTCTGCAGACTTAATCCACAACTATCTCAGAAGTGTCGGTCATAATGTTGCAGTAATTCTCTCATAGATCTTGTTATATGTATACAAGGAGAGGTTAGGTGATGTATGCTTTTGCCTTGGCAAAGAGTAGTGAAAAGTGAAATTGTATTTTCTTGTGGAGGTTGTGTGGGGTAATTTACACAGATTGCAAATAATATAGGACATGTGAAACTGCATTGTTTTTAACTGGTATTAGAGAGTAAGGTCTCCAATTCAAAAAAGTACTCTTAAAAAATCCATATGTGCATATTATACCAAATGAAGGTAGTTGAGAAATGGAACAGCAGCATCCATGAAAGCATGAGAAACTATTCACTTAAAATCAATAGCTAAGACGTTCTCTGTGTGTCTGTCTAGAGTGCGAGAATGTCAGGTGCTATTTTTAGCTGGAAAAACGAAGGGCTGCTTTTATCCTCCTCCTTATCTTGATGACTATGGAGAGACAGACCAGGGACTCAGGTAAATATTTAAAGTATAAATATATATTAAAAAGACTTAAAAACTTGTAAAATAAATGCTATATGTTACTCTAAGTGATGTAAGCAATACTTTGACATTGCTGTTGTCTAATATCTTCAAACATTTTAATGTTAATATGTATTTTTATGTTAAAAGCATGTAATGGAAGATCTCTTCCTAGTTATAAAGAGTTGTCCTGAAGTGTGAAGCCTTAAATATTTTTGTCATGTGTGAAGTTTCCTAGAAAATCCTGCAGAAAATCGTGTTTGTATGGAGTGTATTTATTTATATCATTGTCTGTGTTAACTTAGTATCAAGTGAAGATACTGTGAGATGATTTTATTTAACGTGGTTGTTCTGTGTCTAAATTTCTGTCTTTGTTCCCTGCAAGAGAATAGTTTGAGAACTTGATATTGTAAATATTTACTAGTTTGAAATTTGTCAAAAGCATACAGTGTAAGTTGGTTCAGCATGGAAAGATTGCTGAAGACCTATATGCAGACTTTGGTGAACCTCACATGAGATTCCCAAAGGCTGGAGGGGACCCTTGAGCAGTAAGGGAGGGGAAACACCAGGCAGCACCCCAAAAATATACTAATTAACATGTTTGTTGATTTGCCATGACAAAAGAACAGTGTTAAAGGGTTATCTAAGTATTTTGTGTAGCATCTGACTGTGTGTACTGGTTGCTGTGTTTTATCATTCCTGATAAGTATTATCTCCTTTTCAGACGTGGGAATCCCTTACATCTGTGCAAAGAGCGATTTAAAAAGATTCAAAAACTCTGGCAGCAGCACAGTATCACAGAGGAGATTGGACATGCACAAGAAGCAAATCAAACACTAGTTGGCATTGATTGGCAGCATTTATAATAGTTATCTGCTGAAGACTGGAACTTTATTAAGATTTTTTTGTAACTCAGTAAGCTTTCCAAAGGAGGGATTAGAGGAAAAAAACAGGTCTGAGAAAATAAAGCAAACCTGGTCCTTTTATTTAATCTTTGTTTTACAATGTATTTCATAAAGATACCAGTTAACAATAACCAAGTAAACTTCTTTCTATGTAAGCGAGTTTTATTAGTCATATAATTTGCACTGTGCTTCCTTCACAGAAACCTCTTGGGTTATAAACCTGGGCAAATGAACTTGAGTTTCTGATACAAAAGAATGACTCTTTTTGGAAGTCTGACTATGATTTTTTCTTACAAACTACAAGAGAAAGACTGCTGAAACAGAAACTAGATAGAGCACAATTATGGATTGTGTTTTGCCCTTTGCTAGTAATCTGAGCCGTTTTATTTATTATTCTGCATTTTAATACTTAAGCTGTGTGTACATGCAATGGAATGAAGTAAGGAAGCAAATAATGTAGCAAATGGATGTATTTGTCTGCATCAGTGGGTAATTCACTCTTACACTTGGTGTATCTAAAATGATTTTGTCATTTGTACTCTTGCAGCTTTCTTGCTTCCAGTTATTTTTTCCTTACTAAAAGCCTAACACTAGCTTTATGAGTAAATGAATTTAATTTAAAGCTTTCTCCAGTGCATTGCACTCCTTCGAATTATGTAGTTTATAATTTGAATTTAGCCGGGAAACCCTTTCACTTTCAATTATGTCATTGGTTATTGGTATTAAGGGGTTGACATTGTGCTTTAGAAGATATTTTAAGGTAATGACAATGCATAAAATGTCAGATGAAAGCTAATTTTGTGTTAATTTGTAGAAGCACAGAGGATATTTTCTTCATTTTTGTTAACAGTCAACTTTTAAGGTGCAAATCCCATCTCCTTTTTTTTGCAGACAAACTGGTTTCCTCTGGCTTTAAAGGGCCACGATCACACTACCCAGATTTTGGATCTCTTCACTTTTTCTGTTGTACCGTCAAGTATATTTACTTTTTTGCTTGATTTAAAGCTCTGTAAAGATGTTTGCATATAGTATATTTTATAAATATATTCTATAACTGCGCAGATTTGCACTTGATATGAGGGTGCCTGGAGGCAGTGAGTTTTCTAGTTGTATGCAATTAGACCGCCAAAGTGTCTCTAAAAAGTGACATCATGTTTATTGAGTTAAAAAATAAAATAAAATCCATTACCTTTATCTCTCCTACCTTCTGACAAAGTAGTAACATCTTAATTTCCGTAGTTCTGTTTCTTTAATAATCTGTGATTCTTTTAGTTAAGTCTTACTTTCTGACTTCATTTTCAGCCCAGATGAGCAATCCCTCTAATGTCTGCTGTGTCTTCAGTTATACTTGGTCTGACTGGATTGTTTGTATTTTTACACATTTAATGCTTCAGGTAAATTTTGTATATTCATGGTGTACAGGACAATTTTTCAAACATTCAGTAACAGTATTGAGTGAAGATGTGAAATATGAAATAAAGAAACTTGGCCAATTTTGATTCCCCTTTCTTAAAAACAGTATTATACAGACTACTTTTGTCTCTACTAAATGTCATAGATGTAATCATTTATATATTGCTGTCACTTTTTATGAAGAGACCTGCAGAATTTGCAGGATAAAAAACAGGCACTAATGCTTCATCTCTGCCTTTTTCTACTTAAGTTAGATTGGTATATCAACAATTTACTGTGCATGGTACTTGAAAATCCTCTCTCTTGTTGATATTACTGCTCCTTTAAACAGAGACTTCTTAAGCTGTATGCCACAGTTTCAGATAGTGTATAATTGCATTGAAAATTTCCATTTTCCTGTGAGCGTATTAAAACTGTAATTGATTAATGATATTGACAGATTTTTTTCTGTGCAAAGCAAAATCTGCAAAGCAAAATTGGATGGCAAGAAGACTTTTTCTTTGGGATCAGAGTCAGATTGTGAGGTTGAATAGGTTGATAATTATGACTGCAAATAATTGCAAAGTTCACAATTTATCATTTTTGTAAGTTTAGTCATTCATTCAGACTTTTATGATTTGTTTTGCATGTGTTAATTGTAGAAATGCTTATATATAACATTTCAGTATCAGGGAAATAATATCTGTAATAAATTGGCTCTAACTTTAGTATTGTGGATTGTGTGTACAATCTAGAATGTATTTGGGAAGAAAAAACACAAAATCCCCAAACCAGAAACCATCAACAGCAGAACACAAACCAAAAAAGCTGAAAGCATCAAATAAATGCTTTTGCTGTTGACATTAAGTACTTTTTAAACTTTATTTTTAGAATTTTGCTGAGCTTGTTGCTTCAGGTATGTCACCTTGTTAATCACAAGCTAACAAAAATACCTGGATGTGCAACATCTGCAATTCCCCGGCTAAAAATGTAAGATGATTATATTATTAGTGTCAGTTACTTCAGTCAGCTAAACCTTTCTTGACCTCTACCAAAAAGCCTAATCATCCTTTTAAAGGACTGTAAGATGAATTTTGTAACGGGGTGAAGGTTGAGGTTCACATTACTAATGTTTTTTACTCTATTCATGCTTAAAGGTAACACTTGCTTGTACTCTGCCTGATCTAATAGGAGGCTCTCTCTTACTCTGGTGAAAGTGCAGGACCAGGATAACGCCCGATGCCTTCTGACTGGTGCCAAGGACCAGCGCTGCCCATGGCTCTCTGTCAGCTGGTTATCCTGTGATGGGTATTGGGTGTTTGTTGGCCGCAATGAATTGGTGCAAGCTCCTGGACTCTTGGCCTGTTTCCATCTTTAGCTCTCTTCCTGTTCCTAGCAGTTTCCTTCTATGTCCTTCAAACTAGTCTCCATGCTAGAAAGTAAGCGAGTCAGATTCAGGCCCCTTTTCCCACTCTGGCTTTGGGAAGAACCTGGACTGACAGATTTGATGTTCCCACGCTGTGCAGTGAGCCTAATAGATTGGCTAACTTCTTTTACTGGGGCAGTGAGCCACCAAAAGTCAGTTCACACAGACTTCTAGTTTTGTCCTTTTCTTTTCGATGTGAATCCCTACCAGCTCTCAGGCTCCAGGCCTCATTTACATGCATTTTATTTTATGCAGAGTGACTCAGTGTTTTGTTCAGAAGCTCCATCATTGTCTCAGCTGCTCAGAAGTTGAATTACGGAAGGGCAGCTGTCTCTCAAAAATCTCTGCACATCTGCTCATCTGCACAGAGTCCTGTGTACTGGTAGTGGCAACTAACCGACTATGCAGTTTGCCTCCCTTCTGCTCTGGGGTCCCTTACGTATTCCTTTCTAGGACGTGCCTTTAGGAAGAGGCAGTGACTCTGCAAGTCATTGCATCCCACACTTCAGGTCACTTGATAATATGTTTTAATCAGTGTTGGCCCTCTATCAGCCCCTGGGGAATGCCACTTGCAGCTGGCTACCAGTTTGGTTTCCAGCTGCTGACCACTGCCCTCTGAGCCTAAGAACTGAGCCATTTTTTTTGTCCACCTTGCAGTCTTATACCTAGTCCATAACTCCCCAAATTGATTGCAAAGATGTTGTTACTGAAAGCCTTTCCAAAGTCAAAGACATCTACTGTTCAAAGAAACTGGCTTTACAGAAGCTTTCTTGTACCAAGAGAAGCTGATGAGGAGCAGCTGTTTTAAAGTCATACAGCTGTTGATTTAGTTTATTTGTAGGACCAGGTTAGGGTAGCTTATCTCTTCTATTCATACTTCATTCATAGCAATCTTAACATGTCTCCTACAACTCCCTGTTTTTGCACCATGTATAAAAACTACTTCAGGATATACCCATCTTGATGCTGTGGCTTATTCATTCTCTGCCTGCTTTTCTGCTCTTCTGTTGTCTTTCCCCACTCTTGGCATGCAAACAGGACATGCTAAGATCTTTTCTTTTTTTTTTTTTTTTGTCTTGACCAAGAGATTTATCAAGTGCTCTTTTCTTGAAGGAGAAAATAGAGGGAGAATATCAGTTTCCACAGTGCGCCAGATGTAGGAGCTGAAAAGTGACAAGTACTGATCTTCGTCTCCATGACAGCAATAATTAAATGTTACTTTTTCATCAGTTTTGGAATATGTATTGTCATAGTCTCTTTCCAGATAGCGTGAGCTTGGAGGTGGTAAGTTTTTCCAGCTTGCTTGTCATTTGCATAGGATCCTTGAACAAAACCCAAATTGGCTAGTGAGCCCCAGGTGGAGTGGGTCAGCTGAGCTCGGGTTAGTAGTGACATCTGTGCAGACCATGGTAGGATGTTTTAGTGACGTATAGAAAACAAGATCTAGTGCTTTGAAGTTGACTGTATTTTTTGAGAAATAATATGTAGAGCCTGTTTCTGTACTTGTAGTACTGTAAACATGGAGGGTGCTAAAGCATGTTACTAAATCACAGAAAAGGTTACTAAAGAGGCAAGGATATCAGCAAAATGCTGTGAAATACAGTGACATAATTTGCAAGAGCATCCTCTACCCAGCGATATTGCAGGATTAGAAGAGTAATGTTTACTCCCCATAAAGATAACTCTGAGAAGCCTACATTGCCTTTTAGTGCTTATAGCAAAAAGAAAATCTTTTGAAATATGCAATTTAGCACAAAGTAAACTGGAAGGGGAAGAAGGGGGTGGGGGGAAGGTTTCTCTAATAACTGTTTGGCATCCAAGGCTTAATGTTGCGGAACTAGCCAAGCATCTTATCTGTGTGTATTTCAAATCTTTAAATGACAAGTTTTGGTGATTCACTTCATATAAAATGGTGTAGTAGCTGAAAGATCAGAACATTGCACAAACTCTGAAGCAAAGTATCTTGTGTTGTATTTTCTTTTTCTCTATCTGCTCTTTCAAGATGCAGCCTTTAGGCTCCTTTCCATCCCTATTGTCAGCCTGAACAGGGTGGAGCTGGAAATAAGTAATTTTTAGGTGTTTTTTTAAGGTAGAGGTAAATGCTGCGTATGCCATTTGGAACATGCTGAAGTACACAATGTTCAGTTGGAGGCTAGGGAGTGACTGGTGTGAATAACTCTTAGTATCAGTGTGTGTCAGATATTTAAGAAAAGTAAAATTTCAATGTGGATAGCATTTCAATTAGCTGGGCAGTTGTGGTATGAAAGTTATGCGGGTGTTGAAAGGTATCATATCTAAGATGGCAAAACCAAATGTGGTTTGTTCCCTGCATGGGAGCATGGCACATCGTCAGGGTGGGAGGCCCCGGCACTGCCAGCAACGTGCGCTTCCCTGGGCTCTGCGTGGAGCTTCTCCACAAGTTCTGCTCCCTCCCTGATGTCTTTTAAAGTTATCCATGAAATATAAAATCCATGGGGTTTGGTAGTGGTGGCAGGTAATGAGCATTGCTGGAAGTCTTTTTTTTACCATTTTGTTTGTTTTTTGCTAATGCTGTCCACACTTCTATCCATTGTAGTTTTGAAACTTTGAGACCCCCTTCTGTATC
The DNA here is from genome assembly GCF_036370855.1 of Dromaius novaehollandiae. NCBI lineage: Eukaryota > Metazoa > Chordata > Aves > Casuariiformes > Dromaiidae > Dromaius > Dromaius novaehollandiae. The sequence continues at coordinate 101,982,209 of NC_088100.1, read as the reverse complement.
AGTTTCTTTGATAGGCACTTAAATGCCTTGGCTTGCCAGTGACGATAACGAATGGAGGCTGGGATTGTTTCCTCCTCTCAGACTTTCAAGATACCTTTATAAGGCTTCACCAATGACAAAGCCATAGTTGCTGAGTACTTGAGAAGGGTATATGATGCTATGGATGTGTACTTGCATGAGCAGCACTCTTGATTGAGTGCTAGCTTGCAAAGTGAGATTAAAAAGTCCTTTTGTCCCACTGCAGTAGGAGACTTGTGAGTGGCAGAAGTGTTTATCTGAAATCCATATACAACTGTGGGAGTCTTTTTCTGAGCAAAATGCTTCCTGGAATTACTTTAATCCACTTTTAACTTTACTTAAACTCAAGAATAATCTCAAATACCAAAATTAAAAAATAATGTAGAAAAGTGGAGAATAAATTTTAGATACTAATTACATATAAAACTCTGTGATTACAATAAGTAGATTATGACAGTATTTTTTTAAAATATGCATACAGCAGTATTAAAGAATGTTATCTCTGCTCTCGATTAATTTGTATCATTTATGAAAGATCTGTTCATATGAACATTGTGAATTCATATTATCCTCGTTTATATTTTGCACCTATGTTTTTAGCATCGAGTGATCACTATCCTGTTTGCATATGCTACTATTACTGGATAGAAAATAAGTCTGATGTATGTAGAGCTAAGATATACCGGGAGAAATAACAGCTCTTTGACACTGTTGTTGAACTCTGTTTTGTTGTTTAGTTTGAAGTGATTTCTGTGGTGTTTCTTCAAGAATTATACTTTATTTTCATCCTTTTAATCTTACTAAGATAGTCTGTTTGGGGTACTGTTTGCCTCAGACTTAATGCTTTCTACTTTGCTGTTGGGAACCAATACTTTGGTCTTGGTCTTTCACTGTCCCCCTGGCTGAAGTTGAGCCTAACTGGGTTTCCGGTGTCTTGTGTCTCCTGATTTGTGAGGACTGGCCCTGTTTCGCCTGGGAGCGTAATGTCAAACCTGTTAAGGCTTGACTGCCTTGTGAAGAAGTATGACTTTAATCAGATGATGTGCTGCAGAGCTGCCCATTTGACCCCTTCTTGCTGAGTTTTCCTGGCCCCTCTGATGCCAACATTAGCCTTTAGCTCTGGGAAAATTGGCTTTGAGAGCCACGGTACATGGAAATGTAGCTGATAATGAACTTTAATGGTTGACCTCTGTTTATTGACTGCTGTTTTTAGTAGAGGCGGGTTAATCAGGTAATCCTTGTTCTGCGTGTGCGTGCTTATTCAAGACGGGACCACTGGTCAGCGGTTCCTCAGGCACCGCACACGAGGGGAAGTCTCAGGGCTGCCCAGGCGTGCACAGCGGCGCTGGGTGCCCCGGGAAGTGTGGTGCCGAGTTCACGCATGTGATGGGGAGCCCCCAAAAGCTGAGCTCTGGGCCACTGTTTCCTGGAGTTTTCCTACCTCACTTTGGGATGAAATTCAGAAATTCAGTAAAATGCTATGGGATCATCACATGCAAGTTCTTTGAAACGGCTGTTTCAGGATTTTCTGAAAAATTGCTTCGCATATGGAATTCTTTAGATTTCACTGATATAGCTGCTCTCCCTTTTACCGGAAATAAATTTGCCTAAACCTTCATCTGCCTGCAGGGGGCTGTTATTGCATGACACCATTTTATTTCTTTCGCCTTATCTCTTAATTAACTAATCTCTAATAATGCTCTTTTAAAAAAAAAAAAAAAAAAAAAAAGTTTGTGATCTGTCCCGTTTTACATTGATTATGATAAGGGCAATGTTCATTTGGCTTTTGTTTGTTTTGTTTTTAACTAAACAAATCAGGTGAAACTAAGTAATTGTGTTTCTGGGATCCCTTTTACTTTGTATCAGCCTTGAAAATCTTCCTTCACCATTAGTTAGGAAGTGTGCTGTGCCTAGGAGCCCGATATAGCAGTCCAATGCTCTTTGCTAAGCTGTGCACATGCATTTGCCTGGTATTATAAAATGTCCAAGCTCATGTAATGCATGAGGGCTAATCTTATCAATTGTATTAAGGCTACTTAGGAATTAATAGCTTTAAGGAAGCTGTTTATATTTTCTCCTTTAAAGCATTTTAATGTTCTATGTCTGTTCAAATGAATGTCACCAGTAGAATGGCCACTCTTCCTAGGCAAGTCATTTTTGAAAGGAAGTGATATTTCTTAAAAGTCGCTCTTCAAGGCCTCAGGTTGCCTTTCAGATCTGGATACTTGGATTTAAGCTGCTAATCCATATGGAGGTACCTAAAAAGAAATGGCCTGGTTTGTATGAGTTAAGCTCACATCCTTCTGAAGTTGATGTGAGCTGAAGTTTATTAGTTTGAAAATCAGGGCATGGCTCTGGAAGTTCTTAAATTGCTCCAGGCAGGCAGGTTTGCCTACTTGAGCTTGAGATGGAAATTTAAAATAATAACGATGTTTTCTTTTGTACGTCTGTTGCAAGTTAGATTTAAAGGGGAAAAAAGAGGTAATAAACCCAGTTCTACCAATTTCAAAAGATCCTGAAGATGCCAATGATTTCAGTTGTTCAGCAATTCTAGAAGTGAAGCCCTGTGAAGATGGTGCAATTCTTGCATATTACAAGAGGATAATACTAAAATGGTCTGGCAAATTCTGTTCTTAGTAAGAGGAAAGTGATTTTGGAGGCTGTCTGCTGTTACCTGAGAGGCTTTGCTTTCTCTGAGAATCGTATAGAGGAAAAAAGCTTCCCGCTTGTAGGAATGCATAAAATGGGTCAAAAAGTGAATTCAGAACCAAAAAGTCAGCAAATTAAAGAAAATCTGTATTAAATTGTATATATTTAAACATTTTCTTTTAACTGGTCTTTACTTGCAATATAATTTTAACACCTAAATTTACATTTGCAGGCAGCATAGATATGTTTATCTAGAACAGCATTTGCAATGTCACAAGAAAATATATTTAAGATTGGACGAATGATATATTACATGTAGTATAATACAAAGCAGTCATATTACAATCTTGTAATAATCATAAGATGTTACAAAGATCTTAGTTAACCAGGAGACTTTATTTTAGACAGCATTAGCATATATACTATTTGTTCTTATTTGTATGAAACACCAATTCCAGTAATATTCTTACTTAAACCTGTCTTGGGTGGTTTCTCTACCCTCCTAATACAATGAGACCATTGCTCTTGGAACTAGCTTCTCCAAAATGATCTTGAAAGAATAATGTGACAATTTGTTATGTCTCTGTAGTAACAAACAAAAAAGTAGAGACCACAAGTAACTGGAGAGTCCTGTCTGTAGTAATGGTCTAAGCCAAACTTCTAGGACAGCAGTAAATCTAGATCTCTTTGAAAAATCAGATGACTAGTTGAGTAACTTGCATAGATCACAGCACAGTGAAGCCTCACAAAGAAAAACTGTAATCCTTGTAATGCAACTCCTATTCATACGTTTCCTCTGAAAAGCTCTTCTCTGATAAATGCGGACACATCGTACACTATTCAAAATCCTGTTTTTCTATGATGGACCAGCTGAGACGAGCAGCAGGTCATACAGGTTAGTTACTGAGAAGAAAGCAGTTGGTTTGTTTTACACAGTTCTGCTAAGCAGAGTTGTCCTCAGCGAAGCAATAAAAGATAGGCTGTGGTGAATAGCAAGTTGGCTTTTACATTAGTGCCCTCATTCTAGTCATTCTTGCATATAAAAGACAGCGTTGATTTTGCTTTTCTTTTTTCTTCATTATTATAAGTAAAGGAAAAAGCATTTCAGCTTAGCTTTGAAAAACTGGAAGAGTGCCACAAATACCTGCCATAATAAAGCTTTGCGTACAGATGGCCTGAAACAGCCTGGCCACTGAAAGGAGACTTTGGCTTGAACTGCAGACGTTCCTACCTGTCCCACTGATAACTGGTTTATCCCTCCTAGAAGGAGTTACTTAAAAGTTTGAACAAATGCTGGAGTCCCTTGCTGGGACAAGGGCACAGGTGATTAAGAATTAAAACCCCTGAGCTGTACAATGATCAGGCAGCTGAAAGCATCACTTCATTTGAAGACCAGCCAGGTGGAAAGGATGTTCAGAGAAAACTCTCCCACTTAAGCCACAGCAAAGTCGAGGTTTTGCACAGCTGAGTTAAAATGAAGCCTGGGGCCTGATTCCTAGCTGAGGGGCTGCAAGGTTTGGAGTTGTCATTAGGGGAACAGGTATGGGTTTGCTCTCTCTGGCTTCTTTCTCATTTAGCTGAATTTACCTGGCAGCTGCAGAATAATTCAAGATGATGTTCCTTTACTAGAGGCCACACACTACAGCAAACTCTTTCCATGTTTTAGTCCAACTTTATATATAAAAACAGTGGCAGTGGTTAGAGGGATATAGCCATATGCTAATTGTACCTTCTCTTTGACTTAAGAGATATAACAAAGGGTACCATATCAAAAATAAAAGTTGCAAGTTTGCAAACTGGGCCTTTCAGGAACTGATCACAACTTACTTGTTGCTGCCTCAAAGTTTGAGGCTTGACGTACTTGTGGATGAATGGTATCCATTTGCTAGGATCCTGGAAAACATTTAACACGTTAGTTCTAAACAGCCATTTTTTTTTTCTTGTTTTAGAAGTAGTTGGGCTTGAATACTCTGGAGAAGCTCAGATTACATATTTATGTCCAGAATAACGGTAACTGGCACATGCTCATAGCATTGATTCCACCTACCGAAAGAAGAATCATCGAAGCTTCTGCTAGTTTAGATACAAGGTGAAGTATAAGCCTACCATACCCTCATTCAGTATATACTGGCTGAATATAACCCTGAGAAACAAAAACCATAAATCTTACCTTAATGTCATTTCCATGATACTTGTGCTGTTTCATTAAATTACAATTTTTGCTTAGTACATAAATTCTCAATATAAGTTTGCCTTTTGTTCCATTATGTACATCTTAAGAACACAGCAGAAATACCATCTTTTAGCACATTAACAAAAAATCACATTTTATGAGAATTTTGTCAAAATACCATTATACTAAGTTCTATACAATTCTGGAAATCCTTCTTCTTTGGACTTCTAAGATTTTAACACTTCCCCCCCCCCCCCCAAAAAAAAAAAACAAACTCACACCCTGTTTCTCTTAAAAAGTTAAAGTACATAAAGTATGCTGATAAATCAACTTGAGCAAAACATACTAACTTTTCAAATTCCACTTTTAATTTCAAGATAAGATGGGATGGATCACAGAGTGATGCCAGCCATTTTTTTTTTAACTAACTCTCCCTGATAAGGGAACAACATATTAGTACAACATATTAGTATTGCAAGTCCTGGTGGGGTTATTTCCCCCAGAAGTTATGAATATGGTGTACTCACAATGTGGATCAATGTTTCATCCCAAGGTGCACTATGTTGTATACTCCCATATATAAAAAAAAGCATGTGTAGAAATGCATGTTTTGATGGTTGATATATAGCTTTAAAAAAGCAGATATTCACAATTCTCAGTTTTTTCATTCCTCTTTGATAAAAGTCCACATCATTTAGAAGCTCAACTGACCGTTGTGATGGCTGGAGTCTTTCCACCTTCCTCTCCTTGAGCCCCTTCGGCATCTGCTTCCACCTGATTGAACTTACCAATCTTTTTCAAACTCTCCAATGTGGACTTGAAAGTGTCTTTCAGGCTGTTCTCTAGAACCCACCCCTCACTTTCACATTCGGGGTCTTCGGGATTTGCGATGCTTTCTAGAGAGGTGTGCAGCAGCCGCAGGCCAACCATCACGGACATCTGTGTGATATGAGGGGAGAGACAACTCAGGCAAGTTTCTATATGCTCCTTGGCACCTTCAGTGGCCCCCGCTATAGGTGAAGTGGTGCTCGCCCTGTGCCTCTGGCCCTGTAGCCCCGTTTCAGCTTTGTGAGTCGCACTGCAACTCTGCTCCTCTACACCTACCATCCCCACTGGTGCGAAAGGTGCCAAACAGCTTCCACTGGGGGGTTGTGAGACTCCTCCGAATGAGAGGAGCGACCTTTCCCTCTGAATGGCCAGAAGGAGTGAGAGAGAGAGATGGGAGGAAGAAAAATCCCCTTCCAAGTAGGAAAGGAGAAGGTGGGAAAGGAGAATGACAGAAGCTGAAAGCGGTGAGCGCTATGGGAAGTATGCTGTGCCTGTGTCCTGTGACAGCTGATTAGCAAATGGTGCGTGTACCAACTTATGAAGGAAATACCATGTACATGGCTGCTGCAAAGCAGCAGCTTTGTGCAGTCCTATGCACAAGGGGGCTTTGCACATACTGCTGATTCACAGGGTAGAGAGGTTTTCATGGTACCACTGCTCCTGTGCACTAGATGCTCATAAAGCTGTTTACATGCATAACATTTTCCTCTGCCAAATCCATTTATTTTAACTCTAAGTGTTTTCATTTCATATTGACCTTAATATGTTTTGCAAGTATATTAATCTGATCAAGGAGATATTCATGAACCAGCATCTGTTCAGGACAGAGCAGCATTAGCATTTGGGCCATCGGCTTGTCCAGTTCAAAGTCTGTTTTTGTTCTTATATAGATTTGTGCAAATAATGAAATCAAGGCAGAAGGTGATCTGTATCTGTTACTAATTGTATCTGAAACAAATTTCTATTTGTGATAAAATATTTACCAATCTCAGCAGCCCTGACTGAGGCTTTTTCTACTGTACTGTGGGACGTAATATCCTGGACACCAGCAGCACCCCCAAGCCTGCCTCCGGAGAGGGAATGTTTTTAACCATTCTTCTGTCTTCTAACGTTGTTCAGGACAATCTGACTCCCATCTAAGTGGCTCTTAAGAACAAGAGTGGATACTCTGAGAACTAGAGAAAGACAGACAAAACAGCCGCCAGAAGAGCCAGCTCAGTGAAGTGATAGAGCAGGTGGTCTACAACCATGATGGGGCAGCAACAGGATTAGTTCAGTCTTTCGTGTGTTTGGTAGAGCTGAGATCTAGACCACTTATTCTCATTAACAGCTTCACAGGATTTGTTCTGTAAGTGATAACACTGTTATCCTAGCCAAATTCTCAAGGAAGTGACTACTTCCAGTCTTCCTAAACTCTAACAGCTAGAGGGGTTGCCATCCCTGTGTGTTACTTACCTGGCCCAGTGAGGCCCTTGGAGAGCTGCCCGGGGCCTGCAAGGTGCTGCTCTGTTTTGACACTTTGGAATTGGACAGGGAGGAAACTTGCAAAGTTTGCGACTACAGCATTGGGCAGCCGGGCACATCTGAAGTTGGGATTCAGCCACTTAGCATGGCCAATTGCAAGATTCATACTTGGCTTTTGGACTCCTTTAAAAGATGGGACTTCCTCAAGTATGTGCTGCTTTGGACCATTCATTAGTCTATCATCTGCCCTGTCATCCTGCTCATGTATCATCAATGTCTCCAAACTCTTGGAAGACTAAAGCTACATCTGGTTACCCTTCAAATTTTCAGCTTTTCTCCTTTCACTCGAGATCAGAAAGGGAGAAATATTGGTCAAAGAAACAAACTTCATCAAATACCTTTCTATCCAAAGGTAGCTTTGGTGTCTTGTTTAACATAGGCATATGTGACCTTTCGCTCCTTGGTCTTTTAAAAGGCTCCTAATGGCCCTGAATCTGGACATAATCTTATGTTTTTGCGACTTTACCATGTTCTAGGAAGATTTAAATCAACTGACACACCATTCTATAATGGTCATAAGAAGTCATAAATCACATAATAGTAGTCTTAAGATTTAAAGTGTTTGACAGCCTCCTTTCAATATGAGCCCTGGTTTTGGTGCTGTCAGTCATAGGACCAGCCTCATTCATATTAATGGTTGTTGCAGGTAAACGATTGGATAGGATAGGATCAAATAAGATTGGATCCAAAAGATCACTATCTACCTGTGCTACCTTATTGTACGTCAGCAGGGGCTTTTTGTGACTGACTTGCAAAGTCCCACTCTTTAGCTTTGTTTTAACTCAGCTGTGCAGAATTAGTTGTCCTCGCAAGTTTCTTAAACTGCTCTAAGTTGCTAAATATGGTCCTACTTTTAATATGGAAGGTGCTCGCGTGGAAAGGTGCAGCTGACCAACCCTCAGATGGGAGTCTGTGACATTTTCTCTCAGTTAGACTTCCTTTTCTTAAAGTTCTGCTCAGAAAGGCTTTGAGCCCCTGGACTGAGGCAGTGCAAAGTGGATAGTCTTGTAAGTGAGCCTGCCTTTTCTGATGGGTGAGAATCCAGAAAGCTGGAGACAAGTATCTGGTAAATGAATCTATCATCTCCTGTATGATAGCATAGAGCCTTAGACCATGAATTTTGCTAAAGTAAATTACTTGGTAAATTATGTATCCAGAAGCCCTAATGCAGGAAGCTTTTTAACAGCCCCCCAGTTATTAATGTGTGCAAGTCTTGGCCAGGATACTTAAGAACTGCATGCTATGCATAGATCACATTATCAAATAAATTATGAAAGGCAGCTGGCATTGTCTGTTACTTCAGAAGCGTCTGTTAATGCCTCAGCATGCTTTGGCTTTGCAAAGATACCGGGCGCTGCTAATGCCTCAGCATGCTTTGGCTTTGCAAAGATACCGGGCGCTGCAGACCCTTGCTTAATAACAATCCAGTAGAGAAGCACCGGTTGTCAGAAAGCCAGGGAAGTTTCATTGATTTCCTCTGGACAATGGACAAACTGTCATAAAAAATTCTCATCATTTTAACAGCAGCTTTAAAGTTGCAGGAAGAACAAGTCTGCAGTGCTTCACTGCAGCCGGATGGGCTGGACAGGGCCAGGCTGAGCTGGTGCATCCCCACCATGGCATGCTCTGCCTCTTATTCACCTGTGCCAGAATGAAATTTCTGTCCTCCTGGACAGTCCCTGCTCCTCTGCTGCATGTGTGTGACTTCGTGGGAGAACACAGGACAGGCCAGCTACCTTGGCTTGTGATGTTACTCAATGATAAAGGTTTTTTTCATTCTGTACTTTTGTGGTCCCCTTTTTTAACTCAGTGTTGACTAACTGCTTAACAGATTGAGCCTCTCTGAAATTCTCCTTTGCTGCAGTGAGCCATGCTTTTATGCCCTCTCTGCTAGACTTCTGCAATATGCTGCTCAAGGACTGGTTTTGATGGTTATCATCGGGAGCCCACATCTATAGTGTTGATTGCAGCAGACAGTTTGCTTTCCAGTGCACAACATAGCATGTCGTACTGGCACTTACTTGCTTTGTTGGCTTCCCGACTTCCAGAGTTCAGTTTGGGGCTCACTCTGCTATGGTGAGCATGGGATGAATCTCATGGTCTCAGCCATTGCAGTGGCTGTGATCTATCGAGCTCTGCAATATTATACTATGCTAAGAATTTAGAGTATCCTAGAAATCAGCTGTTGCCCTCCATCCTGGCGGTCCTTACTTTTAAAATGCTCTGCTCAGGGCAGCCTTGAATCCTCAAATTTCCTCTTTTCACTGCCTGGAGCAGGTTAAAGAGGCAGTCAACCTCACTCTGCTTAACCTTCAAAAGCAAAGCCCATCTGTTTACCAGGGTTTAGCCTGAGGCGGCTTAGCTAGAGCATGGTGTTATCTTTTTTTGTCACCCTGATGACTGGTTGTCAGTCCTTCTGGGAAGCCTACCGGTTTTGTTAGTAAAAGCAGCAGGTAGATAATAACGTGTTCCCAGGAAATGTGGCATTCTGCATGTTTTCAAACAGACGTTTTAATGCTTCAAAATATATTCATTCTACTGTGCATCTAATGTAGATGCTTTAAATCCAAATGGCCTTCCCCGAGATCCCTATGCTCATTTGGCATGTTGCATTTTTCTGTGGTTCAAAGCACAGCTATGATTAGCATTTTTCTCTGTGCTTTGTACCACTTCCCAGATATCAGTATCACTAACCCAACTGGAAGAGTCCTCTGCGAGCCCCGCAAGTGCTTTTACCAAGGTGGTGCTGCAGTTGTGCAGCTGCCTGGAGTTCACATTGGTTCCAGATACAAAGTGAAACAGGGAAGCTACTTTGCTAGCATTTTTCTTTCCCTTCTCAGCAAGCCAGTCAAAGAGAAAATAAAACAAGAAGTGCAAAGCCAGTATGCTACCTCCCCACCGTATCACATGCTGTCTAGAGTGAAATCTTACCTTAGCCAGGGGTCTGGACCTCTGTTACACTGCTACTCAGGATTTTTTTTTTTTCCCTATTCTGACTGGAATTTAAAGTAAGTGGTGATATTCCAAGGGAGACTAAATTAATGTCTGTTTCCTGCTTTGCTTTCTCTCTTCAAAGTCACCCTGTTTCCCTTAAAAGCAGAGGGAATTTGAGATCCAATCTGGACCCTTTATTGCAGAATATCAGGCCAGTTTTAAATATTCAGGGGATCCAATTAATATAGCTCAGGACTGCAAATGCTTGTAATATATCTTTAAAGGTCTACCCTGAGAGTCCTCTGATTACCTGAAAAAAATCTCAGCATTTATTTAAAAAAAAAAGAACATGATATTTCATATTACTTCACAGCTTGAAAAACTTGAAAGGCATACTTTGAGGAGTTGAAAATAAAATACAGTACTTCTACCAATATTCATGTTACTATATCATTGTTATCAATCTTCCAGAAGTAGGTCCTGAGTCATGAGTTTTTTGCAGCTGGCATTAGTATTTCTGAGTAATTTTCACCTAAGTTTTTGAATATCTTTCCAATTTTATACAGCTGAAATACCTTTCTCTTCAAGATCTCTTCATTAAAATTTGTGTTGAGATACCTGCTACAGACTTCTCTTTGTTTTCTTACCAAGTAATATTTCTCAGCCTGACATAGTGGTTATTTTTTAAATAATGCAGCATGGAGTAACTTTGTGATTGTTTGTTTTCCCTCTTGGTTTACAAATTATTTGGATGGGTGTTTATTTTTTAAAAAGCATGCTCATTCCAGGAAGGATGTAGACCAGGGCTTGTATCAAAATGTAATCCATTTTTTAAACTTGCATTTATCTAAATTTTAAAAAAGCAGGCTGAATTATTTAAAATCGTCAATGCCATTTGGCAGCAGCCATTTCTGGTGTTATAAATAGCCTGCTTCCCGCTGTATCCTGCAGTGAGGTACAGCCCTCCCTGCCACCATGCAGGCCTGCCCTACCTCTGCAGCCAGTGCCTCACGCTCCAGTCCTCGTGACACTTCCAGCCCACACTCCCTTCTTATTCCCCACTTACTAAACACCACAGCTAGCAAACTGGCAGAGACCCAAAGGCCGAAGGACACGTTTTTCTCACACTGAATAAACGATATTTTAGCAGCAAAGCTGCGTTTCAGGTTATGGGCCGCACAAATACCTGCACTGTGCAGTATTGACACCTTTCAGGAATACATACTGGGGTTTCTGGAAGAAGCATAAAATAAAACTGATCCAGATGCTTCACCTAGGCTACTTTTTGTGACCAAAAATGTTGATGAGCCTGAACAACAACCTTAAAACAAATGCTGATCTGAAACTGGACATTGCACATGGCTCTAGGTCTCAGGTTTATCAGCACATAAAACTCTCATTCCATTTTCTGGGCCGTAATATACAGCCATCTCTTTCTGATGGACAGCTCTGAGTAGTTTTTGTTTCTCACTAATGGTGATGCATGTAAAAGCGATGCAGCTAGGTAGCTGAACTCTCTCACCCTCTCTTTCCTACTCAGCACTCTGCCTTTTGCACAAAATCTGGTATTAACATTGGTCCTTTTCTTCTGTTGCTGTTGGGATATTGTAGGCTCTGTCAGGATTGCTCTGAAGGGGGACTCTGTAAGCTAAACACCCCCACCTCTGTTTCCCAGCTCTGTCTCCAGCCTGGGACCTTTCCAGCCTTACCCAGACATTCATTATTACGTGGGGTTTGGGTAATTTAATTTAAATAGATTTTTAACTCAGAAGCACGCGTTGGAAAATTCTCTGTCCTCCTGGAACTGGAGTGTTAGCAAAGCAGAGGAAGTCGAGGAATTGCCGTGCCGACAGGTTACCTCGAAAAGCCAGACGAGGAGGATGACAGCGCCCATGGAGCTCATCATGCTGGTGTAGTAGTGCAGGAGAGCTTCCCTGCAGCCGCGGCCCCAGAGGTTGAGTTCCTCCGTTTGGTAGTCATAGCTGTAGTGAGCCGAGTTGTTGGTGATCTGGTACTGGATGCAGGGTCTCGGGGAGCTGGGGTTGCAGCAGCTGAAGGGGACGCCATCAACCAGGTACCTCCCATCCACATTGCTTTTGATGCGACTGTATGCAGGTAAAGGCAGAAGAAAGTGTGAATACACTCATGCGCACACACATAGATACACTGGAGAAAACGCAAATGCGAAAGGAAAGCAAAGGCAATGTAGATTTTCCACAGTGCTTCCTGGCCATGCGATTTCCCTGCATCCCCTATTTATATAGTGGCATTCTTCCCAGATGTTTTCCCTTTCTGAAATCCTTTTCTACGTCAAGGCTAAATAAAATCTGTAATTAACTCTGCGTTATTGGAAATGCACCCTCTCTAGTCACTTCTTCAATAAAATTAATTTTTAAGAAAAGTAAATGGAAGAGAGAAATTTCATGAACAGCAATCAGAAAAGAGTGAGCATAGAATAATTAAGGTTGAAGGGACTGCTGGCAGCCATCTGACCTATCTAAATGCCAAATGCAGTCCAGGATTTCTCTCTAGATGTACAATGTGCCCTGAGCTGGGTCTAATTCCCATTGATGTGTATAATAAGTGCTCTATACATTTTAGAGAGATTGGATCAGGCCTTGATTTTATGAATAATATAAAAATCACAGCATAGAGGATGGACTCTCACCCTCCCTAGAATTAAGGACACCTTTGCTATTGAGTTCAAAGAGGCCAGATTATCCCACCATTTGTGTGAGCAGAGACTGTACAATACTGTGTAGTTCAAACCTTCAATTTACTGATTAATGCCCATTTCTGATGCCCTATTTACTGTCACAATAGTACAAAGAAATCACCAGAAGTCTCACAATCCTCAGCACGACATCATTTGCTAAAGATAATATAACCTTGTTTTCTCTCTGTGCTTTGCCTCTCTACTGCTGCTGGATTAAGTTACTGCTTTCAAATCTTCATATAATGCTGGCAAGGTGAACTTCTTATTGTGTTTTCAAGTAGCTATTTATACCCACGGGCATACCTTCACAGTGCAAATACTCCCTTATTAAATAGTCATTGAGTGTATTTGTTATAACATTGCAGTGCAATAGGCTAACCCTGTAATAGCTTCACGGTAGTGGCCTAGTTCAGAATTATAAAAATAACCAGATCACCCAACTAGCCAAAACAGTATGCACAAAGACATAAATGAAATACCATTTACACATTCAGGCAGGGATCCCATGAAATACACAAAGCTTTTTTTCAAAATCACTTCAGACATTTTTAATGTATGCAGTATATTTTAAAACTAGACTGCTTCTAGTTTACAATATTCATTGTGCAGCCATAGAGCACAAACCTAAAGAATGATGTTCTCAAAGCACTCTCAGTAGCCATCTCTTCCTCAAATGTTAGTTTATTAAAAACTTGCAGGTATTTATGCTCAATGCTCACTTTTTCTTTTCAAAAGTTCATTTATTCTCATGTACATGTTTTTACTTGTGCTTGCTGCGCCTGACCTCATTTTGAGATTAATACCCTTTCAAGTACTGACATCAGAACCATTAAGGTGTTTCTGGTGAACAATCTGTTATAGTTTATATAGAAAAAAGTGACGTTTTCACATGAAGTTTAAAAAAAAATAAGCACAAGGATACATTTTCAACATGTAGGAGGATGTAAAACACATCTGCCTATGTTGGCACCCAATATTGTCATAATGCTGAAGCAATCCATTAAGTGAATTTAAAAATAAAATTCTAAATCTTAAGAATTTAAAATGCATGGGTTATTGGTAAAATGTTACTGTTTCTGTTCATCTCTATGAGACTGATTAATTGCCAGTACCTGAAGTGGAGCTTTAAATGTGGTATCAACAGTGTATATCCAGATGACCCGTTTTGCTAACTCAATAAGTCCAGCTGAAATCTGCTTTAGGAATAGTGAAGTTTTGATACTTTGCTGTTAGCCAGACACTTGATTTTGGGAGTAAGTATGTGTGGCTCAAAGTAATGAGTTTGTAAAGAGGTAAAAGATAGAAAAGACATTTTTTAAGCCTGCTCACCTTACTTTACATACGAGTGGGAATCATACTTTGGTGCTTTATATTTTATGATGTTCTGGATAATGTTAGAGGAATTTGTCAGAAGAGAAAGTAATCTATCTGAATGCTTGGAATCCTTCTTAAACCAAGAGCAAAAAGAAAAAAAAAACATTTTACACAAAATCCCCTCCAGCCAGTGTATGTTGTAACATATGTTTCTTTAGCGTAACACTGATAAAATAACGATCCTATGCAATACAAACTCCATTAAATCACTTACTCTTTCACTTCTTTGGAGCTGAAGTCCAGGTATCTGTTGCTGATCCACTGAATTTCAAACCAATCTCTGAAGCCATTGTTTCCACAGCATTTGAACTCAATCTGGAGCATGTCAATTGTCTTCTTCATGAAGCACCTTCCAGGGGTGTCCGTGTCCCTGTAGAACTTCATGCTGTTCTTGAGCCCGTGAGCCAGGGTGCTCTCCAGAGAGCCTCGCATGAGAAAGCAAATCAGAGCCACAAAGAAAATGAGGATGTTAAAAAGGAAACACAACGCCAAGTAAGGTTTCAGCAAAGGCTTCCACTTGGCAAATTTAGTGGGATCCAGAGAATCATAACAAATTTTGCCAGCAAAACCATTGAAGGCGCAGGATAATACACCCATCAATATCAAAGAATTGGGCACAAAATGGCTTTCAGCATTGTCCATCACTTCGCTTCGCTTGCGGAGTTCGATTTTGAGGAACAGTCCCATGCTAAAAACAGTGATTCCGGCAAACACTGAAAACCAGTTCATGAGCCATAGTCCCTGAGCTAGTTTTACCCGTTTCTTCTGGTTGAATTTGACTTTCAACAGTGCCATCTTCGTAATGTGAGTTGCTGAAAGTTTTCACAGTCTGAATCCTTTTCAGTGCAAGCAATTCTAGAAAGAACCATTCAGGCGTTTAAAGAAACTCTGAATGGCATAGTATGAAGTGAGCCACTGCTTGGTCCTTCCATCTTGAGCTCCCCAAGTTAGGTTTCAAGCTAGTAAATATTCAATGATCCAAATTAACAATTTCACATTAGTAAGAATAATTGGCAATTAGGACCTACAACTATTTCTGGTGGTTCCTTCCAAGCAAAGGAGAAACAGTCTCAAGGTTTCAAATGATTTGATCTGGATCTGCAAGACGTCATTCTAATACCTTTAATCATTTGATCCAATTTAGAGAAATGTCTGTCAACAGATGAGTGGAAATAATCCCTCATTTTACTATTTAGTAGATTTGTTCTTTCTTATGATAGGCTACTTGGTAGAATGTGAAAACTCACAGGTATAAAAAGAACTTTGTTACCAGAAGAATATGGATTCTTTGGTGAAGAAGGAAGAAGGCTCCTAGATTAAAAAAAAAAAAAAAAGACTGCTTGAACACAGAAACACTTCCTCTACGTGATCCTGGTTTATTCATATCTACAGCCAGGAACACCGTTCCAGTCATTATCCTTCTCTGTTTACCCTAGATGACATCCTGTGGCTTATGTGTTCTGGAAGCAGATAAGCATGTAGTTTACAGTGACCTAAAAAAACTAAGCTTGCTATTTTCTATTTACTTTCAGGGTTTGTACAGTCTCCAAGCCTTGACAGGAGAGAGGAGAAATGAAAGTTCAAGGAAACTTGATAAATAAACCACAGCCTAAAATCTAGAAATGTTTTTTTCCAAAGTGAGCTGATATGAGCAGCTTATTGGGTAATCACGGAGCCAAGCAGGTAACCAGGACTGGCCAAGGAGACACGGAGAGGAGTTGCTTACGCCAGGCAGGAATATGACCCAGGGATCGGGAAGGGAGTCTCAGGCCATCATTGCTAGCTGGCACAAGCGAGGTGCTGCTGTGGTCCTTGGGGAATGCCACTGAGCGTGCCAAGGGGACTGCAGGAGGCAGGGCAGGACCCACTGCCCTCCTGAATATGCACCCCATTCACACTGCAGCCCGGCAGCACGGGATGGAGAGGGCCTCAGCCCTCCGTGGGCTGTTACGTCCCCCCTTGCCCTGAGCGGCAGTTTCAGGAAAGCACAGATGCTGGGTTTTGCTCTTTTCAGTGCTTTGGGAGTTTTGCTCACTTCGAAGTATCCTCTCCTGCTCCCCCTCTTGCGGCCCTCTCACCATGCAGAGGTTCAGGCCTACTGGGTACGGCCTGTGCTGGTTCACAAGTCACGGAGGAAAGCTCTGTAATGAAGCAATTAAACTAAACAAAGGGGAGGAAAAATCTGGTCCCATGAGCAAAAAGCCAAAGCAGACAGGCAAGCGCTCAGGTGCTAACACCGCACATTAGGAAGGAGCAGCCGTGGCCTGGGGATTGACCTCATTTCTCCAGGCAGCCCCGAGGGGGACCTGCAAGGCTCAGCCTGACCCACAGCCCCTCAGGCTGTCCTGACTGCTTTGGAGTATCCTCTAGTGGCTGAAAACAGAAGAGCTACAGAAAGCTCAGGGAAAAGTAAAAGGTGGTGTAGTCAGCAAGGGGAGTGCTCAAGAGGAAGGCAGTGTAAAAAATAGTTATAAAATAGTGCACTGAAAAACAGTATTTTGACAATCTGCAACTGCACACTTCAATTAATGCTGCTCAGTTACTGTTTGAGAGCTCGGGATACAGGAGATTACTTGCTTAACAACAAAGGATATCCAGCTGCTACTTTTTACTGCACTAAGCAATAAAAGATTTTTGTGATGGACCTTTCCTGGCCCAGCAAGCACTAAGTTCTCCTTGGCCCGTGCTCTGGAGAGGAGCTGAGCTGCCCAGGCTGTCAAAAACTGCCAGTCTGGGTGCTGTTGCAGGGACCTGGAGAGCAGCTGGTAACTGGGATTTTCTGAAACTGCTGCTCAGCAGGGCTCTGCTGCTGTTGCAGGTGAATAGCAAGTGTGTAAAAGGAAAGAAAGAAGGAAATTATCTATCTGGTGCTATTCTTTTTACTTGCTATAAAGTGGATGAAAAGTGTCATTTCTCTGGAGAGCCCGTTAAATATTTTTGTGCAGTAAACCATAGCACTGAAAGAACATCTCTACCGGCTTCCCTGCAAAGTATCACATAACCCTGCACTGCACGTTGCTACATTTCACTGACTTCTCCAGGGCTCAGCTAGGAAATACAAAATAGTTTGGAGGGTATATTTATCTGACAGCTTGAAGTTAGTCCTACATAAATGAGACTGAAATTATTTCCCTTCTTGTCAGTGATGACAGAGTGAAACTCTAGTAAGCGAAAGAGAATTGTATATTAGGTCTGTGAGTCACAGGGCTATACATTGAAATACGTTATGCAGTGCACTTAATAAGACAAGAGATAGTAAACCTGCACACAGCAGATGTAAGCCTGGTGTCACTCTGGATATTGGGACGTTTGTATTCAGGAGCACAGATGCCAGTCTGAATGCCTGTTACCTTAATAATTTAACATTCAGATGTTCACAATAGATCTGAGCAACTGATAAATCAAAAACCATGTAGTCGTATTCAGTAGCGTGCTTCCTGTTAGTTTGGGAATAAAAACAGTGAAACAGAACAGGCAGCATACACTTCAGTGCTCATTGATCCCTCCAAATTTACTGTCTTACTCCTCTCCTTAAACAAAGGTAAGAGGAGAGGTCCTAATAAATCACTCATAAATAGTTAATGCCTTCTGGGAGATGATCAGTGATTAACCCCATGTCCAGGAAGGGGCACTCCGATGCTTCATAGTTAGACCTTCAAGATTTCGAATGATACCTTGGCTCCTTTGAAGATGTCACAGAGAACAATCCACACAAACGAAAGAACTGAGATTTGGAAATTTGCTGCATTTATCCAAGTAGTTTCAATAATTCAATACCAGATGGGAGCTCAGACTGGCCAAAACTACCCACATACCAAATCAAATCACCATGCTTTGAAGCTTTAAAAGGGATCAGTGACAGTAAATCATATGCTATATGCTGACATTTCCTTCAGAATATGAAGTTATGCTTTTAAAAGTTCAGAGTTAATGCTTCCAGCTTATCCCAGACACATAGCTGAAAAGCTCTGTGCAAGCTTCAGCCCAGGGACTGCCAGAGCAGTGCTTCCAACAGTGCAATCTAGCTGAGGAATAAATCAATGCTAAATAGCAAAAGCCACAAAAACCTACACCTGTGGCAGTGAGGAAACCGACCTAAAAACAGAGAGAAGGGAGTTATGGACAGAAAAGGGCAATCCTCTCATTCTCAGAGATGTTGTTTGCCAAAGTGCTGTGCTTATCTGCAGGTAGTGCTCCCAATTTGTTCACATTTCCTAGTGTTGGGAAGTGCCCAACTCATGCTGGGGCCCATATAAAAATGTAGATAAACTGATCTTATAGACTCAAATTGATTAGCTGAGGGCTGTCTCAAGCAGAATTACCTACAAAAACAGAAGGTTTTGGAGGATCATCAGGAAGCGTTTTATAGTGAGGACAGCATGAAGAAGAAAACTATTTTTATCTGGCATCTGGTCTTCTTACAAATCCTTAGTTTGGCTGGGATTTGCCTTTAATTGGGGCAGATTTACTGACTCTTCCTACTTCAAATAGAAAACATTGAAACTGGGCCATAGCAGATAAAAGCTAATTGCAGTGAGAATGTTTGAGTTATTGGTCCCCTCAGAGGTTGCATATTAAACTCAAATGTATAATTCATATGCCATTTTGGAGAAAAAATTTTAAAATAAAATCTTCAAATCATAATTGATCTGCCAGAAGTCCCCATGAAAATGTTTGAGTTCAAAATATGTTGTTAAAAAATTATCATTTCTATGGATAACAATGCAATATTGATACCTTTTGGAAAAGCTATGCCTTCTAACCTAAATCCAAAAATTATCAGTGAATGTTGAGAGGGAGGAAAATGTTGTTTTTAATTCAGATGATCCAGCCTCGTATTTGCTATACAGTCTGCTGCCCAGTGCTGAACCAATTGTGCTCCTTCCAAAGTTTTCAGCCCGAGTCTTCAGGAATATGTAAAAAGCCAAACATATATAAAAGACAAATTCTCTTTAAATGGGAACATCCCAGGTACCTACATCATGGAAGTACTTTTATTGAAAAAAAAAAAAAATAATTTGCTGGCCTAATCTGTCCCTTTCACACTGCTTTGTGATATGAAATAGGTGTTTTTCTTCGGGCTTTTATTTTCTTTCCTTAGAAGTGGTTATTTTTCATTGCAGGGAAGAAGGTGTCTGTTTCTACCTATTGCAGAAAGTTATTGTGTAAAGATAAGAAATGGTGTTTATGCAGTATAAGTTGCTAAATACATTGCTTGGGCTGTTGTGCACAGGATATACAGATAGAGTGCATACAAATATACCAGTATTACAGATAGCCACATGTATGGTATTACGTAGCATGAGAGAGTACAAGCGTACTGCTCAAAAAGCTGATGTTGCCAACAGAGGCTGAAGTGCCACAGCACAGTAAGTGAGCTCCTAGGTCAGCACTTGCTGAGTTTGGCCCTAGGGATGCCCAGACCCTGCATGCAATAGCAGTGCCCGTATGTACAGCTAGGCCTGGCACAGAAAGCACAGCTCTTCTCTAAACCGTGAGATGCTCATTAGCAGTGTTCACGTGCATTACTGTGATGCCTAGGATGTAGTAGTCACTGTTGAAAGAACAAGAATTATAAATTCACGTTTGTACTTTCAGAAATAGGGAAGAAAAATGCTGGGAATTGAAAGAAGCTCACAAAAAGCTCACAATAGTCATTACTACTAGGGAACATCTCAGCAAAACAGATGGAACAACAAGTAAATCAGATAAATTAGAATCAGATCATGATAAATCAGATAAATTAAATTAGATCGTGATGTGAATGGAAATGTTGAAATTCCACAAATAGTACAGATTTTTTTGCTATTCTTGCTATCCTTCCTAACCTTTTCACAGGATCACTCTGCATGTGTTGAAATTGGCTTTTTAGTAGAGTACAGAGGACACAGAACTGATACAAGTTCTCTTGTCTAGATCGGATGGCCAGAATAAGAAGGCTGCACATAAAAAAAGTCACATGTGACAGATGCAGCCACAACAAGCAGGGAGAGCCTGACAGACAGTAGGATATATGAGGGCAGAACTGAGCAGCTAAAGGATGATGCACAAAGAGGGAAAGAAACGTACTTGTCTGCATACAGTTCTCAAACTAAGCAAATCTGCCCTCAGATCCCACTCTCACAAATCCAGTGGAGAAATCCACTTGGAAGGACAGAAGTAGGAGGTGTGCGAAGGGAGGGCATAGCATGTACAGACAAACTCCTACTGAAGAATGCCTAGGTATTTTGTAACACCTGAAGCAACCCCAGGTAAAGACAGAAAGATGAGATCCTTGTTCCTATACAGCTATTACCTAAATAGGAAGAAACTAGTCCACACTAGAATCTATTTAAATGAAACAGGGTTGGATAAAGAGAGAATGCAGGTAACTTATTTTTTGTTTCTGGCCTTCAGAGAAGCAGGGGCAGACAGACTGAACTGCTCATGGGCTTCAATGGGAACCAAGGGGGACAGCCTCTCCCAGGACTGGATGTCCTGGTGAAACGCTGGCCTCAATGAAAGCGGCAAAAAAACTTGCAGTTGCTTCTCTGGGGTCAAGCTTTCTCCCATTTGTCTGTTCTGTGCTATTACCAAATATTAACATGTGAAGCTCTGTGTAATACTGAATAATTGTCTCAAAATGGTTTTCTTCTATGTGCTCACGTTTTGTGTATTTTTGCATAAAACTGTTTTATTTCATTCCCAAATACATATGATCTTAAAAAAGTTGAGTTACATTGTTGTAGTGAATGAAGGTAATGACACTTGCTTTAAAGATTTCTGTAAGTCTGTCAACTAGAGAAGGGCTGTCTTACCAGATTGTTTTTCAAAGGTATTTAAAAGAGAGTTTGCTCTTGTGACTCTCATTGGAAAATTATTCCAGACCTCAATCCTTCAATGTTTAGAAACTTTCTGATTTTCTGCAAATTGGCCTTGTATTCACGGCCAATTTATATCTAGTTTTCTTGTGCCAATATTTCTGTGTTTATCCTCATAACACGGTCATAACCACGTCCCTGGCAGGCATTTGTTTTTCAGGCTCTTTTGAAGCCTATCAAAATTAAAAATTTTAGGACACACATTTCTAAAGAAGCTCCTTCGTTTAGTCTGCTGGCAATGAGACACAACCAGAGCTCAAGTTCTTGAGGAGACTTTGTCTAATACAAGTTAAGGTCCTACTGATAAACTCTCCTACAGACGAAGATAAAAAAGGTGCTAATGGTGCCATCGTTTCATCTATCAGCTGGCCCTGATACTACTGACTATGACTGCCTTGATTGCATCTGACAGTGGGTGCTAGCTCCTGGCTCTCTTTCTTATTAACGGGTAAGACAATTATCCTTCCTGAAAACGCTTTTTTGTGGGGTGCCATTGAATTCTGTCTGACCGCCTGCATTTTCCTGTTTTTAGTCTTCCACCCTGCTCCTACAAAAGGGGACTTGGAATCGGTTTGTTTTCAAAGCAGTTCTGGCTGCTTTTATCCTCCCTGTAGCCAGATTGTGAGCCTGATTTTACCAGCCATCCACTCAGCTGTGAAACCTCTTCAGTACACAAGCTTGAACAAAGCCTTCACAATTAAATACCTTTTTCCCCCATGGGTTGCTGTGGGAGGGGATTTTTGCCGGTTCTGCCTAGCAGGTTAGACATAAAGGAAAAAAATTCTAACTCCTGACCTAGAAGAGGTTGTCAGGCAATTTTTTTCACATCAGCATTGCTTCTTGTTCTGAGGGAAGAAACACAATGTGTGCTGCCCTCCTTTCTCAAAGCTGTGATTAGCAGGGACGCAAAGCAGCTCTGACCAGACCAGCATTGCAGGTCTCCTTGACCTGGGAAAGACTGACAGCTAATCAGGCCTATCTGCTGAAACCACCCGCTACACGAACCCTGCCCAATCTTACCTGTGATTATTTCTCAGGTACAAGCTTCAGGAGCATTCAGTAGCCCAGCAACTTGCGACTTCCTCTAACAGCACGGCGTCCTTCGTTACGAATACTTAACTTTTGAGTAGCTATGCCTAGATGCGATGTATGAGGGGCTCCATCATATGATCATTACTAGTCATCTGGAAAATAGCACAAAACCACTCACTTCACTTGTTACTACCGGACACTCTCAGTGAACGTATTTCACTGCTTACATACTTGAGCTATGTTTCGTCCTCCTGAACAAATAGCTTAGGGCTTACCTGGAGATCAGAAACTATCTTCTTGATATCTTTTGTGAAGCCTTTGTCAGCTGAGGACAAAGGTAAGCAAATACTATGAAGCTACAAATATTGTGGACCAGACTTTTCCAGTTTTTCAGTGTTTAATATCTACTCAGTATGTAGCTCCAATTAAATAATCTCAACAACTCTAGAGTAGTCTAGACCTCTCAAAGTTATCACCAGCATCTTATTTTCAAAATGTTATTTTAACTAATGAGTATGTGTCAACACTTTTATTTTAAAAAATCCATCTTAGTGGAAGAAATAAAATAGCAGCTGAGGAAAACATTTTCATAATGTTCTAACATTATGAAACATAACACTTAATATACACATAAAACATTTTTGTATTTAATCCTGCCATGTTTTTAAATACTTTGTAAGAACTTAATGAGCATATTAATTCTCAGTAGACATGAATTATTACTTTCCACTAGATTTGACTGAAGAATGGATTTCCTCTGAAGTGAAGAGTAAGTGTATTTTTCTGCTTGCAGAATGCTAGGATATCGCACAAGCGAGTAATTCAAGAATTATCTGCGCTAGTGTTGTCACTGTGAAATGTTTCCTCTGGGACACACAGATCATGCAGATGACAACCTGCTCCTGCTAGTAGTTATACTAATTGCAACTTCCTTTTCCACAGATATTTTTATTAAAAGTTGTTATAAATAGCATTGTAAAAATAACTCATTAGATAGTAAAGCCTGGGTGCTTTTGTTTAAATAAAAAAACTACTGAAAAGGTTGCTAGCTATTCCTATACTGATGCAGTCTACAGATAAGCTAGCAAGCATTTTCTAGTGCATAACCTGTGTTCACACACAGTGTCTATTGATGTAACACTTTTTGCTTCAAAATAGTTTGTTAAATTCCTCCTTGTTGAAAAAGATTCTAGATTAGGAAAGCAAAATTTAAAGGTGCAGAGAAGTAGGTACAACTATGTGCAGTGTGTGTGTGTGTGTGTGTGTGTGTGTGTGTGTGTGTGTGTGTGTGTGTATAAACTATGTATTTAGAACTATAAATACACATGTAAGACTCTGCATGACCAAGCATTTTCAGAGACTTATCACTCTGAAATTAAATTGCCTTACATGATGCTTGAAATCAAGATTCAGTTACCTATTTCTTATTATGAAGGTAATGACAATCCTTATAAGGGAAAAGTGTGTATTAACAGTAGCACTAATTGTCTGAAACATCTCCTGTAATGTTCCTAAAGAATATTACCTAATAATTTTGGTCTGATGAAAGTTAAATACTTGTGAAGAAAAACATTAATAACTGGGCTATCAGCTGGC
The DNA here is from genome assembly GCF_036370855.1 of Dromaius novaehollandiae. NCBI lineage: Eukaryota > Metazoa > Chordata > Aves > Casuariiformes > Dromaiidae > Dromaius > Dromaius novaehollandiae. Next base: position 101,958,505 of record NC_088100.1, on the reverse strand, counting down.
CCTTCAAAAAGGAAAAGCTTATCAGGCTGAAATTAAAATCTGAATGGCCCATTTTTAACTCATGCTCCATTTATTGAGACAGTACTGCACACTGCCTGACCAGCAAGATCAGAAATTTTAAGGTATGGACTAGCAGCTGATACAGGTATGCACTTACATGTCAGCTGGTGAAGTGGGCTGAGAAATGCACATCTTTGATATGTGCTACAACCTGGTAGCAATATCTACATTTCTAGATTTACCAGTGTCCATTAACCTAGCAGCAAGTAAAATCAGAAGTGTTTATGGGTTTTGACTAGCAGAACAGAAGAGTTTGTGTAGTTCTTAAAAATCCAGACTGAACAGCCCGCAATCACAAAGCTAGAGGACACTAGGGAGACTGATTTGCCACAATACAGGGTCAGCTTCTAGACTTAGATGTACTTGTTAAAATTAAGACATTTGACAACAGATATTAAAAAGATACCAAAAAGTACCACAGTAAAGCAAGACTAAGAGTATTGTCTTTAAATTATTTTATGAAGCTGTCAGTGCAAAGGAAAGCCATGATTAAAGGGATATCTGTAACATTCAAAACAAGTATTTAAAAAGCAAAATCTAATTCAAAGTATACATCAGCACAAGTAAACAAAATGGAAAGTTGTGAAAATATATAAAATGCCCCTTCTTTTGCTTTTAAATTCAATACACTGAAAACAAATAGATGTTTCTCATCTGCTCAAAAGCAGTTAAGTACTCACGTGAAATTCTAGGTACTCATAGAAACAATGCAGTTTTTAACAGTTTAGCTGGTATTCAATTTCCCTTACAGAGGCACATATATGATGGCAGGGCAGCACAAACATTTTGCAGTTTTTAAGAAACGGCTCTGAGCTGTTTCTTAGGCATGGTAAACGATGCGATTCTCTCGAAATGTCACAATCTAAGGAGTGCTTTTGGAAACCTAGAACTAATACATACACCTTATGTATGGGACTGGTCACTTCACCACTCACAGGCACTGTAAGATCATCATGCCACAACATAATGCTGCTGTTTTCTTCCTGGTACTGAACATGAGTGAAGAAATAGACTGGGAGAAATTACTGTATTACTGCCTATATGCAAGATAATATGAAATTCTGAATCTGGAATACAGCACTTTGCCTCCACATTTTAACTACTTCTGTAGAGTTCACAATTCCCTTTACATGCAGCAGCAGGGTGCTGTAAATTTCGCTCTTAGCACAAAAGAGCTTATTGTCTGATATGCAGGCAAAATAGGCATAAAAGTAGGTCAAATCTGAACAAATCCCCATCCTGAAGTTCTGTATGCCCTAAAATGTATGCTCAAAACACTCAAGTTAAAACTGTTTGATTACAGAAGGGGCATTCACTCATGCAGCAGTTTCAAATCGTGAAGTTCTACTATTTATATAGCCTCTACAGGTTTGTTAATTCCAACCAATCATTTATATCTTATTAGTGGAGCACTGAGTTTTCATTAGGAGGCTTTTTTTGCGCTTTAGACATATTACCCAGCTTAACATAAAAGCCTAACAACAGACAACTTGTAGACTTCATCCACATCAGCACTATCTAGTTCACAGTTAAAGCAGTCTAGGATTGACAGTCCCCTATAATGCCTGCTATTACAAATTCCCTCTATAAATTTGCCTCCATTAGCTCACAGAAGTCTTTTCCCCCATTCCCTGTGACATTAAGCTCTACAGCCTATTGTGGTCTAACTTAAGCACCTCAAAAATGGGAAAAATTTGGTATTTGAGCTTTCTATTCCAGTACAGCTTGTACTACTTGCAGGTAACTCATATTTTGTTTGGGTGAGTGAGAGCAGCACAGCTCTTAGCAGAGACTCCCTCTCATTTGCATACTAAGGTCCCTTGCCCCATCTTCCTCAGGAAAAAGCCAGCAATGAGGTATTGCAGTAGTGGGCAAATTCCAGAGTAGCATATGGAGATTATAGCAGCAAGTTGTTTCAGAATAGTAAACAATATTTGACTGGTACTTTCAAATCACTGAACCCAGTCATACATTGTAATTCACAATTTAAATACCAAATGCAATTGTTTTTACAGTGAATCAGAGACTGAAGTCCCCCTGCTTGTGAATGAATGCGTTTCAGTAGCACTTCTCAATCATCACCAAGCTGCCCCTACAGTCAGTCCCAGAAGGTGATCCTTTCCTGCTCAGGAATCAGGTTCCAGTTGGGCGAAGGCTTGTCCCTCGCCAGCCAGTCAAAGTCATCCACTGTGTTCCAGTTGTTCCTGCTTCTGTCGAGCCCAGAAGACTCGAAATCCTTCTCGATACTAGGGTAGCTCCAGGAGTAAGGGGCGAAAGACACCTTAGTGCAATCTTCAATTACAGCCCGGCTGGTCACCTGCACGTAGAACTGACTATTGCGTGTGCGATGGGTGCGGAGCTGCTGGCAGGCCAGCACCAGGAGGCAATCGCTGCAACCATCCACCAGCACGGAGGTGGAAACGGGCCCGCAGAGCACGGTGCAGCCCCGGCAGTCCCGCACCCGCAGCGTGTTGGCATTGCCGCGGAGCCGCACCCGGCAGCCGCGCAGCTCGGAGAGCGCTACATCGCGCTGCAGCAGCTCCGCGGGGCCGAGCTCCAGCTCCTCACCCTCGACCCGGCTGAACCCGCACTGCGGGGGCCCGTCCGCCTCCCCCTCGGCGGAGCCGTAGCCGGGGGCCGGCGCGGCGGCTGAAGGCCGGGCGGGCTCCGCGGGACGTTGCTCGCTTCCCGGAGCCGCTTCCTTCTTGAGGGCGCGGAAGGCGAATTTCTTCTTGGGCTGCAGCTGCTGGCGCCTGGCCGCCAGGGCCCCCTGGAGCCGGGCCACAGCCTCCTGCCCCTGCCGCACCTCGTAGGGCGCCAGGAACCGCACGCTCTCGGTCAGCAGCTTCTGCAGCCCTTGCAGCCGCGCCGCCGCCTCCTCCAGGTGCTCGGCGGCCGCCGCCGTCGCCAGCAGCGCCTCCACGGCCTCCCGCTCCCGGACGAAGGCGGCGACGAAGAACTCGCTCTGCTCCTCCTTCACCACCTGTGCCTCCTTCTTCTGCCGCTGCCGCTCCACGTCCTGCTGCCGCTCCGCTTCCCGCCGCTGCAGCCGCTCCGGCAGCACCGCGGCGGCGGCCGTCTCCGGCTGCAGCGGAGCCACGAAGGCGGCCGGAGCCCGCAGCCCCTCAACAGGCGCCGCCGCCTCTCCCCCTGCCTCCATCTTGTCTCCTCTCCACCTCGCTGCTCACTAAGCGGCTCGCTGATTGGCTACCGTCAGCCCCGGCTGCGTAGCCGCCACCGATTGGCGGGCTGGGGGGGGGAGCCTGGCGGGAGGGGTGGGGGAGGGAGAGGAGGGCCGGAGGGAGGGGTCTGCTGCGGTTTTAAAGGGGCCGGCGCCTCTCTGCGGGATGGGGTGAGTCCTAGCGCCAGGTGCCGCGGTCTGCGGGGTTTGTTATCCCGCTTCCCAAATTAGCAGCAGGGCTATAAATAACCCTCTGCCAACCCCTTCCCCCACCGTGCGCGCGCGCGCACGCGGCCGTTCCCCCCGGCCGCGGCCGGCCTGGGACGCGCGCGGCGGTGCAGGGCCGGCGGCCGTTGGGGCGGCCCGGCCCGGCCCGGTCTGGTCCGGACCGGTCTGGTCCGGTTCGGCGCTCCGGTCCGCGGTGGATGGGGGGTGAGGGCCGGCCGCTCTGCCAGGTGGGCGCTTCCTGCCGCCGAGCGGCGCGGGAGGCGGCCGCTCCGGGCGGGGCGGCGGCGGCGCGGCCGAGGGAACCCGCGGCGCCCCCTCAGCCGTCTCGGCCCGCCCAGGCCGCGGCTCGGCGGCCCGGCCCGTCGTGTAGAGGCTGCCGCCGTCCCGCGGCGGGTCGCTGTGGGAGCGGAGTGTGTGCGGGGGTTGACCCCGAGCGCTAAAAGCGCAGTGAGGCCGTGCGGGCGCGCCCGGAGGTGGTGTCTGCTGAGCGGGCGCTTGCTCGCTGGCTAGCGCGGAGGACCGGCTTGGCTCCTGCTCTCCGGAGCTGCCCCCGACACCTGGGCAGGCGTCCGGCTCCTGCCCGGACGTACGTGGGGTGCCGGGGAGTGCGCGTACGTGCAGGGCGCCGGGCCTGGGGTCGGGCGGCTCCTGCGGACAGTAGCATCTGCGGATGTCATCAGAAGGCTCTGCAAAGGCAGTGCTCTTAATAAAACTTCCCGATTGTTTCCTCTTGTGCAATAAAGTAGTTTATGAAAAATGGCTGTTTATACTTGCAGATAACTGCAAAGGTGCTGCCAAATTGACTGTTTTTTCTTAGCTGTGTATTTGATCTCTCAATTGTTTTATTTCTGAAGACTGTTCAGTTGAGGGAAAACGTGAGAGCAGTGCCTGTGGATTACGATACCCTAGAAGAAGGTCCGTATGAGAAATCTACGTAGAGAGCTATGGCAAGGAAGACCTTTTCTTTATGTGTTTCTTTAACTTATGAAGAAACATGTTTTAAACACATTTGCAGCAGGAACATAAAAACAAAGTACACCTGGCTACAAAGTAGAGAAGCGACCCTCATTCTGATGTAGTTTTTTGAGAACTGCCACGTCTTAATCTCATGGGACGTTAATTTTTGCAGAGAAAGTTGACACAAAGCACTCTCTTAAAACATATGACAATAAATGGAACTGCTATGTAGTTCTGCAAAAAGCTCCCTTCCGTTCATGTTTCAAAATTACCTAAAGTAACTCCTACAGCTATCCAGTAAAACAAAAATGTGATAAACCCAGAGAAGATATACTGAATTTACTATCCGATACTTGGCGGTAGCATGTGCTTTCTGGCTAATGTTACTGACTGCCTGTTTGGAAGTATAGCTTGTTCTATCACGTATAGTTAAGGCAAGTATTTAATCTGTCTTCTCTCAAGTTATTGGTTTTTGTCTCTTGAGGAACACAGGGTTTAATTTCTGTGTCAGACATGATATAATATTAGAGGGTAGGGAGTACCTGAACCTTATACGTAATAAAGTCAGCCCAGTTAGGATGGCAGAGGAAAAGGCAGTGAAATGCCTTTAGATCCTCATAATGCATAAAGGACGTGCACAAAAATAGCGAGGTAATATTCATTCTTCATTGCTATTGTTAAAATACAAAATCAAGGGATGTCAAGGGATTGTCTAATAACAGTACTGCTTTGGAGCAGGTTGGCAAAGCATGCCGCAAAACTAGTGCATGACAAAGTCATTGCAGAGGATCTGCACTGACTTTTTGTAATTGATTTCCAGCAAACTAGAGGTGATAGTCTATTCAGTTGGATTATGGATGGGTAATGTAGTGTTCAGGGCATTACAGCACTTAACTGTCTCAACACTGGAAAGCTAATGTGTTCAGAATTTTGCTTCTGAAGGATGAGATTTTGAGTCTTAAAAATGAAAGCTCTTATGCTGTAGGAAAGGACAACACTCCATCATGAGAAAGAATACTTCAAGATTTTTTTCTAGAAATGTATTAAATGATGTATTTAGTAAGACTTAGACATTTTTGCTAATAAATAGCAGTCAAGTCTGCCCCTCATATAACCCAGTAATGTTATATTAGGCATGAATATGGTACAATTAAGTCACTGTAGAAAAAAAAAATCCTTTTTTGTCCTGTTTCATAAAAAGGTGTATGTTTCATTTTAATTAGCAGTCTTTTTTGCCTTGTGTTCCCACTAGTGTAGGTAATACCGATAGTAACAGTGATACAGGTGCTTAACACATATATGAGAATATTCACAGAAAAAGTCTTCAGCTGTCTTCAGTATCTGCAAATCCAGATACTGTATTGGAGCCCTTGTTAGTATCACTTTGTTACTCTTGCACAAATGTGAACAGGCAGACGAACTGCAGTAGGTAAAATAACTATATTTGAAAAGATTACAAGCAAACACTAGTGTACACTGGTCAAATTAAATGTAAGTCTGTATTTTAAGTTGCTGTACATTGGGTCACTCAGAAAGCTAGGTATGCCTGCTTGGGTTTTCTAGAAGTGATTGGAGGTTTAAATTAATGAGGATCAAATACACTTGGGAATATGAGCTTCTGAGAGAGAGCGAATCTTTTTATATTGCTAATGCACACAAATGATTTTTGGGTTACAAGCAAAATAACCCTAGATACAAGAATGTGATGTGTATGACCATAATGAAAAATTAAAAAGGGAGCAATAAAATTCTTCCAACCTTCTCATCTTGAAGTTCCAAAATTACTTTTCCACACTTAAAGTTTGAGGCTTCAGTATAATTGATAGTGGTATACTTTTTTTGTGGTAATACAAAGACTGACAGTTTTCTTCCTGACACTGCTGTCAGCAGCATTTATGTTTGAAGGCTGCTTAACATGCTCCATTATATGTAGCAGAGAAGAGGGGGTTTAAAATTTCCCAAACGGTAAACCACCTGAATAAAAAGTAAGCCTTCTAGCTCAGGCTTGGACTCTTTTGGTAAATTGGAGGAAGCAGTTTAGCTGTTTGAGAATATCAGGTAAAAGCAGAGCACATACTTCTGCCTATGTTACAATTTTTTCCTACTTTGCCTGATGTGAAGTTGCAGTTTGCACATGCTTACTTGGGTCTAGCCCTATGGGACTCAGAAACATAAGCTACAATACACATGCTTCCAAGTTTCAGCTGGTATTACATGGTTATAGGTCTTGAATGCTATCTACATGGAAATACTGTATTGATTTAAACTAACTGAGCAGTCTTAACTCATAGCCTTTTGAAGTGAGATGCTCTATTGCATAGGTCAGGTGAAGGTTCAAGATCCTGTCTAATTCCATGATTTTTTTAAGAAGAGTGGGGCATATACAAAAGCAACATCCACAGAGGCAACTAGGTGTCCAGCCTTATATAACAGATTCTTAAACCTGAGAAGGACCTCGGTCCCCTAGCTCGTGAAAATCAAGAACTGCATAGCTGTGGCATGATCTTCTGATGATGTAGGTTTGCACTCTCTCAAGCAGAGGAAGTAAATGCAGGTATTCCTTATCATAGGTTATGTACTCCAACACTGACATTTTTTTATTCCAAAGGGTGATATGTGCACATTGCATCAGAACACACAAAAAGTGCTATTTGGTCTTCTAGCTGTGTTTTCAAGAAAAGCAGCAGCTGCTGTGTCTTGCATGGAGCTTAGTCTGATAGATGTGATCTCTGAGTGCCTGTTGGATTGAGCTTCTGCAGATGAGATTAGCAGGCACACATAATTGCTTCTGGCTACAGAGTAGGTATTTCAGTGCCTTGCTCAATCATAGTATTCTGCTGCCAGTTTTAGCAAGGACTCTTTGAACTTCTCTGGAACTGTGATAAGGCATTAAAGTGAGATGCAAGCTATACTGTCATTGGCTTTAAGATGCTGTACACTGTACATTTTTCATGGTGGAATGGGCTTCAGTAAAAGTGACTGTCAGGGTTCTGTGTCTTTGTGTTCTGCTTTTGAAAAAAATTAACAAATTCCTTTAACGTACAGTTGGCATATTGATTGTTTTCTAGAAAAAAACTTCTGTTTGGATTAAAATGATATTCTTTATGTATTTGGGCATATGGAAAGGCAAGACAGTGTAAAATATGTGTTTTTTAGAACAGTAATTAGAGAGTTGAGCAACAACTATAAAACTTATTTGGTTCATCTTAATTGCTGTGAGTAATGCGAAAGCTTTGAAATGTAATCGTTGGGAATGCTTAAGATACTAATTATATACCAACCAGTCAAGGTGCACCCGTTTTGAAACGAGTCTGTGCTGGTCCCTTCTGAGAACTAGGTGTTCCAAATGCCAGAGGTGGAGAAACATTAATTTATACAAAAATGAATTATCCTCCAAAACCAGGAACTGACTTCAAAGCATACCATTTTATGACAAGATGCACTTCAAGATTAATAAAGCAAGGCCCAAATACACTAAACACAAAAGATTAAGCCAAAAAGAGCACATAGGTTTGGTCCAAGCCTAACTTCCAACTGGTATTTAGGATTCTAACTTGCTATTTGACAACAGTTAAATTTCAAAGTCCAAGCATATAAACCACAGATGCTGTCTTATGGACTCTGTGCTTATTCTACGTATCTTTTTGAGGTAGTTGTTTTCTTAGTTCTAGAGTTCCTTCTTTTTTTCAGTACCTTACTTTAAATTTCAGATGGTTTTAAAATTCTTGAGTTCTAAGGCATTTGAGAAAACTATTCAGTTCTCAGACTAGCACTTCAATGGACTACCTAGTTTCTATAGTATATTGAAGTCTGCCATTTTGGAACTGTGAATCTGAGTTTCAGACCACTTCCATTTATCTTTATAATTAATTTAAATTGAACGAACTTGTACACATTTGATCCAACTTTATTGATTTTCTGTTAGCTCTCCTATAATATTTTTCTCAGTTAACAGAACTAAAGTTTTATTCTTTTTGCTTTTTATTCTCTTTATATAAAAAAATTTCTGTAGGCTATCATATTCAAGGAAGACTGCTTCTTCCTATTATTTGCATTTGCTCTTTACTCTAAATCTGGGAAAGTAATTTCTGTCATATTGATGCGCTTCCTAGTGATAGTATTAAGACATATTATAGCAATCTTTATTCATATCCAGATCTTACCCAGCTACTTTCTAGAAGGCTCTCAGCAATATGCAAGTAAAACCTGCCTTAACCATTCTTTTCAAAAGTTGTGACTTTATTCATAATGCCCCTTCTCTTTCTTATTTTGCCTTGTACATGTACGATGATTACTTAGCGTGTTTGTATTTCTTTCTTTCCTGAACATGAATACTTTTGGTATGACTTAGTATTCCATTGTATTTCTGTTATCCCTATAATGTCAGGTTGCATGTTTTAAACCTCCATTTTTTGCTTAAGGTCCTTCTATCAATTTTTTTTTTAAATCATCCACAGCATCTCAATTGTATTAGGAATGGTCCTTTCATTAGCTTCATTACCTGGCTGCTGTTTTTGAAGTACTAGTACTTTCCTTTCTTTCCCTCCAGCTTGTATCCATGTACTCATTAACATACCTTTAACTATTGATGTATCTTTATTTAATGTTCTTTTTCCCCCATTCATCTATGTTAAGCAAGCTATGGATATTATACGCGCTTCTCCCAATTTTCTATCCCGTGTTGTAATTTAAATTTTCTTCTATAAATTTTGGCACTCTTAGTTGTAGAGATTATTTTTTGAGATACTGTAGTAAAGCTCTCTCTCGAGAGTTGTTTTTTGGCTGAATATCTTAAAACTGTTCTCCTAACTTGGGAGATAGAGCTATTAATGTATTTTTAAGGTACTAAAGTACTCCAAACTGAAGAATCTGTGACACCATTTAAATACTTTACTTAGAGCATGGAATAGTTATACTTGATGTGTTCCAGTAATAATTTTGCAATGTCATTTGATTCAGTGTGAGCTCCTAATCTGTTCTGCGGATTCATCAAAAACCACACAGTCGCCAGTCATACAGACTTGTCTTTTTCTGGTACTGCTGTAAATCTCTTGTCCTGAGGTTCAGTCTTAGTTGCCTTTTCTTGCTACCCACATCCTAACCAATCAACCTTTAAGATATTTATTTCATTAGATATTCATGTGTTTGATATGATTGATACTGGAGTCATACAGCTTCTATAAGTTACATTATGCAATTATGAACCTGGTTTTGCAGGTAATGTTTTGTGCAAGTAAGGCATTGTATCAGGCTGAAATTTGTAAGTTTTAGGAAATTTTTACTGATGGGTGATCTAAGTATTGGTGGTAACTATTCAAAATTCGACAGTTCATATGGTTATTGAAGAACTGTATTTTGCATGTGATATGTAGCATTTATATTCCAAGTTAAAGCCATTGTTTCCCTTCATGCTACTGTATTTGAGTGTCCTGCTTTTGAACAACATTGTGACTTCTGCTTTTCTACTGGTTGCACTTTTTTAATGATAACTTATTTGTTTCTGTGCATTTGTGCTTATTTATGCTTATCTAAGTTACTAACTGTTAAAAGAAATACGTAGTTGGAGAAATGGTGGGTCTGGGGATAAGCTGATACAGAAACATATTAAGGGATGGAAAGGTTAAGGAGAGTGGGGGGAGGAAGTGCCAGCGACTGAGCTGTAGTAGTGCGGGATCTGGAGGCAGCCTGAGGGAGCAAGGCTGCAGTGGAGTAGGTGGCATTCTTTCCCATCTGATGCATCTCAGAAAGGATGCAGTGAGCTGAAGTTACAAAGGAATCATTCATGCGAAAATCTTAGGATGACTGTGGAATTCATCCTTTAATGTAAATAGCTTACTCCTAAAACTCTTTCTTCTGAATTTGCTGCTTCTTGATCTTCTTTTGGGGTACTAACTTGTGATTGTGTAAGAATGGAAATGCATGTAATGTGAAGAGCAGGAGAAATGGGCAAAATAATAATAAAGTGACTTGACCTAGGAGAAATCTGGAGACAGAAAGGAAGGGAAAGTGTTTTGTATCCCCTTATGTTCTCTCTCTCAATATCTAAGCCTAATTTTCACTTCTGCGTACTCTGTCATCCCAAGGCTATATATCTCAGTTGACTCCAAATGTGATTTGGTGTCTTTGCACACCTGTGAGAGCAGTAGTTGTTACATTTGTAAAATGTTGAATTTCTCTATTGCATCTAACGTGAAGTATAACATTTTGGTTGAGTAGGACTGCTGTGGGCAGGTGGTGCTGGGGTAGAAGAACTTGGACACATCAGGTCTTCTTTTCTAAGGTAGTAAGGCAGTGAGAAGAGGGGGAGCTTTTGGGCAATGATACTCAGTTCAGAAACACCATGTGATCCTCTTAAAAAAAGCACGAATATTTAATCGCAAAGGTCAGTAGGTATTCTTTACAAACATGCTTTGGAAAATTCTGTAGTACACCAGTGCAGATTACACTACAGTTGAAAACAGAATTCAAACTTCTTAGTGTAAAATGTAACATAAGTCTGACCTATAAAGTCACATCCAACTCTTGATTTTTTTATTCACTGTTTCTACCTGAGCCATACTTGTTTCTGAACAGAAGTAAATATAGAAATTATGCAAATTTGCTTCTGCAGAGGGAGTGGAGGGCTCTAATGGGTTCTGGTTTGGTTTTGTTCACTCAGTGACAAAGTGAAGGGTTTTCATCCTTAAACTCACTGCCTTATGTAGATTGAGAAATCTAGTAGTTTCAGAGTGCCTCACTGTGTAGACATTATTTCTCCTTCCGGTTTTGTACTGTCCCTGTTTATCAAGGTTATTACTAACACTGCTTTGAAACATCCTTCAGGGAAAGTAAGTGTAAATTATGGTACGATCTGATAATTTATGTGTGCTTTCTAGTGTTTCTTATGATAAGGGAATCAGTTCAAAATAATCTGTCTTCTTCCTACGGTTCCTTCTTTGTATTGCCTATTTCCTATTTGTGGTTTCTGCAGGACCGGGAGGGTAAGAATGTACTGATCAGCTATTCTGCCTCATAGCTGTGTCCTTCCGAAGCACAGCTCCTTCCTGGTAGCCAAACCAGGAGAAAGGCACGGAGGTCTCTCCAGGTCAGAAGTTCTTACTTGAGCAAAATTCTCTAAAGTCAGTGATGCTGAGTGGGCTTTAATTCGGGGCAGCGTTTGGCCCCCTGAAACAGTTGCTGGAGTTAAGAACCTTGGAGTTTGGCCCTTTTGATTTGCTCGCACTAGTTTCAGAACTCTATGTTGTAAGAGCGATTGAGCCCTTTGACATGCAGGGTTTATGTCTGTATTGTTGGCTATTCATGTCCGTCTTCGATTTGAAAAAAGTGAAGTTTGTATATTGGCTGATGGTCTAGATTGTGCCATGCTTATGTTCAATTTGTCTGGACTGCATGATGGATCTGTTAGACTCATGTTAAGGTGTGTTTGCTAGGGCATGACTTTGCTGTTCAGGGAGTGATTTGAAACTTCCCCTGAATTTTCTGATAAGGCTGTGCATGTAAACACGAATGGCAGGTGAGTCTAGGCTTTAGCACAAGTTTGGAGCCAGGCTTAACCTTTGTGATCCACACTTGAGTATGAAACGGTTCAATTAATTAAAAAATAAAGTAAGCAGATTTTCATTAAAAACAATGCTTAGGTACTGATTTTTTTTTAAACATAAAAAATCTGGCCAACTGTTTCTTGGAGAAGTTCCACTTATTACACTGCCCATAGGTGTTTTCATGTCATTGTATTTAAAACCTAAAAACTTAGTGTTTTCTGAGATGTAAAGCTAATAAAGAAGAACGCGTTGCTAAATAAAGTCTTCAAATCCTTGTCTCTAAGGAGTTTTAATAAAATTACTTTTTTAAGGAAAAAAAAGCTGCTGTCTGTAAGTCCTTGGGAATTACAATTATTAGCATAAAAAGGGTCTTTAGATTTCTTGTTTTAAAGTCATTAGCATATATATCTCTTTATGCTAAGAATCTGCTTTTAATCAAAATATTTTTGTTTTGTTTTAAATAAACTAGGCTTTTAAAATCTGAATAAAAAATTGTATTTTTAATGGAAGAATATAGTGAGCATTTTAAGTTGAATTAGTCTTGTATAATAAAAGAAAAGCTTTTAACAAATTATATTACTGCCTTTAAGTGAAATAAATTGTAGGACTGTATCAGTGAACTTTCTGTGCTGTAAGCTTTGAGTCAAATCTAGCATTTCTAGGCTACCCAGAACTTTTTTGCAGCTGTCTCTGGAATTCATGTGTCATTTATTTCAAGCAAAGCTGACAGAAGAAGAACATATTTAAATATATTTGAAGTTGCATACATTCTAAGAGGGTGAAATCTCCTTTTTCTCAAGGTGACCTTTCATTATACCTATTTCTGGGGACTCCCCGCCCCCCCCAAACTGTCTAGTGGTTTACAACTTCAATATGAAGAAAATTAACCAAGCTCTGTTTAGAAGTGCTTTTAGTGGAAAGTATCAAGCTGTTTTTTGCTTTCCTTTAACCCCAAACAGACCCCAACTTTTAACAGAAAGTAAGCAGTTCAGGCACGTAGAGATGACCAGATCTGCAGTTTTCTTAAAAAAAAAAAAAAACCTACTAAACTTTTTAAAGGGACTGACTTTCAAAAATGAAAAGCGAGGAGCGAGCCGGAGCTGGGCGCTCGCAATGTCAGCGTGGCGGCTGCGTGCCTGTGCTGTGCCTTGCCGGCGCGCTGTCTCTTCGCGGAGCTGCGGCTCCGGCTCCGCTCCCTGCTCTCCTCTCTCGCTCTCTTCTCTTTCCCCCTCTCTCGCTCTCTCTCTTCCCCCTCCCTTTCTCGCTCTCTCGCTCTCCCTCTCTCTCTCTTACACTGCCAGCCCCTGATGTGATGGCGAAGAAACCCCGTTGACAAGGCACTGCTTTTTCATGACGGTGAGTTTCCCTTTGAGTGTATTATAATTTTGTGATAAAAATTTCAAGGAAAAAAAAAACACACAACCTCCTTCCTCCCTTCCTTCGGGGAGGGAAAAGAGAGGGGGGAAATCTATCTCCAGACAGACAGAAAAGAAAGAGGAGCAAATTAACAACCAGGAGTTGCCAAAACCAGGATATTAGGTTTCAGCCCAGAGAGCTATTGGCTCTGGGGCTATGTATATAAATATATATCTAGAGAGTGAGCGAGCGAGAGGGGAGACAAGGAGGAAGAAGAGGGATATTTTGTGGGTGGCTGTTGTTTGGGCAGATGTGGATTCACATGGAAATGAACTATATATTTCTTTTTTCAGCGAGACTAGTGGTGGTGGCTGCTGAGGGCACTTAAAAAAAAAGTTGTTTCTTAAAATAAAGGTGGGGGGGGAAGAGAGAGATAAGGTTTCAGGTCCAGGCTGATAGCTGCAGAGAGGGGAGAGGTTTGGGGTGGGTTTTTTTTCTTGCTGATGCCATGCAAATTCAGGAGAGGAGGGAAGAAAAATCTCTTTTAATGACTCATTGATTGAGCCGGTTTAAAATTAGTTGTTGTTGTTGTCTTTTTTTTTTTTTATTTTCCGCCCCCTTGATGGCCATCAAGAGAGGGATGGAAAGAGGAGAGGAGGGAGAGAGAGTGTGTGTGTGTATGTGTGAGTGTGAGAGAGAGAGTGAGACGGAGAGAGGGGGATAGAGAGAGTGTGTGAGGGAGAAAGAAAAATAATCTTTTCAAATCTCCTCCCTCTTTTTTTTTCCCCCTCGTTTCTTTGCTTTTCTCTAAAGCTCTGTGGTCTGTGAAACACTCTTTCTTCCTCCTCCTCAGGAAAATGGAGACACTTCGTCTCTCTCCTGACTGTGGAGCTGGGAAGGATTTTTCTTTTCTTTTTTTCTTTTTCACTCCTGGCTTAATTTTTTCCTTTCCCCCCTCCGCTTGCCACCACCCTAATCTTGCCATTTCTTTGAGCTTGTGTCTCAGATTTGTGCCTGCTGGGGATTTATTTTTCACTCGTTTCCTCGTTTTCAGTGCCGCCACTAGAATTGATTTGATTTGTTTGATTCTTTATTTGCAATTTCCTCTGAATTGCTGTGTGCTTCACGCTTTTAAACAAGGAATGGAAGCGGTGTTCCTTTTTGTGTGTGTGCGAAATTCTTGGGCGGTAGGTTTGGGCTAATGCGCTTTTTTCTCCTCTTCAGAACCAAGTTTTTCGGTGTGTTTTTTTTTGTTCTTTTGGAGAGAGAATATTTAACTGTAATGTCTCTATTTACAGCATAACAATAAACCGACTCTTTCTGGAGTAACCCATTTGGTTTTCCTTTAGAGTGGGTGTGAATCTGCTTCTTTGTGCTATCGGATTATTTTTCATATTCAAAGCAATGTTTTAAAAATATCATTTTTACTTGTGGCTAAAAAAACAATAGTTGCTGGGTTGTCTAGGGGATTTGCTAAAGTACTCAGTTCACTTTTATTGGATTATGGGGGATGTATAAGTGCCTAATTTTCATTTGCTTTTGACATTAGTTGTAAAATTCACTTACAAACTGCGGATTATGGCAGAAGTAAGGCAGATCTAGCTATGTTAGAAAACGAACAAAAACTTATAGAGGACACATTTGTTTTTATTTAAAACTGTTATTAGAGCACCACTGGAGGAGGGAAAAATGAGATTTTGAGGCCTCTGCTTTCCCTAATTCTCTACTCCTGCCGCCCCGATTCTCCTCGTCTTTTCGGGGTTTAATAACGTTAGAATTAAACAGGATTTGAAAAGGGAGGGGACAGGTCTTCCAGTAGCTGCTCTGGCTGCGGCGGGCTTGGCTGTAAGCGTTTGCCGTGCAGGTCCGGGTGCGTGTGGGAGTGGGAGAGAGCAGGAAAGATGGCGTTGTCTGGCTTCCTGCCAGCGTTTGTTGCGCAGTTTCACTGTGTCTCTCCTCCCCCACAGGCGCCATTTTAAGGTCCTTTCTGCTGTCACTGCGCCGCGCGGGGCGTTGCCGCCGCGCCTCTCCCGAGCCATTTCTTCTCTCTGTGTGTCTGACATGTTGCCCTGTCGGTCCGAGAAATCCTGTCCCCAGACTCTCGAGTCCTATATTTTTGTTCAGGAAATCGATGTAAGAGATTCTTTTTTTCCCGTGTGTGCTTCGCAGAGAGAAGGTTCTTTCATTGTGTCCAGGGGAGTGAAAAAGGAGGGTAGAGTCTTTCGGGCAAAGGATGTTTCAGGAAAGAGCCCCATTAAATCTATTATGTTGAATCTGTTCATTTTCAGACTTCCTGCATCCCTTAAGTAACCCTGGGTCACGATCCTGTGAGCTATTAAACTTACTTAATTTGTTCCAGAGACCAGAGTGGGCCTGGGCCCCTAGTTTTTAAGGCTGTAACCATGAGTTTACATCTTGTTTATATACAGCTCCAAAGTATTTTTTGACACAGTATGCATCCACAGTTGAACAAGGGGAAAAAGGTTTGGAAGAACATCCTCTTCCACTGAATGATCTGATGACCAAAAATTACGACATACTAGTATAGAAGAAACCTATCTTTAAACAGTGTTCTAGTGTAACGCATATGACAGAATAATCATTAGAGTATTAAAGAGCCTTCAGTACCCTTAAAAATCTTCGCAGAATTCAAGGGTGAATAACTTTTCGGTGGGTGAGCACATTACTCCTGTTGCTGTTGCCCTCCTGGTAGGCTTTTTTTTTCTTTTTTTTTTTTTTTTTTGCTTGGGCTGATACCTTTTCATGATGAGTTTTTATTCCACATGAAGTAATTTTCTTCCCAAATGGCTTAAACTTTGCAGCTCTGTTTTAATAGGCTTTTTAGGTTTTGTTTTGGTGCTGTGTGTTTTTTAGGGAGGGCATTGAAAATTGTCTTGTATTTTTTTGATCAAGACCTATCAATTTTTTGACCATTTCTGTATAATCTGACCTATGCTCTTTGTGCTTGAGTTTAATACCAATGATGTCTGAATTCAGGAACAGCAAGTATGCTGCCAACCAACTCATGCTAACCCCTTAAGGAGTGTGGAATACTTGTTTAATTCTCGTTTTATGCTTTTTGACACGTCATCGGAGGCTTCCCCATGCCTCTTGCTCATTCCTGGAGGAAGTGGCAGGATTTATTACTTGGGATTACTTTAAAAGTAACCCCTTCTAAATTCTTTGTCTGTTAATGTCGAAGGGTTTTAAACTACATTTCTGGTGAAATAAACATTTTTGTTTATTTGATATATTCTGAAAGAAGTCTCTGGATATAAACTTTATTCTAAAGTCTTTCTGGAGGGCAACATTGTTAATGTTTTAGTTTTTTAAACAACTGATGCACCTGACAAAAACTCTTACCAACTGTTTAAATTCTTATCACGTGTGGAGTATGGTATTCACATATTTCAGAAAACTTTTTAATACGTGAAATTTACCATTCCTTGAAGCTGTTACTTTATATTGTTCCTAGCAGTGGTTGTGGGTTGCAAGGTATGATTTCTTTTTTTTTAATGTTCATGTATATTTACAATAAAATTTCATTAATATGCACTAATGGCTGGCAGATTCCTTGTGGATTTTTTTCATTAATTCATAAAAATAATGAATAAATGACAAAAAGTATTAAAAATGACCAGCGATACATACTCTTTGCCCTGACCTGGAGACATTGAAGCAAAATGCATTTTCATTTGAGTTCAGATGTTTGGAAGATAGAATTTAAATATACTAGTTTTATTCTTTTTAGATATACTGCTTTGGCCAGGAGCTTATAAGTTTTTTTCCTTTCTCATATTTTTGAGAGTAGTACTCTGTATTTCTCTTAGGTGCTTTTTATTGCTTCAGAAGTGCAGAAGCTCACCGTGTTGATAGGCTGGCCCAGTTGTGCTTTAGTGGTGCACCTCAGCTTATTCACTAAGATTTTACTAAAATACATTAAATGTCTTCTGCTGAACCCATCCTATGAGCACTTGGCTAGTGTATTGTACCCATGTTCTTGATTTGATAGTGCTTTCAGTATATGTGTGGCCTTAAGGCAGGTCAGTGCTACAGTTACAACACACTTGACAAAAACAGTTTTGCTGTATCTTAATATTTATGTCACCATATATATTGCAGTTTTCTGCCCCTCTCCCTCCCCCAGTGCTCTTTTTCAGTAGAGTTCATCTACATAGTTCAATTGTACTGAGGGGAAAAGGAGAAGAAAAAGAAAAAAAAGCCCCAGTCCTGCTAGTCTAGTGGAAGCTGCGTTTCCTCCAAGGACACTTTCTATATCCATAAAGCTTTGAAACATAGACTAGTCCTTAGTCTAGAGTTGAAGAGCTTTGTCGGTATGGGCATGTTGGTATGCTATTTGGGCGTTGTACTGTAGGTGTATTTTCAGAATTTTGCTGGTGTATTTCCATCTCAGTTCCAGAAAAAAGGTTGTATCCATATAACTGTGGTTATATTTTATAATGTTGCTTTAATGGTCAATGATCATGCCTTTTCATGCTGCATTAGGCTTGTGATAAGTCTAATGGTTGGTGCTTTTTAATGTAGATTTGGCAATGGGAGCATGAAAGAATGGCCTGTAACGTGATAGATATAATCCAGGCATGAGAACCTTCTTGGTAATACAGCTCATTCTGTTCTGAGAGTTGTCATAATTAGCTCTAGTAGTTCTGCTGGAATAAACTGCATCTCTGCTTGAAAGGTTTCCTGTGCTGACTTACCCTTTCCAGTATAGACAAGGGGGATGGTCTGCAAAAACAAGGATGTTTTGCTTTCTTACAGTAGAGGTACACTGCAACCTTTATGGTATATTTTCAGAAAGATTGCATAGTTAAATGAATATGTCTATCTGTATTTTCTAATGTTGATTAGCCCGTTTTCATTATGAAAAACTCATTTGCTGCGTGTGTATTATTTTTAACTGAGAATTGCTGAGTTTGCAGACAAAATAAGAATTAACAAGATTAATTAGCACCAGCTGACAATGTGAGTCTTCTATTCCTGGAACTTCTTTCGTTATAGTTTTTATATAGATTTTACAGATTTTAAAATCTTCTAGAACTATTTTGGATGTTAGTTTGAATAAGGTAGTGCTTACCAAAAAGCAAAGAAAGAAGGTGGGCTCTCTCTATTAAAACTTAATTCAGTAGCTTTCCTTTCATGGAAGGTATTAAGAAAGGGTGGGGAAGAAGAAGTGGGGGGAAGTCCAGGAAGAAAGTTTTGACTTAATTGCAAGAGACTGACTGTTTTTGTAAGGGCTGATCTTGTAACTTGTTTTGGGGGAACTTGTATTGATTTTATTGTGAACTTGATCTGAATGTGGAAATTCAGTCTGATGTTGAAGGTTGAATTTATTGAGAGACATGTTGACTGGAGAAAAAAATCTCGGTCCCACTGAACTAGGTGGCAAAATCTCCATTGGCTTCAGCAAGGCATTGGCTTCAACAAGGACAAGATTGGCGGCATGGAGGATTTTTATTTTTGGAGCAGTGCTGCACTGCTGAATTAGTTACCATCTGTCAGTTCATCATATTCAAATTTTAGTTGACTTCCTGAACATGTTAACTGAAAGGATACACAGCTTTGTTCAGCTTTAGTTACTGACGGGGAAAAAAGCATTAGATGATACTTGCTTGTGTGTATCATACCTGTGGCAAAAATACCAGTGTTGTGGGTTTTTTAAACTAGTATTGAGTGGTATTAAAAAGGTATTAACTGGGCATGGGTTTACAAATTAATAGAGAAATGATCAACTCATAGGGAAGTTGCATTCTGGGACTGCGTATATATTTTCTCTTTTCAGAATCTTTGAAAATTATATGTAAGGAATGAAGAGCATGACATGCAGTTATTCTGTACTAGACACCATGTAAAAGCACCTGAAGAGGTGATGCAAGACATTACTTAAACTACTGTGTTGCACAAGTAACATACTCTTAATAGCTTGTGTTATTGCATACAGTAGTTTCTAGAAGTATTTAAGAACATCTAAGTAGCTTTGGGTAGGAAAACATTTCTGTTTTAACCAACTTTTTTGAGATTACCCCTGCTTCTTTTCCTTTCAAAGTGTTCTGTGAATACTGAGATTCCCCAAGAGTTATGTGTGTGGTAGAGCAGCTAAAACTGAAGACAGAGCCCAGAATAGGCAGTAGCATGCTTGTAAGGGTAGTCATCATTTGGGAAGCTGGCTGAGCTGAGTGTTGAGCCTGGTGAATTTCCCATGGTAGGTAAGCATCCTGACCTCCAGACTGAGTTATTCTGGATTTTCTGTGTGATTTCAAGAACCTGTTTTTAGATGGAAGTTTTGTAAAAATGTTGGTGTGGCCATGAAGAGCTCTATGTTCAGTGGGGAAAATTGTATTGAACAAATTAAAAAATTCAGTTCTCAGTATGTGAAGTTTGTGGTGGGAACCACTTTGCCCTGGGAGTTCAGAGATCTCAGTGTTCTTGTCTGTAGTTAGACTGGCTTTCACTAACACATATACTATTAACAATTGAAGTGTGAACTTCCATTTTATTCTTAATACATTAAAATATGATTATAGTTTTTGGAAGCTTGATAAATTAGCAGTGCTTTTGCCCAACTCAGTTTAAATAATCAGTTTTACATGCTATATTAATAGGAAACAAAATTTAATGAATGGACAGTCTGTTGTACGTTGTCTGTGCTTTAGTGTGTAGTTTTTATTTGCCCTTCTGTATGTGGAGCTGGTACTTACAAATTGTATAAGGACCCTGTCTTCTTAGGTGCCCGTCTCCTGCCAAGCCTCATAATCCATTGAGATGCATACTGTTGTAGCACTTGTGTGTTTCCTAAGTGCTTGTAGCTGTTTATCTAATTCCTGAATAGTTTACATCTCTGACTCTTCTTTTTTTTCTTTTTAAACATTTTTCATAAAGAGAGATTCCGCATAATTTTTCCAAGTATTTGAATTACAAATTTCTTCTTGTACCTATCGTGTACAGAAAGTCTTTTAGAATACGGATGTTTAAATTGAGAATTCCACTGTTGATTTCAGACATCGTAAGTTCATCTTAAAAACACTACTTAAGTTTAGAATCTGAGGATGGAAATGCATTTTCATATATAGAGAAAGTTCACACAAATTAAGTTCTGTATTACTAATTTGGAATCCCAAATTTATTACTGTGTTAGCCCTTCTTTTAGAGTACAATTCCTGATAGAACTTGAAACTATACAATAGTTGTTTTCTTTATTGCTTACTCAGGAAGGGAAAAATATATGTAAGAAGTATGTTGGTAGAGTATAAGCCGAGTGTGATTTACAAGTGAGAAGTTGAGCCCCTTGCTTTACAAAGTACATTTAAAAAATTAATACTACTTTCTTACTCCTGTTGTCTTAAAATGAGAGCTTTTTGTTAACTCTCTTCTGTATTTTTACTCAAATAAAATTTGTGACTGGCATTTTCATTTCCAGTCAAATTCTGCAGTATTTACCTCTTCTGATGACTGTTGTGTCATTATTCTGTTACATATAATTTTTTATACTAACAAGTATCTCTTAATAATCTTTTTTTTATTCCATTTTTGTAAAACTTAGTTCTTGAAAATGAAAAGACTGGATGTGGCGATCAACTCTAAGCTGATCATAAAACACGTCATGATTACCTACAGGAATGTGGTACTACCCTGTTGGCCAGATCTTAGATTGTTCAAAAGTAGTGTGAACTTGAAATTTAAAAACAAAATATACGCTAAAAAGGGTTTGAATTTACACTCCTTTTTTACACTCCTGTATTGCAGAGAATACAAGCAAGATTCTGCAGTCCTTGTACAGGTAAGTTCCCTTCAATTAATCTCAGGCCTTCTTGTTCATTATGAACCTGAAGTGATAACTGACATAGTAAATCCCCAGTATAGACAAGGTAATAGTTAGGACACATTAGCAAGTTGAAGTGAGTACTGCTTAGATGATACACAGTAGCTAATATGTAATAAAATGATAACTTTTTTTATTAGTTAAGAAATACAGTGTGAATTTTGGCACTATTAAAATTAATAGAAATCTTGTAGGGAACTTGTGTGACGGCAGGATTTCAACTGTGGGAGTTTCATCTCTGCAGTCAGCGTAGGATCAGTCTTAATACTGTCCGTACTACTTTGATATGGTTTAAGGAGCATTCTCTGTAGTGTAATATTTCCTCTTAATAGAGTTACCTTTTATGTATATTCAAAATGAGGGATAAAAATGTCATAAATTTGATGTTGAAATAGTACGTTTAGTTCACTGCAGTACAGTTCGCTATGGTGAATATTATAGCAATTCTGATTTTTTCTGTTTTTGTAACTGACTACTATTATTGTTACAGTGACAGTTTATTTCTCAGGATTTTCCATAGTGGAATTAGTAATAATATTAGTACTGTAGATTAAATCCTGGAAAATGGTGTAAAACCACAGAATGGCTCAGATGATTTGATGTTTCGCTTGTATTATAAATCACAATAAAGGTTTCTTTAGAGTTTCTCCGACTGGACAAAGTCTTACTGAAACTAGTGAGATTTAGGTATATTGTAACTTATGGAGCGTTTGCTTAGGTACCAAGTATGTTACTGTGTTTCAGTTGGATCATCTCCCACTAAAAGGCAGTCATTATAGCTGTCATTTCCTTGTTTGAAAACATAGATTTCCAAAGGTCACTTTTCGTAGTAAAAAGTCATGGACCAGCATGCTGCCAGTCAGGAACTGATACTATGTTGCTGCACTGAATTTGTAAGTTTGTAGATTTTTACACAGATTTTGCAGATAATTTATTTCCTTTTGCATTACAAAGTTTGGATGCCAGTTATATCAAACTTCTAGGAATTACTGCTCTCAACATTGCGGACCATTAGAGGTTATGTGGACGTATCCCCTGCTGTAAGCAAGCTAGGCTCAGAATTAGAAAAGGTTTCAGAACTCAAATAGCAGTGTGCAAATTTCCAAAGATTCTTCAGTATTAATGCTTATGCGTTCATGTTTGTGAACCTTTTTTCCTTATATCCAATTGTTTTCCTTATATTCAATTGAAATTTCTTGTGTTGCAACTTGTAACTGTTGCCTCTTGCCCTTGTGCTGTGTACTGCTAAGAGTCTGGCTCTGCTTGTCTTAACACCCCCCTTTAGCTAGTTGAAGACTGTAGTTAATCTCATTTAGCCTTCTGTTTTCCAGACTAAAGAGTGTAGTTTCCTCAAGTTTCTTCAAATGTCATATGCTGCAGACCCTTAACCATTTTATTGGCACTCTGCTGGACTCTCACCCATCTGTCTATATCCCTCTTAAAGTGAAGGAACTAAAACTGAACACAGTATTTCAGAATGGACCTCACAATTGCTGAATAGAGGAGAATAATCACTTCCATCAACTTCTTGGCTATGCTCTAGCTAATGTGAGAATGGTGGCTGTATTAATGTGCACGTGAGGCTGCAGTTGAACAGTTGTTTTAAGCAGACAGAAATGCTGATCTCTTCCCTTCTAAATTACTCGGACTGCTCATTCCTATCCCCTCTATTATCCTGGAACTACCATTCTTGTAACTATATGGCAAACCAGAGCCAAATCAGGAAGCTAATCCAAGTTGAAAAGCAATCAGTATTTTTCATCAGGTCAAATTTTCTCTTCCTGGTTACTGTACAAAGCCTACAGTTAACTCAGTGAAATTGGAAAAGAGAGGAGCAGGAGTGCTCTTTTCCTCTTTTGGTTGGCCTGTACTTTATACTGTGTTAGAGTGTTCAAAAGAAGGTAGAGGCCTTAAGGCTGGGTATCAGCAGTCCCTCAGAATATTGGCCTGCATAGGTGTGTTGGAATACTAGAGGATATCAGGTGATAAAACTGGCTTTCTCTACTGGAAGGAACTTGAGCAAGCTGACTGTGGAGTGACCCAGGTTTCCCTCCTGCATGCTTGTCTGCCCCTGGATCAAAGCAGTAACATTTGGCTTTGTGATAAAGCCAAGAATAAATACATGTTTCAGCAGATGAAATGGTGCTTTTTCCTCCAGTCTTTTAAGTTTTCCACTTTTTCTATTGGTTGTGGATTTTTTTTTCCCTGAGACTAGGAGGAATTGCAAAAGTTCTTGCATATCTGACCACTCTAGAAGTGATGGCTCTAATTTGATTGTTACACATCAATATGTTTTGATGCTACTGTTTCTATATCAAGTCACAGCAAAGTTGTAGTCACAGTGAAGTTGTTTTAATGCAAGTATATGAATACATGCTGCATTAAAGGAAAATGTTTCTGTGCAAATGGATTTAGTCAAAGATTATCAGTGTGTCACTAATTAAAATGTTTAAAAAAAAATGTGAGTTCAGAATTGTGATTTCATGTGTAAAATGAAGAAGGTTCAGTGCTGAATCAATCCCAGATTGTTTTATAATGTGACAGCAAGAAATTTAATGCCTGTAATGTATATAGTAATTGTACAGTATCAGTCAGTTTAGAAAGGGCTAGGAGAAAAGTAAATTATGAAGATTGAGAAACATGGTTGAAAGATGTGTGTAATGCCCTCCCTCACCATTAAGAACGTGCTAATATTTGTTGTGTTTTCTTGAGTCAGTCTCATGTTACCTCAGTGTATGGATAAATTATTCTTTCTTAATGCTTTCAATTACAAATACGTTTGGAGTTCAACTGACTTCAGAACCAGTACGTTTCTTCTCTTTGCCTTTGTTAGTTCCATATTCCTTTGTCAGTTTTATTAGCTAGCGCCTTGTCTTATATTCTTCAGGAGCATGTGAGGAAGAGGGTCTGTTCCTTTCCCGAAAGGCAGTAGGCAGTGTTGCTTCTTCATGTGCTTGTGACCCAAGTTGAAGTATATGCTGCCTTTGCTTTTCTCCAGAGCAGTAAGAGGGGTATGAAACAAGGTAATAGAGGCCTTAATAATAATAAAAAGGTTACAGGGAGTATCTGTACTGGGTCGTGTTTAATTAGTAATGATTGTCCTGTTGTAAATGAATAGTACTCCTTTGAGTTAGTCGGATATACCAGCATGGCTGAGTTTGGCCTGGTTACACTAAATGGAATTTTATATGTTTTAAAAAAGACACTGTTGAACAGTGTTGATGATAATTAGGTGTTTGTTATGCTATATTGTAACAGCTCTCCACAGGGTTGTATGGCCCTGGCAAACAGATGTTTTCCCCCACCTTGCTCTAGCTTGGGCCATTGTCAGGGCCCTGAATGCACTAACAGGCCTCACTGGCCCAGGCCAGCCTCCTCGGGTCCTCCTGCACCCTGCCCAGCCCCAGGCCCCCATTTCAGCCCAGGGGCTGTCAGTCCCTGCCCCAGCGATACTGTTGTGGTGCTGGTCTCCAGCTTCCTCACAGCCGTGCCCCATCCTGCTGCTGTGGACCCCCACGCACAGACTGACTTCCTGGCCTGCCTTTGGACCTGTCATGTCACTGCGGACCTGCCTGATGAACTAGGCTGTGTCTGACTTTGGTTACCCTCACAAGACCTAATCCTGGTACTGACCTTGGCCTGTGGATTGCCTTTCCTGGCTTTACCTCCGACCTGCCTCATTGTCATGAGCTTGCCTGGTGATCAGGACCCTTGGATGAACTTGTCTGCTCCCTGCCCCGGGCCTGCCCTGCTCACCTCAGTTGGCGGTAGTGGGACGGGCCCTGGATGGTTAGACTTCTGCCTTGCCCAGGCCGTGTTACCCTCCTCAGCTCCTGGCTCCTTGCAGTCCTTATGTCCCTTACAGCCATAATGGTAGCTTCCATCTGAAGCTTAACCTTGATTTGGGTCCAAATCTAGAATTGAGTCAGTATGTGAGAGTCTAGATCGTGTACCTAATCTTTCAATTCTTACTCATTGTGTCTAGTTTTAATTTCATACTCTCTTGGGATAATACGGTTTATACCTGTGTTTCATACACAATATACTGAGACAAATTCATGATTTGTGTAACTTGTGTATAAAAAGACTAGAAGGATAGTCTGTGGCAAGAAAAGCAGCAGACATGAAAGTTCTGTGTTTAAATAATCAGCATTTCTAAGTTAAAACTTGCCAGCAATTTGTGTTACAGAAAACGTGGTATGAAAATTATGCAGTGTAGGCTTGCATTTATTAACACACTTCTAAATTAGTATCTGTGTATCTTAAAGTCAAGTTTGTGTTGCTAAAGTTGCCCTCTTTATAAATAGACTGAATGAGTAGTTGCTTTTGAGAGTACAAGGGCTGAATCTGGTTGTGCGCCTCTTCCGTTGCTGCCCTCGAGTTAATAGAACAGTAACCATTGAAAATCTGTATCAGTTAAAAAGATCTAAATCTACAGCGCACTGAAACAAGAATAAAATTTAGTCTAAATAGGTAGTGAGTTTATGTGGCTTGGTGTAAACTTGATTATTCTTTTTACAGACCACATACCCCTATGCGTGCTGTTTAAATTGCATATTGGTTCTGTGGTATTTCAGAAAAGCAATGCAATACAGCATTGGGTTAGTATAAAGTTGTACAGCTATTGTTTGGGGATGGTGGTAATAAGAATTTGCTGAGCTTTATTTTTAGATTTGAATGTGCAGGAGTATAATATACCTGTTAGACTGTGGGTGCTGATCAGAATAACTTTTGAACACAGCAAGAGATACGTATCCAGTAGGTGTGTGCTTGGCTCTCTGGTGTTATGTTGATAAGCTATATAAAAACTTTTGATAGTAGCTGTCTACGGATTAACTCTTTGGTAAAAAAGAATTAAAAAACTTACTACTTTTGGCATATTTTTTCATATGCAAACAGAATTCTGCTAGCATTTTTGAGAGTTTTGTTGAAGCACAAAGAAAAATGTAAGTTCCTAAACCAGATAGCTTGCATTGACACTTTCCATCTGGTTCTGTGGATATTGTCTTTGGTATTGTTAATTTTTTTTTTCCGGATTCTTTTTCTGTGTGGAACTGCGAAATCATGGACCCCACACCATAGACAAATTAAGAAACCCAGACGAATATACTGTTTGGGTAAAGTCTGCTATTACATGGTCTGTTTCTTCTTGGTAACAAAAAACATGATAGACATTTAACAATTAAGTCTTGTACAGTGTTATAGCTCTTCTTCTCTATGCGCCTTACAAAGCCTCTGTATTTGTATTTCTGAGGGATGTTACATCTAGCCAGAGTTTTTCTCCATTAAGAGCAAACAGAAAAGCTAACAGTTGTTAATGACATATTATGTAGGGTAAAGCATAGGGTTCTGATTTTAGGAGGAGATACTTAGGCATTATTTCACCTGCTGGTGCAGAATGATATAAAGAGACTTCCTCTTAGTAACTCTGCTGAAAAGACTGTAAGAGATGGGAGCTCTCAGGTGATTTTATTTTCTTGCTTGTTAGGAAAATTGCTCTTCTGGAGGGACTGGTTGTGGTTCTTGGCATTTCCCAAAAACGCCTAGTATGTTTTCTTCATTTTATGTTGTCTGTTGTACAGTGGTAGAAGGCTACAGTATGTTGGCTAGGTTTTTCTTATGACACGCTTGTGGAATGAGTGAAATGTATCAACAAATTATTTTTTCTGATCAAGTCAACTAGATGTTTAGCTAAAGGGCTGAGTAGTGGAGAATATGTATTCCCATTAGGATTTTCTCCTTGGCATTCCTGTGGAGTTTTTTCTTCTGATAGTAATTTGCAGGTTTCAAGGGTTTGATGAACTTGTCAAACTCAGCTAATGTGTGTTAGTAGTTTTAACACCCACAGGAATACTGACTGAGCAGAATTCTGTGGTCACTTGCACTTTTCCATAGCATGCACTCTTTACTGTGTAGTTGCAGAGAATTTTTTGTTTGGTAAAGCAAAGACACTTTACTGCCTTTTTTTTTTTTTTTTTTTTTAAATAGCAATATCAGTATTGTCATAGTAGCATATGGGATTTTCTAAAGTAGCCATGCAGTATGAAAGTACAGATCCTCTTGACCTTCAATAGAATTAGTTTGGATTTTTGGTATTTCTGTTTTTTGTTAGCTAGGTGTCTTTGAAACATGCTCTTGACAGATGGATATGCTGTTTATCTGTTAGAGGAAATAACAGCTTTCTGTAAGTAGTGGTAACAATGCAGTTAAAGCAGAATGCAGTTCACTTAATAATCTGTTCTTACTAATGCACATTTACCCTGAAATTTAATGACATCATAAAATGTCATGTTGTAATTTACTTAGAATTAAATTGCAAGACCAGTATTCATGCTGGTAGCTGTACACAAGAGTGAGCAGAAGTGCTGCTGAATCAAGGGAGAAATGATTTTTCTCACAATGCAGAATCACATCATGAATGCCAGTTTAATCTAACGTTTGAAGTAGTTCTCTGTAGCCATGGTTTCTTTTCCTGTTCTTGCTGTTATTCCAAAGAGGTGGTAGTGAGGGTTCCTTGTGGTGACATATCCTCTCATCTTGCTTCACGCTCTCTGCAAGCTACAGCACAGAGAATTGAAGAAAAAACCTGAATGAGGCTATGCAGTATAGATGACAGGGTACCCTCTGCTTGTCTAAAGGATAAACCAGTGTCAGAATCTATGAGTTAAAGAAAAAGGGCATGAAAAAGATTACAGCATCCAAAAGAATCACAGAACAGTTGAGGCTGGAAGAGATTTTTGGAGCTTTTCTACCCCCCCCCCCCCAAGGGTCAGCTGCAGCAGGTTGCCCAGAACCGTGTACCATTGGGTTTTGAGTATCTCCAAAGATGGAGACTACGTAAACTTTCTGGGCAACCTGTTCTCGTGTTGATCACCCTCACAGTAAAATTTTTTTTCTTACATTTAAATTGATTTTCTTGTATTTCAATTTGTGCTCATTGCCTCTTGTTTATTCACGAGTACTACTGAGAAGAGTCTGTCTCAATCTTTACTCCCCCTACCCCCCATCAAGTATTTATACACATCAATAAGATCTCCCTCCCCCCAGCCCTCTCTTCTTGAGGCTAAACAGTCCCAGCTCTCTTAGCCTCCCCTTGTATGACAGACGCTCCAATCCCTTAATCATCTTCCCCGTTATGGTGATCAGTAAGAGAGCAGTCCTGAAGCAGGATTCATGTGGAGCTGGTCAAGGAGAGCAGAAGTTTCTGTTTTGCAAGAAGTTGCAGAACTTGATAGGAGATATTAGAAGAGATGGAGTGAAATGAATTAAAGCCAAAACTACATTAATAAATTTGAGTGATCAATATAATAACCTTTTTAGGGAAGTAGAGAAAAAAAATAAGCATGGAATGTGGAGAGATCAATTTGATTTGATTATAAGGTATTGTGAAGATGGGATTGTATAACTAAGTGGAAGTCAGTGTACAGAGACATGGGTTTAGGAAATGCTAGCATGGGTTGATAATTTAACTGGTGGGATTAGATGAGATGCCTGCAGAGAAGATAAGGGAGCACAAAGAGGTCCTGAGATTTACTGGCAGGAAAAAGGGAGAAAGTGTTACAGAATCTTCAGATGAAATTCCGAGACTTACGATGAGCAGAAGAACCAGGACTGTGCAAACTGAAGCCTAGAGGAAAAAGTGATGAACATATTTTGTACAGCTAGTACCAAACTGAGTAAGCGGTGAATAGGAGAGTAGGTGACTATAATATTGTGAGTCTAAAAACGCTCTGCATCCAGTGAATAGATGTTTACATTCAGTTTGGGTAATGCAAATGAATTCCCCACCCCCTTTTTTTTAAGGCTTTTCAGGACTCTTA
Organism: Dromaius novaehollandiae; assembly: GCF_036370855.1. Classification (NCBI taxonomy): domain Eukaryota; kingdom Metazoa; phylum Chordata; class Aves; order Casuariiformes; family Dromaiidae; genus Dromaius; species Dromaius novaehollandiae. Next base: position 101,929,525 of record NC_088100.1, on the reverse strand, counting down.
ATCACAAATTTGCTGTAATACATGTCCGAGTATTACTGAGGAGAAAACTGAAAGTTGCGTGTATCAGTGACTAGCAATAATTAAGAAGCATATGCTAGAATAATGGTGTCCTTTTTAGTGCTTTGCGATTTATATCGGGTATAGTTTTGTTTCTAGACTGTAAGGGCAGAGTCATCATACTAACTTAAATTTGTTGTCTTTTTGGCTGGTCAATAATAAATAATAATTCTGAAGACTTTGTTGTAGTTTCTGTAGTGTTCATGTGTACCCTCACTGGGAATTGTTGTCAGGCTAAACATGAATTCCCACAGAAGCATATTAATGGGAGTCTTGAGATAGCATTCAGTGTTGATTTTTCACTTCTTTTTTTAGTTGTAAAAGTTCTGTTTAATCAGTTTGGTTAGGCATTTGTCTTTCTTCAATTTTAAATACTTAAATAATTACAGGTTAGAACATTAGAACCTCAAATGGAATTTTGTAGATCATTACACATGGTTGAATTTGGCTGTGAGATAAATGTTTGGAATGTATATGGATCTCAGTTAGAAATGCTTGTTAATTTAAGAACTTTGCCAAGAGTGAACACCTGTCAACTCCCATAAATTAATAAAAATCATTGAGATACTCTAAAAATTGTTTTGTTGTTGAAAACAATCTTCTGTCTGATATGGATCAAATATCCGTCCTCTCCCTTTTTGCTTTAGTTGTCATGGATGATGACGACGATGAATCCTGTCTCCTTGATCTTATCGGGTAAGTTTTCCTTAAGTAATTCTTTCAGAGAAGTTAGGAAAAATAATTTTGCAAAATTATCTGCCAGAAGGTGATTTCTTTTTTTCCCCAGTATCATCCCAAGATTAGGTGCAAATGAAATTAGTAGTTATGCTTCAGTTTCTTCATGCAGAGATACATACATGACAAAAACTTCTATCCTAGTTTATGCTGAGTGACAGTCCACTTGCTGGCATTCTGCTCAAGGGTGGTTAAGGAATGAGTATGCATGGAGGTTGGATTCTCTTTTCAGCTGGGGTAACACCAGATCAGCGTTGAGGAACGTTGCTAAGGGTATTGTTAAAAAGTTTATTGAAAAGAATTATTTTTTTGGAAAAACAGAAGACCTCAGCTTTTAGAGTAGAAGCGATAGAAACTTTGTAACTACTATGCTTGTATTTTAAAGGAAAAAGTAAAATTATGGTTTGTTTCTCAATAAAAAATGCTTAATTTCTATTAATAGTATGCATTTTCATAAAGATGTTACTAGAATTGCTATCTATTATTGTTAAGTATCAGCAACAAACAGGGATTGAGCGTTTTGCTCAAAGATGCTTGCTTTTAATAAAATGGGGGTTTTCAAATACAATCAAAGAATCTTATGGTCTTGTTTGTTTGCATTATTTCCATAACACATTTGCTTGCAGTTTTATAATAAATTCCACATGAGAATCTCATTAAACAATAATTAGGTAAGCTGCAGCACAAGCAAAAATGTTGTGGATTTTATATGTGGCAAAGTTACTTACCTTTGGCTAATGTTCATGTCAAGTGTTCAAGAACAGATGATCTCCTGTAATGCATTTAAAGCATAAGAAGAATTTGAACATCCCAGGTACAGTACTTCACTCAGACTGGCAAAAATCAATATGGTATCAGTCACGTAGCAGCTACTCAAATATCTTCTCCACTTCATACAGGAATTATATACTATCTTAAATGTAGTAAATGATGTTTTGCATTTCTTATGCACTCAGAGCTTCCAGCAAAACTAGTGAGAGCTTTGACTTCAAAAAACCAAAATACCAGCTCAAAACACAGTGCTGTATTTTGGGCAGTGCTATGTGGTTGATGTGACAAAAGTGTTGCCAGTAACGGCTTACAGTTATATTCTATGTAGTATACTGTGTAAGATTACTGATTGTAGCCGTAAAAATGAGAATACTTCTATCCTGCTTGGAACAAAAGAATAACAATTGATTGCATGGGACAGTTAAGTGCTCTGCCATGAGCATGAATTACGAGGATCCTTGTACAAGTTCACAGGTGATCCAGAAAAGAAGTGCTGTGTAGATGAGCATTTGTGTGGAAATGTGTCCCCTTCCTGCTGCTTGCAGGAATTACTGTCTAAAGCATCTAGAAGAATGGAAGACTGTTTTTACATCAAATCTTTGATTTTGGTAAGTGCCTTCTAAAATTTTCTAGTTACTAAAGACGATATGTAAGGTGATAAAGTGTTTGCCATTTTTAATTGCATTTTTCATGACTTAAAGCTGATGAATGTATAAAACAGCTTGATTATGTATCAGTAAAACTCATAAGCATGATAGATCCCTGTATGTGGTCTTGAGATCTTTCTCCTTAATTCTTGAAATTTAGTGTAATCTACTATGAAAATGACACTTTCATTTGAAAATCTATATAGCCACTTTTAAGTTGTAAGCAAAATTCTACTGTAGAGTCCCTGCGAAGGGACTCTGTTTCTGTTTAACATGTCTTTAGTAAATCTGTGAATTTTTTCTTTCTTTTTTTTTTTTTTTAATATATGAAACAAACAGAACAGGCATAGAGGTGTGTTTGGGCTTTTTAAAGACTAATTATAAACCTGAAAGATCTTTTAACTTGTTCCCTCTTTATTTTGTAGGATGATCAAGAACGAAGAAGAGATGTTTGGAATTAATATTTTTACATGGGAAGCTCCTGCTTCTCAAACATGTTTTAATATTACTTTTTAACCAATAAAGATATTTTAAAATCAGAAAAGTCTGTGTTGTTTTGCTCTTCATGCTGATGAGCATGTTCAGAAATGCTGTATCATTGTTGTATTAAAATAATCTATGTAACATAACTTTTGAATATATCTTGATAGGTCTGTATGTGCAGTCATATTAATGTATATCTATTTGAATCTTCAATACTTACTCTATCGGATGTTAAAGATTACGATGTATAAGTATCATAATTGACTGAGACACTAACTAAACAGTGGCTTCTATAGCTGATCTCAGTAGAAGAGAGGGTTCAGATTTTAGTTTTCGTATTATTTGGTGGTAGTATTTTCCTTACGTTTTGAATTCTCTGCTGTCGTAAAATACATAGTATTTTAAGAAAATATGAGAAATATCTTCATAAAAGGGAGTTAAGCTGAATGTAACTAAGATTTTGTGATGAACATAGTTTATTATTTGAACTTCTTTGGCCCTATGACAGTGTGATAAGCATTTAAAAATTATGATGGTAAAGAAACACAGATCCTCAGATGATGTAAATTTTGAGCTTTGCATTGGAGTCAGTGAAGCAGACCTGATTTGTATGAGTAGAATACCAGGCTCAGTTAAATTAGCCTTATTAGCAGAGAGAGCTGTTTAAGTGATAACTTTTTTTTTTTTTTTTTAAGGGACCCACAGGCACTGAATTATTTTCTACACGGACCTAGTAGTAAATCTGTAAGTAGCATTCCTATGTATTAGACATACATAAACTTTAGTACATTATTTTTAAACGTGATTTTTATGTTTTACCAGAGCAATGAAGACTTGACTAATGCAGAATATTCTGTAGCCAACTCAAATTCAATTTTCGCCAACTCCAATGTAAGTAGTCAGGAAAGAAATTTTATTTTAATTGAGATTATGCATGTCTCTGTTATGGTTATATTTGTTTTTTATAAGACCAAATGAAGTAGATTTGGGCTTTGACCTTTCCGGTATGAAAATTCTGATTGCTAACCTACAGCTACCTCATGGTATGTATTTTAAACACTGGGTTTTCAGTGGGGAGTTAAATTAAAAAATATATGGCACTCTTGGGCCATTTTTCTTGAATATGCAAAAACAACTTGCTGAGCAGTGTAAACATTCTCCAGTGTAACTCTACCGAATGAACTGGACTTGTCATTTTAGTGTTCACAGAAATAGTAGCGCTCAAAATCATAAAGTTATAGTCATTCATACATTTCCTGTGTATATTAGGATATTTTTGTTTCTTCAAGAATCTCAGATAGCAATTAATGTTATATTTTGTTCTTTAGGCTGAAAAGCTAGCTTGGGATATTTTCTTCCTGTAACTCCAGTATTAGGGATTTTCTCTTGACTATTTCCTGATTCACACTATGCTGTGAATTAATTAGTGTTGTGTATGTAACTTTTTACCCTTAAGAAAGGTTTTAAAAAGTGATTTAAAATGTGTTAGGTGCTCTAAGTAGTCTTCAGTATTTTTTCTTCACTAAGAGAGCATTGCAGCAGTTGGCCAGATTAGCCAGTGAGGCTGTGGAATCTCCATCCTTGGAGTTTTTCAAGACTCAACTAGGCAGAGCCATGGCTGGTCTGATCTAGTGTTGGCAGTAGTCCTGCTTTGAGCAGGAGGCTGGACTAGATGACTTCCAGAGGTCCCTCCCAGCCCGCATTTCTGTGATCTCCAATTTTTTTTTTAAATTGACTTCTTCATGCCACCATTCAGTTATGTGAGTACGTACAGTAGAGTTTTCCCAGTATTTCCTCTTTCTGTTTAACTGTCTTCTTGACTGTGTATGTTTAGCCCATGTTCCTAACAGATTTGTGGATATACTGTAGGTGTGTAGGGACTTTAATTGGCATGCGTAAGTCCTGTAAACTATATACCTATGTGGAGACCTAGTGGCTTTCTCTAGCCACAGCACTGTAAGGTTGAAGTATTTGCCCTGCCCCTCTCCTTTCATCATTACTATTACATGTTGCAAAAGAAATATACATCGAGTGACAGTCCCTTCTCCACAGAGTTTACAGGCATAATGGATACAAGACATGACAGATAAACTGGTTGGGATGATGGTTGGGAAAATGGGGTACCAACAATAATAGGGTGTACCCAATTTTCAGCTGATCAGGATCAGTGGTCACAACTTGATACCAGGCTAGCCATTATCAGACAGCAGTTTCCTGTATGCAGCATGGCAGAGGTGAGTTTTGAGGAGGCCTCCTAAGAAAGATAAGATTATGGGGGGAAAAAAGGGTGACATATGACATGGATTTGCCACAGGCTGGACTTTCTAGTTGTTCTTTGCAGAGATTCTTCGAATAAGCATGGGTGTGTGGGTGGGAGTAAGGGGTGTATTTCTTGTGTATTTTCAGAAGGTGATCTTTTGGAGTAAATTGAGAGGAAATGTGAGATACTGAGGAAGATGGGATTGTTGGGCAGGTATTAATGGTTGGGAGAAATGAGAACATTTGGTGAATGCCAGAAGAGCTTTCTGGTTATGAGATTGGTGAGTAGATAATCTAGAAGACAAGGGATCAGAGTTGCAGTTTTGTAGTGTGTGTTCCTAGGACTGCTTATTCCCTTTCACTTTCCAACTCTTGTTCCCCTCCTGTTCTCATCCTTTTGCATCTCTGTAACTAATACCAATGCCATCTTCTCTTCCCTGCCTCCTTTGGGTAGGAGCACGGTGCTAACTTAAGAATGACAGATTGCATGAGTAGATTCTTATTGTGCATTTTGAAGGGACAGGGAGTATCTAAACTACAAAGCCCCTTTGGTGGATGGTTTCACAGCCCCTGCTTATAACTTAAGACACCTGAAAAGTGGAAGGCATCTGAGAGTTCCCCCCCACCATAAAAATTTTGCAGGCACTGAAAGTTCTGGTTTTGTATGTGTTCAGAATTGCTACCATGGAATGGGATTGAGTGTCTTGATGCCCATCTCATGCCTTTCAGTGGCAGAGTATACACGTTTCAAGGGTTCAGTGCCTCAGCTGATAAGCATACTCAGCCAACACCTATCACAAACAAGACTGAACTCAGTGTACACAGTAAGTGAAAGAATAGGAGGCAGTGTCCACTCTTCCTCCTTCCCCCCCCCCCCCCCCCCCGAGTTGAATGACGTAATGCCACCTCCACTGATTCCAGGTTTGTTTGCTTGGGCTGTCGTCAGTCTCTGTTCTGCCTCTCATGAGAGAAGTTCCCTACCGTTGCAGTATTAGCTGGGTTGTGTTCAATGAATTCGACATCCTTCCTATTACTCACCCTAAGAGAGTGGAATATTCATATATTCATGGAGCCAGAGAGAGTAGGACTGGTTGCTGGTAACCAGATAGACAAAGTTACAGAGGCACTAAATGCCTGTTGAAATTAGTAGGGTGTTATGTGTGTCTTTTTTTTTTTTTCTTAATACCTGGGCAGTAGAGATTCAGCTGCTAACTTGGAAGGTCCTGAGTTGCTATTTATGCACACAAAAGTGTTTTCATATGTTAAACAGTCCTGGGAATAGAACTTGGGATTCTTCATTCCAGCAGGAGAGTTTCAAACTGTGAACATTGATTGCCAATAACAGTATTACTCTAGAAGCTGAAGCAGGCCCATAAATTACAGAGGTATGAAGGATTTTGGATTGGATTTTTTGTTCTGTTGTATTGTGTTAGATGAGATATCTCCATAAAATATGCTTTCTGCTATGAATCCTGTTCTTATGTAGCTAGTGTTCCTTATAACTTACGGAAGTGAGATATCCAGCTTGGACTGTGAATTCTGCTTCTGAGACGAGGTGCCTAAAAGACTAATGTAGAAACATAGTTATTGGAGACATTTTACAGACACAGTAGAGAGTTCTCCACAGGAAGCTGACAGTCAGGAGTCCTAATAGAACCCTAGTTAGTGCCTCCTTTTTCCTCTGTCTGGTGGTAGCTAGATGCAGTCTGGGACCTGATTTGTCGTTTTAGGTGTTCATGAGATGCAGATATCAAGACATTTAAGTACCAGTTTCATTGCTTTTGTTAATATATATGTAAAAAAGTTTTCTAGAATTTTATAATTGTATTTGGAAAATGTTTTATTGAATTGTAAAAACAGTCCCTTAATGTTCTAAAACATACATGAAGTTTCATAAAATAGAATTAGAAGGAGACTGGGGTCAAATTATAAATAACTATAATAACTAAAATCGTAAGTAACTATGATGCTTGGGGAACTGAAGTTAGGATAGGGGCTTATTACATGTGATAGTTATGCCCTGCAGCACCTTCACACTGTTTAGATGAGGTGAAAACGGATGTCTGCTGATCTTCAAGGAGTGAGGGTTCAGAATATGAACCTGTTCATAATTTCACATCCACATTTTGCATTTAACCTGGCTTAAAAAGAAATTGGATGTTGTTTTGGAATAATTGAGATAAGATTTTGGAATTTAGAAAGGTGAACTATATCTAACTTAACTATTTTAAGTGTTCCATATTCATTTATATTTGACATTCTTAGCGTGCTTTAGAAACCTGGCATCTGTGTGCTTAGAGTTCCTGGACTTGGTTTTGTTGTAAGAAAATTTTATTGACTGTAGGGCAAAGTAAAGAAACTTCTGATTTTCCGTGTCACAATAATTTTGGTTATGGATTTGAAGAATTTTTCATTCAAGGTGTCCTTTCATATTTACTATAATTTCAACATTTATAGTTCTCCATAATCTTTTTAATAACATAAAACAAATTCTATAGCATTGTTTTTCTTACTGCTTTATTTCTAAAATTCTTTTAAACATAAAGATTTAGCTTAGTTCCTTAACTTAATGAGGTGGCCATTAGTTTGCTCTGTGTGACTGTAGAAATACTGGCAAAAATTTGGAGATGAGAGGATCTCATTTGATAGAGAAAGCCAGCAAAAGAGCAGCTTTCTCCCACCTCTTCCCTGCTACTGCTGCTACTATAATCTTGCCCCAAATTCAATTACAATGGAGGTCTTTTCCCTCCTTCTTTCTTCTACCCTGGGGTCCAACCAGTGCTTGAGCTTGAGGACAGGGAAGGTAATAGCTCAAGAGCATGTGTCACATTCTCTTGAGACAGCACAACTGCAGAGCTGAGTGCTGTGCGATTGAGAGATTTGAGAAGTGAAAGGAGAGGAGTGTCCCCAGCAGTCTGTCATGAGGGCCTAAGTGGGGTGTAAGTGATGCACATGTTTGTGCTGGTCCCCTGTATGGGATGAATGTCCTCTTATATACATACGATGCAAAGGATGTATTTTTGTAGGCGAAGTTTGTTCGCAAGGAGAGTCGTATTGGGGAAAAAAATTTTAGAGCTTTCAATTTTTGAAAAGTGATTTAATTTCTTTGTTTTTTACATTTCAGAACACTGATCCTAAGTCATCTGTAAAAGGTGTAAGCAGTCAACTTGGAGAGGGGCCTAGTGATGGACTGCAGCTCTCCAGTAGCCTTCAGTTTCTTGAAGATGAACTTGTATCTTCTCCTTTACCTGATCTTAGTGAGGATCAGCCTTTTGATATTCTTCAGAAGTCCTTGCAGGAGGCCAATATTACTGAACAGACTTTGGCAGAAGAGGCATATTTGGATGCCAGTGTAGGTTCTAGCCAACAGTTTGCACAAGCTCAGCTTCATCCTTCTTCATCAGCATCCTTTACTCAGGCTTCTAATGTTTCTAATTACTCAGGTCAGACGTTGCAACCTATAGGAGTCACTCAAGTGGTACAGCAACCTGTTGGAGCATCTTTTGCAAGCAATACAGTCGGTGTGCAACATGGCTTTATGCAACATGTCGGAATTAGTGTTCCCAGCCAGCATTTGTCTAATAGCAGCCAGATTAGTGGTTCTGGGCAGATACAGCTAATCGGTTCATTTAGTAATCAGCCTTCCATGATGACCATTAATAACCTTGATGGATCTCAGATTATACTGAAAGGCAATGGTCAGCAAACACCTGCCAACATGAGTGGTGGCCTCTTGGTTCATAGACAAACTCCAAATGGTAACTCATTGTTTGGTAACTCAAATTCAAGTCCGGTAGCACAACCTGTAACCGTTCCATTTAACAGCACAAATTTCCAGACATCGTTACCTGTCCATAATATCATCATTCAAAGGGGTTTAGCACCAAACTCTAATAAGGTTCCCATTAATATCCAACCAAAGCCTCTCCAGATGGGTCAACAAACTGCTTACAATGTCAATAACTTGGGAATACAGCAACATCATGTACAGCAAGGGATTCCATTTGCTTCTGCAAACTCACCTCAGAATTCAGTGGTTGGTCCTCATATGTCTGTTAATATTGTTAATCAACAAAATACAAGAAAATCAGTTACACCTCAGACAGTTAGTAATGCTGGAGGTAGTATTGTTATCCATTCTCCTATGGGACAGCCTCATGCACCTCAAAACCAGTTTCTCATACCTACAAGTTTGTCTGTTAATTCTAATTCAGTTCATCATGTCCAGACCATAAACGGACAGCTTCTTCAGACTCAATCTTCCCAGCTGGTTCCTAGCCAAGTATCTGCTGAGCATGTTATGCTGAACAGGAACTCTACAAACATGCTAAGGGCCAACCAGTCATATTCAGGACAGATGCTGAACAATCAGAATACAGCTGTTCAGCTAGTTTCTGGACAGACATTCACAGCTCCTGGAAGCCAAGTTATAGTAAATCATGGATCTTCTCAAATCGTTGGTGGACAGGTGCCACTGCAGCAGGCTTCGCCAACAGTGTTGCATTTATCACCAAGTCAAGCTAATGTTTCTCAAGGAAGATCTAGTTTTACTACGATGTCACCTGGGCAGTCTACAGTCTCAAATATGTCAGCTTCTAATAGATTTGCTGTTGCAAGTTCTTCTGGTTCAGTACATCCTAGCCTGGGACCACCAGTTCAGTCTGTTGCATCAGGAGGAAACTTTACTGGAGATCAGCTTGCACAGAACAGAACTCAAGTCTCTGTCAGTGCATCACATCGTCTTCCAGCATCCTCTTCCAAATCCGTCAGCACCTTTAGTCACACGTCAGTTGGAGTAACGCAACAACAGTTCGCTTTTAGTCAGGTATGAAAACTTTTTGAGAATGCAGCTGAAGAAATGGTTCTTAAACTGCTAAAATTTGATGAGCAAGGCAGTGTTTAAGTTGGTATTAATACATTAATTTTGCTGGTTTATATTAATTACGAATATTGTGGAACTGCTGAAAATTGCTGGATCCCAGTAGAAGTAATTTCACTCAGTATTTTCTAAAATAAATAGAAGTAAGTGAAATGAGTCTTTAATTCAGAAGATTTTACTGTTGGTTTATAGTGGTATTTTCAAAACTGCTTAGTGTTGATCTTTTTCTGCTCCCACCTAAACTAAGGAGTGTTGTAAAACTACACAACCCTGGGCACTCCTGAAAATCTTACTGTTGGGCTAGAACTAAAAGTTTGGGTACATTCTTAGCATCTGTAGGCCTTTTGATTTCACTAAGAACTATGCATATATTTTCAAGGTTTGACCTGTTCAGATTCAGGATAAAAAGGTTTCTCAGGCCATGTAATCTGTTATTTCACCTTACAGAGTTAATCCATTAAAGGTACCGTTTTGGCATTTTGTCCATTACAGTTTTGTGTTTCTTGAGCAGTTTCAAGCTTTCAAATTCGAAATTAAGAGGCCAGAAAAACCCGCAAAAGATGTTTCTTGGAACCCTTAAGAGGAAATATGTTCTACAGCAGTTTGTAAAAAGGGTAACATTTGAAAAAAATCTTTTTTCTAAGAAGAGATCAATTAAGTAAGAGGGAGAAAGAAAAAATCTGAATGTGCTTGTAAAATGAGAACAGGTCTTACTTGTCCACTTGGTGCAGTTACAGTGTATGTATTCAACTCAAGTTTAAGCATGTCTGTTTTCATATGTGAACTTCCAAACTCTGCCAGTATTCAACTGAATGACTGGTCACATAATTAGGAATAGGCTATTATGACACTTTTGTGGCTTTTGCTTTGTTTTTTTGCTTTTTTTTCCTTAGTCAAAATATTGACAATAAAAGAAACGTCCCAGAATACACTTGCACTGGTTCTCTTCACTTTTTCCGTTTTCCCAAAACTAAAATGGCCAATAAAATAGTACAGCTTTACTTAGAAAGTAAGGATGGACCTGTTGTAGGACCACTTTTTTGTCTTTGCTAAAACTGTTAGCGCAGATGGTAACTGTTTGTTTGTAGATGGGTAACTTAAAGCCTGCCTGACGGACTCTTTATGTGCATCTTCCCATTTGTAGGATATGCGCTGAGGTCAGTGAGTTTCAGCAAAAAATATTTCCTGTTCCTGTGAAAGAACATTTTATTTGTCTGTTGAAATTTCAAAGCCTAAAATGGAAATGTGTCCATAACTAACTACAGATACCAGATTCTGCTGTTTACGAGAGTCTTTTTAGTATGTTTGTGTTTACATTTTAAATATTGTACTGTACTGTAAAGTGTGTATGTATCGTTTAGTCACTAAACACTACTTAGTTTGTGCCACTGTATGTTTATTTTTTTGGTTGAGACAGTTTGTTGAGACAGTTTGTTTAGATACCTTTTGCGGATTTGAGACTCTCAGAAGTACACCTGTCTGAAGGCCACTTTGAGGTAGAATTGTGGTAAATAATGGCTATTGTAGAGTCTTTCCTTTGCTTATTTATACTTTTAGTATAATATTTAGTGTAATATCTGTTCCTCTCTAATGTACTTCATAAAATTCTTGAGCTTAGTAGGAGAGATTGAGATAGCTTGAGATTCCACCACTTAAAGTTGAGGTGAAGGAAAGATGTGCAGAGCTGGTGCGCTGTAGTTGTCCTTTTTTTTGTGTGTGTGTTTTCTCTGTTTAATAAAGCATTCAGTAAATATTTCATTGACATGTGTATATGTTTCACATTTTCACAGGCACAGAAAAAATCTATGAACCAGACATCACCCGTTTCTGCATCAAAGACACAGGATAATTTGAGGCAGCCTCAGCTAACAAGTCTTCTGAGTAACACATTATCAGGTCAACTAAGGTCTTTTTATAATCATTTTCTCTAATTCCTTCAGCAGCAGAAATTGGTTATCCTTCACTGTGTCAGACTTGAATTGATGGTTTATGCTGATAAGGTCCTAAAGGTTATCAGAATTTTATTTTTAGAAGAATTCAAACCAAGCTTTTTAGTATTGAGTGTGTGCTTTTGTTTTTCCCAGCCCAGGCAGCTAATAATTCTGCTTCATTTTTCAGACTGTTAAGTGAAACCTATTCTGTAAGCAATTATTTCCCCTGTATAAAACCCAAATTTGTTCTCTTTTATTTCTCTTTTTTTTTTTTTCAGCTTAGGACATTAGTAATAGAAGGTAATTTTCAAAATACAGACCTTTGCTGCAATATTCCCTGAAACTTCTAGACCCCCTCTTGTGATGGCTGCTTCAGATACAGAGGAAAGAAGAATAGCGATGACAAGGTTATAGGCAGGCTGTCTTCACTGGATTTGCTTTTGAATAAGTTTTTCACTTTCAGTTAGTTAATGCATTGTTCATGGCCAAATACTCAACTTTTCAAGTGGCACTGTGCTTCTAAAAACGAAACAAAAAAGTGCCAGATCATGACAGATTCAAAGCAAACAGAGAAAATGCAGTAACCGTCTTGTTCTGTTTGTACATAAGTAACCTTTCTGAATAAGGTCCCATAATCTACTTGCTTTTTTTTGTGTGTGTACTGGTGTGTGCAAGCTGGTCAGGCATTCTTTACAGTCAACGCAGATGTTTGTGGAAAAAAAAATTTGTTTGTTCTTTGGGTATTGGTTGTAATGTGCATGACTGATAGAATGCTGTTTGAATTCCGGAGCCAGACAGTTGGAGGAAGTCTGCACATCTAAAATCAAGGAAAAACTTTAATATGGCTACGGTCTAAATATTTGGAAGAGCTCTACAAAATTCAGGTTTATATGTTTGGAGGAGTATTTTGCTAGCATTGAAAAACTTGATAAAATCTGCCATGTGATTTTCAGCAAACTTTGGAGACGTTATGCATATGATATATATATTTTTTTCCTTATATTGCAGTAATGTGGTAGGACATAATTTTTATCTAAGCATTTTTGTAGCTTGCAGCACAATATCAGTCCTATTTGATTTTTATGTGCCAGTTTCTTGGCAGGGTTGTTGCGCTAGGGTTTTTAGGCATATGATGGGTATATATTTCTTAAAAGCGAAAAACTCAAGTAACGCCATTGGGACAGGTACCTGAAATGTATTCTGTTCTTGGCTAAGATAACAGTCTTTTTAACATATGCTTTATAGGACAGGACTCAGGAGGAAAAATCATACCACAATCTCTAGGAACAGCACAGCTACAACAAGAAAAAGTAATAGGATCATCTCCTGTTCAGCAGAATATACAGGTAGAGATTCTCTCTTTTTTTTTTTTTTTTTTTGTTCCCTTTCCCTTTAAATTTTAGTGAAACTAAGGATGTTCCAACACCATACTGATAATCTACGAGTCCTTCCACTTTTTATGTTACAGAAAGCCTCTCAAGCTTTCTAAATAACACCTTGACAAAATAAACATCGAATATTTTGCCAGTTAATACTCTGAATGTTGTTTTGAGGTACATTCAGTAAGTGGAATCTGTGAAATATGACTGTACTACTTCCTGAATATGTTTCATATGGCATTATAATTCTTAATTTAGTTGGACGTAAGTTAGACCCACTGTTATTGTTGCTTCCTGTGAACAGCAATTCTCCAGCTGTTTGGGAGGGGATGGCTTGGGAGAAGCTGCGGATAAGTTTCATTTGGCTTTTGTCTCTTCTATTCTTTCTTGTGTTGTTTTTTCATTTTTTTTGCCCTAGTGTTCCCCCCCAAGTTTTCCTATATATAGCGAGTCTGTGGAAAAAAATCAACACTACTTCCAGAGGTTAGGGCTGGAAGGGAGGCTGGCTTTTTTGGAGCTGGAATACAAGTACTTCTGGAGGGAGGAAACAAAGAATTGTTACATTCATGGGCTGAGTAGCTGAGAGCAAGGAGCAAGTGTTTGAAGTAGGCTGGAGAGTTGTGGATGGAACTGAACTATAAAATTAAGAAAACAAAGGATAACCTGATTTAGAATTTTTGTTGCTTGCCATTAACATATTTTTTGATGCAGGACGACTTACATGTTTTGCCCCATCCTTCTGGCAATAAAGCAGAAAATACTTAATGTACTACTCAAAATTGAGTTCTTTGAATTATTGTCCAGATGTGCATTCTCCTGTGGTGGTGTGAGCTTTTTATGTTTTGCAGCTAGAAGTATTTTGGCCAGCAAGTACCATGACAGTGCGTTTGCCTTATGCCACTTCTGCCATGATAAAAAGGATGCTCTGTAATGCATGTTTGTTCCTGCTGACCATGTTGTAGTTTAAAAGAGCTTTCTTATTATCTGTTTCTGAATCATAAATAACTTTTGCTCTATGACTGATTTTGTTAGTTAGACTAGTTGGCTAAAATCTTAAAACAAACAAACAAAAATCCTGTTCTAAATAAAGACCCTTGAATCCAGAACGGCTACTTTGGGAGTCTTTGCATTGCAGTAGTACCTTCCATACAGTGGAAACATGTGCCTCTACCACCTCAGAGAACTGCATATCACAGGAAGCGTTCCTCTGTAAAACCTTGGCTTCCTAAATGTGTAAGGAAAGGAGAAAATGCTGCAGATCTCTCTGATGGGTATATCTGTAGCACTGACATTGAACCAGAGTTCTTAGGACTGCCTACCCTTCCCAACCACCATGACTTTTGAGATTTTATATATGCAGCCTTAGCTTGCTCTCCTGACAGATTTTCTAATCCATCAAAATTGGGCAAGAAAGCATCAGCTCAGAAGTGCAGGGATAGTTCTCAATAGGAAGTTTTTCTTCAGAAGTTTTTAATTATAATTATTCTTCTCTCACCTGCTAAATTTGATAACCAGTGTTTTTCCCAGTGAAGTCTGTGTATGCACCACAGTGAAATTTGCCTATAAACAACATATCTATCATACTTTTGGTTTATGTAAGAGAGGTGATGTCCCTATTTCATTGATACAGTGCCCTGTGAAAATAAGAGACAGTTGAAATTGTTTATATTTGGTGATTACACTTAATATTGGTAATATATTTAATTGGCAGAGATAAATGCTGAAACTTAGGCTGTGCAAGGGAGGGGGTAGTATCAATGTAATTTGTCTTTTATTTTGAACTTAGATGGATGGTCATATTGTTGGACAGAAAAGGCCTGCAGCTAAACAGTTAACTAAAGGAGCTTTGTAAGTTATATTCTTCTTTTGTAATTTTGTTACAGACATTTTCTCCAACCTTTATCTTCTTTGACTTTTTGTCAGTGTATGAACTTCTCTTACACTCTGTGCTAATTATAAATATCATTAATTTTCCTTGTAGTATCCTACAGCAATTACAGAAGGATCAGGTGCATGCTGTGACACCAGATAAAAGTCAATTCAGATCATTAAATGATGCAGTTCAGAGACTCCTTTCATATCATGTGTGCCAGGGATCCCTGCCAACAGAGGAAGACTTAAGAAAAGGTAATTTTCTTTTAAAAATTGGCAATAAGGTAATGAATGTATTGAGAGTATTCTTTATGTAAGTTAAAGAATAAGAAAGGGAACATTTTTAAGTTTGTACAGGTTCCTGAGCCGCCTTGTTACTGAAGAACAGTGTTTGAAAGTATTCCTTTGTCTTTTTAGTGGACAGTGAATTTGAATCTGTAGCTACACAGCTTCTGAAGAGGACACAGGCTATGCTGAACAAGTACAGGTGTTTGCTTCTAGAAGATGCAATGGTAAGGTATATAACCTAGATATATTTTATAGGATATGAGTCAGTTTGTATAAATAGTCTTGAATCATTAAAGTAGATGTATTATGCCGGTAATAAGCCTGTGTTTCTTTGATGGCTTGTTACAATATAAAGGATCTTGATGTTTCTTGGTAAATAATTTGACCTGAATTCACCTCAAGAGTATCTGTTTTTGAAGGCACTTCTTAGTATGGAACAGGGGCTTCAGAAAAATGCTTGAGATGATTCTCTGTTTACATTTCTGTGGTTGAAGCTAGAGCTGGGTTCTTTTCATAGCATCATCTCCCATTTCTTGGTAGCTTTCTGTTTTCAGATCTCTGTTGGAGAACACGCTGATGAAATGTATTGCTTCTCTCTGGTTTCTCTAGTATTGTGCAGCTACTGCAGCACAGTTTACAGAGGTTCCATAACTCTGCTGTAGTAGATTCCTAGGATACATATGATTGGGATATGATAGTTTTCAAAGCTTGAATCCCAGCGCAGTAGGTAATGCCCATAGAACTGGTAGAACTTACCTGCTTAGTATCCTGCTGAATATTTTTCTGCAGGAAGGTGAGAGCTAGCACTTAAAAGAATTCATGTTGTTGATGCTATTTATAACCTTCGTGTATACATATATACATACATAGTCTGATTACTTCTTAGTCTACTAGCATCATCAGTGACCATGTATCTAAGTATATGCTTGCATCTTAAAATCAGTGAAATGTGTTGAGTCCGCATTTTGCATATTGCCTGAGCAGTGGTGCATGAAAGCTCCATAGACATTGAAGACACCTGAACGTCTGCTCTCTGTGTGTGCTTTGCTCTTGCTCTAAATGGGCTGTGGTAACCAGGTGGGTGATTTCATGGAGTTAAGGTCCTTCTCTATACATTCCTGCAAGTGATAGTGCATGAAAGAGTGTTGAAAAGCTCCCTTCTGAGGCCTCGAGCCATATTATAATTTGTAAAGCTTGTATTATAATTTGTAAAATCTTCAGCGAATAAAATGTACCATAAACTATGAATAATACTTCATTTTTGCTTGAGTTTCAGTAATGCTTGGGGTCACAGTCAAGATTGTTCAAGATACTGTACAAATATATCAAAGTTTTACATTCTACAAATGTATAATGAAAGTTGATCCTTTTCTTTGAAGAGTTACTAAGCTCTAAGTGTTTTGGTTTAGTACAAACGTATGAAGTGACTTCAGAGATGGTTATTTTTTTTTCCTTTCCTTCCAGCGGATAAATCCATCTGCCGAAATGGTTATGATTGATAGGATGTTTAACCAGGAAGAAAGGGCATCTCTGTCCCGGGATAAGCGTCTTGCACTAATGGATCCTGGTAAGTAATGGTTAACTTCAAAACCTTAAGAAAGCAGCAGAAGCACAGGGTGTTTAAAAGTATCTGGGACTATGGTGAGTCACTGATAATTAGGGATTCTACTAATTGAAATACTGAATAAGCAGTTACAACTTAAATTTTAATAACTACCAAATTTTAGAGTCTAGAGACGCTGTAAGGTTGGAGATGGTTATTAGGAAAAAGAAGTACTAGGCCTGTCAGCAGAGAAATATTTTTGAAATTCTTCTGACAATAGTCGTACTTCCTCATGGTTTCAAGTCTAGTGTGGAAGAATCTGTCTCTGAGTTTGCTGGCGGTCAGAAAGAACACAGTTATAGGAAGCGTATATGCTCTTATTCATGTTAATGAAGCATTGCTTTTAGAACATAATTGTCAATTAAATGGAATTTTTAAATGGTCTTTTGTTGAATGTAACAACAAGAAACATACAATTTGTGTAGGGTAAAAGTTACTGTTTTGTTAATGTTCTGCATGTTTTAAAAGATACTCAGAGGATGTATGATACGGAAGTTTAGACAATAAAATACTATTTTCGCAATACCATATTTGGGTATTTAAAATGCTTGAAAGTGCCTTTAGTTTGGCTTTACAGTGCACACCACTTGCATAGCTTGCTGGTTAATTTGACGATAATCTCCTACATTAAAGCATTAATGCAGCAGAACACTTAAGCCTATGCTTAAGTTTAGGCACATCTCTTAAAAACTCATACCTTCTACTCTGTAGATATTATTTGAATTTTAATATTCAGTAAAAAGTTGGAGTGTCTGTTATTTTGATATATAGGTATCCTAAGTAAAATGTTGCTACTCTAATTTTCAGATGGTTATCAGGCTGATTTTTGTTGTTCTGCCAAACAATTTGATAAAACAGCTGATGAAGCACAGGCCAGCAAAAGTGACCATCAGTGTAGCAAAGCGTTAACTTCTCGAAGTCAAACTGCGAAGATCCAAGCCAGAGACCGACCAAAATGCAGCTCAGCAGAGTCCACAAATCACAATAAACTTCCTCTAGTGCCTAACAACATTTTGACACCACAAGAAGGAATGGTTTCTACTAAAAAATCAGAGAGCCTCACTAAAGCTTTAAAGTTTGAGAAGGCGAATTGTTCTCCTGAGAGCCAATACATGGCCCTTTCTGAAGAAAACATGGCTGGCAAAGATCTTGCTAAGTCCATTGAGAATTCTTCGAGTTCTGAAGACTTGTCAAAAACTCTATCGAGAGCTGGTCATGGAACACACAATAAAATATCAAGGAATACAGTTCAATCTTACTCAAAAGTAACATGTAATAATTCCCTCCAAGACAAAACTCTGAGGAGCTCTCCAAAGAATGAGGTTTTACATCCTGATAACATGAAAGGCTCTGGTGAACCCCAGCAAGAGTTACTGCTCAGTAAGAGTTTAGAAACTACATTTAAAAACATCTTGGAACTTAAAAAAGCTGGGAGACAGCCACAAAGTGAGGCGGCTAGTAGTGGCTCTGTTGAATTAGAATTTCCTAATTTTTCACCTATTGCTTCACAGGAGAACTGCCTGGAGAAATTTATTCCAGACCACAGTGAAGGTGGTGTAGAAACTGACTCTATTTTAGAAGCAGCTGTAAATAGTATCTTAGAGTGTTAATAGTTACAGTACCATGGACAAGTTACGTTTCTCTTAGCAGAAGCAAATGTGAATGACACCACAAGTACAGCCTGACATATGTTTAAGGTTAACCTTTCTAAACTAGATTCTGTTCTGTGTTTGAGAGCAATACTCATTGTGGTTACAGTGAGATATCCAAGTAAAGTTAATCCTTGTTAGAATGCAGTCTGTTAGGGCCTTATTATTTCAAGTATTATTATGATAGTGCTTTTGATAATTGTGCAGTACTGCAACGTGACAAGGTTGCAGGTTGTTAGGCCCTATATAATACGGTAATATACTGACAATCACAGTCATTTGAAAGGATATATTTATTAAGAAAATGTTTTTAAAAAGTGATGGAAGCAACAATTTTCCCCTACCCTTCTCTTCCATGAATCATCAAATTTTAGTTTTTCTGGAAAACCCACTGTACCTCTATTCAGAAGTGATTATTTGCTTTATTAATGAATCTGTCTGTTCTAGGAGTTGGAAGGATGTCATCAGTGTGTTTACAAGGCTTCATACTTTAAAGTGCTTTTCTATTGCTTTCTGAGCAGAAACTAGTACTTGATGAAATATTTGTAATGGGTAAATTTAGTCTGTGGGATGATACTAAATGATCTTAGTCACAGTGGCATGATTTGAAGTAATAAACGCTTGACTAAGGAAGGTAGAATGGAAGCCAATAAATGGCAAAAGTGTACAGGATGAGGCCATGATAGAGCCATGAATTTATATATATATAATACATATATATGTTAACTCTCGAGGAAAAGATTTTGCATTTTATAATTGGATGTAGTCAGCCTTGAGTCGTTCTGAAGTGGTATAAATGTTTTTTTATTTGTTTTTTTTTTTTTAAGACCAAGTGTCAAAAGCACTTTTATTTGAAAACTGTTATGATATTAGTAGCTTATATTTTAAGAGGACATTAGCCTTACTCTGATTAAATTTCAAGGCCAGTGTTTATTTTTGATTTTTTTTTGCTTTTTGCTCTCAAAGAATGTTAAATCATCCACCGTAGCAGTCATAATTACTGAGATATGTACAGACCAAAGTCAATCAGCAATCCCATTGTTAAAACATATCTAAAAGAGTGTAATTATTAATTCATATTCTCGAGCCACATGAAGCCGTTGCATGGTTTGTGTTTGGCTTGCTGTCATGTTGATAAGATAGAATCTTATTATTTTATTTATTTATTTTAATCTATGACATCTTTCTTTTTGCTGCCCATGCTGCTTTTTACTAGTTTACTTTGGTCATCAGTGCTGTTGTGCACATTAGTACGCTGACGTTAGTCACGTGCACGTAGTACATATGTCTGCTCAGGAGGATATAGCTTTTATGATTTCTAAGGTATGCTCATGTTCTCTCCCAGACCTTCCCCACAGTTTCTTAGGAAAACTACCATTTTCCAGACTTGCCGATTGCCGTTTTCATAGGCATTTTCATAGAGGCTCATTGTGACAAGCCGTGGTTGTCAGTCAGATAGCCAGGAAAGAAAACGAAAGGTAAAGTCTTGCTATCATGTAAATCAGTCCATCTGAATACTGCAAAAGAAAGCAGAATTAGATCCTTGTGACAGTAGAAAATTACAGTGCGAACTTGGTATTGAGTTACAGTCCACTGTTTGACCACTGAAGGAAACCAAATCTAGAAAGCAACGTGAGAAAGATAAACTTATTTAAAGCTCATTTCCCCTTGAACATAAATGAATATGCTGTTTTTTGTATGTTAGGAATTGCCATTTAAAAAAATTGTGCCAATTTAAAAGTACATGTTTGTAAAAACCCAGCATTCCCAAGTGTTGTATAAAATATTCAAAGTAATAATAAGTATTGCCAGTTTTAAATTTCTAGTTAGGTGTCAATAGAATAGACTCTCAGGCAGTTAGTTGTTTTCTTATTGGCAAAGCTGACAATATAGTCTTCACCTATTGCCTTTTTAGATTTAATAATATGCTTATAGCTGTGTATCCTGATGTGTATGTATTTTATGATCTTGGAAATTTAACCATTCTGAACTATCTAGGAAGGAAAACAGTAAGTTACACAGCTATATGTTGACTAGTTAAAATTTTCTTTTATAGGAAAAAAGTAAAGTTGCACATTCATTGATCCACTTGCTTTTTGTACCACCTCAAAATGGGTATGAGGTTTCCAGCGTCTGTACAGCAAATACATAATTGAAGTATCAGACTATGTGTCTTCTATTGAATTTTATTTTGGGATAGGGGACAATGGCATATAAAAAGGACAAATTATAAAGAGTAATCACTGTTGATTTGGTCAGACACATTTCTCTGAACTACTTATGAGAGGAACCCATTGAACAATTCTAGCAAGATTAATCTTAGATTGTTAATGTTCTGTTGCTCACTCCTTTGAATTCAATTCTAAAGGAATTTTGGTACGTGGTGAAGCAGTGAATGAAAGAATTGTATTTTTGTTGTGCTTAGAAAGTACGAATTTATTAATCATATTGGCTCAAATCCAGCAAAGTATTGTGAATGTGCATGATTTGAAACATTTTCATTATTTTGCTGGATCAGCATTGTGATTTCAATGTTATTTAATACTGCCTAATATTAAAACAAATTTTAAACTGGCAATTAAGAAAATATGTTCATTTTGAAGATCTTAGTATAATTTATCTGTTAGATTAGGGAGGCCTTACAGACTGACTTCACTTAAAGAGGATGTGTCACTTATTGTCAGTGTGGTATGGACTTTATTTGCTTAAATACCTTCATTTGTAAATTATGTCTCACTTGAAATTGCTTTGTATACATTTTGTAAAAATATTTATAAAATGTTTTGTAAAAAAAAAAGTATAACAAATTGCAGTTTATTTTGTTATGTTGGATAAATACTGTTAAAAGACACAAGTCAGTAAATATATTGTTAATCCATGGATAGGAAATGTTTAGTTGGAGATTACAAATTGAAACAACCATTGCAATACAGCCAAAGATTTGGGAAAAACGTGTATCTGTGATTGTCTTGATTTAACCAATTTGATTATTTATATTTCTAAAAGAAGATTGTTCTCAGTTTTAAGTAATAGGGTTGTAAAATATTCTTCTGTGCTTTTTATAATGCAGCTGTATTATAAAATACTTAATAGGCTAACTTTTCATACTCTTTATATAACTTTCTGAACATATGCTATTTAGACTAGGTTCATATGGCATTATAACTACATGTAGTAATGTTGATCTAAAAATAACAAGATTGGCAATAGTCATGCTATACTGTCATTAGAAATCTTGCCATGATCTGATTGCTGGAACGCTCTTCTTCTCCATTGCATTTGCACAAAATACAGGCATCATGTGCCTGATACTTAGGGGAGATGAAAGAGAGGGATTGCATTAGTTGATTAATAGCCTATTCAGATGTAATGAGTAATCCTCTGATCAGTGCCACAGGTTACAGTATTGTGCCCCATGTATTCAGCTAGGCATACCTGTGTTTGTAGTGTTTCCCATTCCTTTCTGCTGTGGCTGAATTTTTCAGAAAGTATGCTGAGATTCTGATCTAGTAAGTCTCTTTTGGTTGAATTTTGAACACTTTATTTTTGGAGGCTGTGAAAATGAAGGATTGGTGAAATGCACTGCCTTACAACTTGGATTAGAGCCTACAGTATGAAAAGGTAGAAATCTCTATGATTAGTATTCCTTTATTTTGCCAGCGAGGCAAAATAAATCTGCATTCTGAATGCATTTCACGTGGATTCGGTCAGTAACAAGTTTAATAAAATTAGTTATATATTATTTTAATCTTTATTTGGATTATGATGGCTAAGCCACTTGGAATTTTTTTTTTCTCTTTTGCATATCCCCATAGAATTACCAGGAAGGCTTTCTGGACTATGAAACACTTGATGTATGGCTTACTGTGCAGCCGTCTTGACTTTAGAGTTTCTTTTCATTGCAACAATGTGTATTTTTTAATTGCCTTTCAGTAGCATTTTTATGAAGGGGCTTGTCGTGTTTATTCCAACACTCAGGGCAGAATTTCTGAGGATCCGGGTATATGTGTTTATGTATAGCTTATTTAAGAAAGTCAATGCCAGAATAAGCTCAGCACAAGAGAAGGTATGTAAGTAAATTAAAACATTAGAGAAATTCTTCTCGTCTTCAGGAAACATTTTCTTTACAAATCTTTGATTTTTTTTCTTTAGAATTGTACATGTGTTTTTTTTCTTCAAGTTTTCAGAATGAGGTCTTTTGTCAAACAGCTTCAGGAAATGCAAGAAACTGTCTTCATGACTTGAGGGTCAGCTGTCACTTTGGTTTAAAGGAAGTCATTGGAAAAAATAAAGTAAGCAAGTTCCACTGAAGATCTAAACATTACCATCTCTAATATAATGCACAGATACAATGCAGTATACATGGATTGCAAATTACAGTAGTGGTGGGTATACTGAATTACTTGTCTATAATTTATGCATCAGTAACTGTCTCTCTGTGCTACTAGTCTTGCAACTAGTCACCTCATTGGAAATTGATAACAATGTGTCCATAATAACTAATCAAAATAGTAGCCACTAAGCAGAGGCAAGCAAGCTTGCTGTAGTAGGGGAGAAAAGGATAAAGATCAAGGAATGGTAAGTTGTTCTTGAAGTATCCTGTTGAAGCAGTATTTTTGATTTTAAAAAAAATATGCTGAATATAAAACCTTGTTTTTTTTTTTTTAATAGAATTGAGATTGCATACACAATTTTGTGAGGAAAAAATGCTTTACAAATGGAGAAACAATTTATAGGTCTCTTCTGTAGCATACTCTTAGCTTGACCTCATACGCTAGCTTTTGTGTAGGTGGATGCTACTGTTTGTGCAGATCATTAGCCTTCTGGAATGTAATACACTGCTTTCGCTGCTTTTGTGCTGCAAGAGTTTTCTTTGGGATGGGAAAAGAGGGGGTACAAAGTGAGACCTGCTCATTTAAGTAAAATTGTTGTAATTAATGAAACAACAGCAATTTATGGCATTTTAGAATCCAGCGTTTTGAGGGGGATGCAAAGCTAGTTCATGGTGATACAGCTAGACAGCTTTTAATATTTCAGTTAGCTTATGTGTCTTTATAGCATTACATTACGTAATGTAGTCGTATCAGAGATCACCTTTTCAAAATTATGCTGAACTCTTGGCTATATGAGTTGGTTACTGTCACATATTTATCAGTATTACAATTTGACAAGATAGTGACATTTCATTTTAATTTATCAAAACATTCTTGTCCTGATCCAGCTCCTCTGTCTCTGCACACCACTGAGGTTAATAGTATATGGAGACCTAACTCTAGTATTTCTTTCTAGAAATCTGGCAATTAGGGCCTGATCCACAGTCAGTTGAAATCAGTGGAAAGATGATTTTGAGTTAAGGATGATGATGGTAATACTTCTCTTAAATGCATGAAATCTAAGTAATATATCCTTGGGTGGAAAGTGTCAGAGGGATTCTCAGATTCTGCGGTGATGCACATCTCAGGTGGGTGATGTTATATAGTTACGGTGTTACCTGGGGTGGTGGTTGAATAAAATGTTTCCTTATGTGCAAGCTGCTGAATTTATTTTCCTCTAAACATTGTACCCTTTGATTAATTATTGCACAGTTCTGAAAATACAAAGTTCTACTCTCTCTTCTGTGAACTTTGACTCCAAATGTGCATTCTGAGATGTAAAACTATGGTAAGAAATGACTGCAAGTAGTTAATGTCAGTAAACGGTACAATGGGGAAGATGATAAGCTAACGTAGTTGCCATTTATATGAGACTAAAATCCCATTTGGATTACTGTGATCAAAACTAAAGTTAATTTAAAATTCAACAATTACTGAATTCTGAAATACAATTGGAGAAGACAAGGCTGAAATCATTAAAATAATGCATGTTATTCCCAAGCTACGTCAGCACATGCCTGTGCACTGTCTTTCCCTTGGCTTCAAGCTATGAGAATTACTTCTGATATCCTCAAAGCCTGCAGGTTTTCAAATTTTCAGATGATATATATAAACACCAATAAAGGGCTGTTTTTAATAAAATAGCTTCTAAAGCTGTGATCACAAGTTACTTCCATTTTTTTGGGAGTGCCTCCATTTGCTCATCAGTCGGGCAGCTAATGGGCTTCTAGCAAGCTGCACTGAACATGTTTGCAAACAGGCAAACTACCAGTTGCAATGAAATTCAGAAAATTATGGCCTGGTTTGATTTCAGAGATTATTTTCTGAAGTCGGGTGGCTCTATTCTAAATGTGCATATTTATTTTTCTTATATTGCATTATTCAGCCACTGAGCCAGCACTAACTAAATGGCATATCAGTATCAAAGTTCTGTTTTTGTAGAGTACTTAAGTGATGTACACTATTAGTAATTCTTCAGTATATTGAATTGGAGTAACTGTGTTTTCAGTTCAATATGAAGCTGATTTCACCTCAAATTAGAACTTTTTCTTCCGAAGTCTCATTCCAAAATGTGGTAATACACACAAACAATAATTTTTTGTTTTTAATTTCTTAATAGCTCTATTGGATCCTGTGGATCTTTTAGGGTTTGTTTACTGTACCATGGATGATCTGCGAATGTTGTGTGTATCCTCTAAAGTGAGCAGCATAACAAAATGAGACTGGAAATCTGCTGTACTTCATTTCACAGCTTGATCTTGCTAAGAGTTCCTGCTGCTGATAAATGGCAAACAGAATAAAAATGCTAAGGTTGAACCATTCAATTTTATTTAGCTTTCAAGGTAAAATTAATCGGAGAATAGGGGATTTGGAAGGCCCTTAATAACAGGGGCAAGTAAGAGACAAGTCTGCTGTGTTTGAGAAGGGTTAGATACTGACTGAGTACTTAGGAAGAGAGACCCTGAGATCTCTATGTACAGAGAGAGAAATTCAGATGAAATACTTTCAATAAGCTGAAGGAAACTAGGCTCCAGGTTTTGGAGGAGATGAGCAGGACAGGTAGGTAGGCTTTACTGTTTGGGATGGATTTTGTGGAGACATACTGTTTGAGATTTGAATGACTAAATTTGATTTTTCAAAGAACAAGATACATTCTATATACAGGAAGTTGCACAGGATCATTGTGTCCATTTCTATTAGATGACATAATTAGCATATTACAAATAATTATTTAAACATATTGTGTCCTCTCCCCCCTCATTCCTGTATGAAAATACCTGGATTCCATAGGTGTTGGATGAAAAATGGATCTAACAATATAATGAATATTCTACTTGATGTGGATTTATATGTCTTAATATTGCAAGAATGGCTCAACACAGTTTGAAAGTGCTGATTGTGAAAGAAGATACCTAATAGGCAAGGTTTGGTTTCAAATCATTGAGTAAAAACAGATTATTGAAAATTGTGACTAGACTCCAAAATATTGTGGAATTGGGGAAATGTTTTTGCGGTATTAAATGATAATCAGCAGCATCATGTTCCATACAAGAGGCAAGGAATATGTCAAAAATATTTGTTACTGTGGTGGGGGGGTTTTGTGCGTGAGGTTAAATTTTCCCCTTTGATAGAAAAGATAACTCTTCCATATAATGAAAAGCAAGTTTTGAATTTTTAATGATAACATACACAACCTTATGAAGCCAGTAACAATTAGCATACTATTTCTGAGAATGTATTATGTTACTTTTGCTTGGTGGGAGGGCAGTTTTAACTTCGTGACAGCCAATCTGAGAGTTAAAACTTAGGTGTTTCCCAAGGAGTTGGGGACCTGCTCTTTTAAAACTTGAATTACACCGCATTTGATCTGTCAAAGCTGAAAGAGAGCTCCTGTGGTTGTTGTTTGTTGTGTTAAATTTGAAACCCCTGAGTAAATAAGCATTCTTGGATACCTCTACCCTAGGTTGCTTTCACCTGTTTTTGTAGTAGTGTTCCATCAGAGACTGCTCACTTCATTTCAGAGCCGTCATGATCAAGTATGATCATACAAACAATCACAAAGAAATATTTTCTATACTCCCAATTTCCTCCTTCTAAAAGGGAGATACAGTAACTGTTGGGGGAATCTATTTTTTCTCTTTCATTTGTAAACCAAAACCCAGGGAGCCCCTTTGCTGTTTGCATGCATGTGTGTTTATGATGTATCCCAAGCAAGATCAAGGTCTTTCCTTTCTCACCTGGCTAGCTTGGTAGAAATAGGTAATCTAGATATCAGGGTAAATCTCTTGGAGATGGTGAGACCTCAAGATTTGATTTTTAGTGTTATGTTTGATTGGCTCTGAACTTTACTTGTAGGAACCTAGGGTCAAGCCCTGTTATGGTGGCCGACAAGCCTAATTTCCATAACATTTATTTCATCTGCTCTGCTCTTTCAGAAGCATGGGTGCCAGTGGCAGCTTAATGGTTGTTCATCTGTTACACCTGTGATAGTAGGGTCTAGTCCTTCAAACACAGCCAAAGGTTGGAATTACTATTTCATGAATGGTGAGACCAGGGTAAAGGGGGCTTTAGAAAGAACAGTATCTCCATTTCTTAGATAAGAATCTCTCTCCTAGCAAAATGCTCTCTCCTTGGCTTCAATTCCCTTTTCCTCAGCCTCTTCTAAAAGCCAAGCTTCCACCTTCAATTGACTCTGTGAGGAAGAGAGAGTGTGTTTCACCGATCCTTGGACACTCTCAGTACCTTCAGTAGGGGGGTAGCGCCGTGCTTCTGAACCCGCAGTAGCTGCCTGGTATCCTGGGACTCAGCTTCAGAACAGCTTCTCTAAGTTTCTGAGCAGCTCTTCTGTAACTTCAGATCATGGGGAGGTGTTCATTCAGACTCCTGTGACTGCTGCTGCTGCTTTCTGGTTGGGAAGGGAGATGTCTGGCACTACTCTTACAGTAATCATGGAGATTAAGGCACGTTCATTTTCTCCCTCCCCTGACCTTGCTGTCGTTGCTTGGGAATGGCAGATCAGTGCCTTGCGTGAGCACAGTGATGCCCAGAGTCTGTGAGCAATTCCTTCCATACTGCACCAATACTTCATACTTTTCTGGTAGTTGTTCCAGTGCAATCTCTTTTGAGTCGGATGTCTTTGTAAAGCCAAAATACCAAGGTAAAGTAGGTGTCATCTTTAGCAGAACTGGCTATAGAGTATTTGCCAACACCAAATGCCAGAGCTATTGGATCCTCTGTTGAAGCATCTATTATATGCTATAGCTCATAACTCCAGGCAGTCATTCATGAAGTATTCACTGTAGAGCATGAATACTCTTAATTTTAACAGGCCCTGCCTCTTTTTACCATTAAAAATATTTGGTGTCCTCATCCACAGTGTCTTGTCTGTTAGCTATTCTGTCACCCATCACTGAAGCATCTTCCTGCTTCCCCCTTGAGAACAGACTTGATCTCATTCTTCAGCTCATGGTGAAACCAGTGCTGGCAGCTGCTCTCTGAGTACACGTGGCAAGCTGGAAGGTCTTTTTTTGCACCTTGAAATTATGTCTCTGTGATACAATTTATTATTTATTTAATCCCTTTTTGGCTGCAGCTGATCCCCTAAAGCATAGTCTGCCATCCAGCTGACTAGACACCTGGAGCCACTGCAAGGAAAGTTAGGAGTCCGGTCAGTGAACTGCTGCCTATAGAGGTGGTAGTGGAATCATTAGCTACCTCTGATAGTTGTGAATAGCTGCTTACAGTTGCATGTAGTTTTGGTACAGATTCTTGACAAATTTATTCAAGGTTACCACACTACTGTTGTGTAAGAAGGTATAGGCCTTTTTTTCAGTCCCTCCAGTGTCAGGGTCCTCCCAAGCTCAAAGCCTGGTGAAGGCAGGTGCCAGTCTGGGGCAGTTGCTGTAGGCGTTCTTGGAGCGCCTGATGGCGCTTGGCCTGGTGCAGAGGTCTGGTTCCCTTCACGTTCAGCCGGGCAAGTGAGTTTAGGCTTAAATCACTTGTCCCTCAGGATTACAGGGTTTTCCTGTGGTGTTTTTTGTCCTTTTATTTTTTCAGTAGCAGGCGGAAGGAATAGGGGCATGTAAATGTTAGAATCTAGATCAAAAACTACAATTTACTCTGCAGACCTGTTTTTTTCCCCTTTGTTTTGACTACTTTTCAGAAAGAAATGGCATGTATAGGTTCTCTAACCAGACAAACACGATAGCACTGAAAAGTGAATTTCTCCCAGCTGTCTTAATGGAGTGTTGATTTTAAAACCTAATTTCACTGCTGCTTGCTATGCAATTAACACCCAGTTAATACTTTTGGTTAGTTCAGCTGGGTGGTACCATACTTAGCATCTGGGTGGGTGTCAATGTGGACATTTCAGTGAAAACACCCATTTAAGATAAGGAGTGGTCAAAGAGGAAACAAAATCTGAGGCTATGGAAATGGGAATAAGCCAGAAAAAGCTGGTAATATTATAATGCTATTATGATTAATTTGAATGAAATGTTCACTTATGTTTTGTCAGAAAGATATAGTAAAAAGAGGGAGTTGAGAGACAGGAAATTAAAAAATATTTTCATGAGTTTAAAAAGGAATCATATTAAAGGGAACCTGATTAAATAGTGACCAACACAGAGAAAGCCATTTAAACGTGTAGTACAAGAGAAAAAGGACAGCTAATGAAACAAAGATAAGCATCAAGTGAGGTCAGAAATTTTTTATTAAGAATCATAATTCTTCCAGAAAAATAACAGGTTAGAAATTACTGTCTTTTGTAACAGCAATGGAATTTAGTGCTACAAGGTATTGAAACTGGTCAGTGAAACTGGGGAAGGGGATGGGACAAGAAAGCCATCTAAACAAAACCCTGAATGATGAGAGTCTCTGTACTTTTTCATATGAGAAAACAGAATTTATAGGAGTTGCAACTTTCAAAGTACTGTGAGAACTGGCCATTCCTTTTCAGTAGCAGTCTCTAAGCTTCTTGCCAATTTAAGGATGTTCTCTTCTAATAACTGTAAACCAAACCCAAGGGTTTTAACCACTTAAATTAAATTAGATCAAGTAGAACAGAAAACAACTTCCAGAAATGCTGGAGAAGGGTTATTTCTCTGCATTGAAAATCCCCAGATTCTATCACGCCCCAGTGACTGCAGCTCACTCTTCAGTTTCACAGATCTCCACGAGGTGGAGGCAGGAGCTGGGGCTGCGGTGGCGGGTGCTGCTCCGGCTCCCCTCGTCGCAGCCCCCCGGCACCCCAGCGCGGCGGCTGGAGGCTGAACCCAGTGCTCTGGGCCTCCCTTTGCTGCTGGGTGGCCGGTCACTCCTGGAGATTGTCTTCACTGCAGAATTGGTGCTCCTCAGGTATAAAATACAAGTGGCAAAAATAACAGCTGGTGTCTGTAATGAAAATAACTTGTACTAGGTTCCTGCTGAAGAATCTGATTTTGCCAGCCGAGCACCTCATTCCTTGTTGACTCTGGTGGGAGTTTACAGGGGCCTTGTGCAATTAGGTCTGAGCTCAGGACTCTGAGATGCATGTGCGTTTAGTTTCTTGGGGTTCCTGAAAATCAAAAACTTTATATCCTGGAATTCCCTTTTCTTATCTTAAAACCTCTTACTCATTGATTTTTTTGTTTGTTTGTTTGTTTGTTTTGCCTGTAATCTGTGTTCTTAGTGAAATAAGTGGGCACAAAATAGAAAACATTAGTTAGTTTTAAAATTCAGTTTGATTTCAGGGTGGAGTGTTTTTTGTTTTTGTTTTTTTTTTTAATCTTTGCTACCCGTGTAGACATGACAGAACACTGCTTCTGTTGTTAGCTGGTCATCTTGTGGCAGAGCATGTGATTTAATTTTCAAGGCGTTAAAATGTGTTTACAGTGGTATTAAGGGTGTTTTCTAGTTGCACAGTACTAACTCAATTGTGAAAGAAGGCCAATAAGATTAACAAGCTGTTGGAATGGGTTGTTATTAAGGTGGCATGCAACATGCAAATACGTAAGTAGAACTGAAGACTTAAGACAGCAAATTCCTAGAAAAGAAGAGTGGGAGGGATCTTCGTCTTTGATTCAGGATCAACTATACCTATAACATTCTTGATAAAGTTTGTCTAAGGTTACTATTATGAACTTACAGGTTTTTCTATGGTTTTTCTGCTTCTTTTTAACCCAGACATTTTCTGTGAGCTGGTTGTTTCTATGTTTCTGCAAACATTGTGTTGGTGTAAGTGAAGGATCTGTGAACTGCAGTGTGGAGCAGGAAGAAGTGGGAGGTGAGGAAGGTGCAGACACAGTAAAATGGCATTGCCTTCAGAGGAAATGTTCATGAACTCTGCCCTAACCTATTCTTAAATATACAATGGCGCAGACTCTACAAGGTCCCAACACTTTTTGCTTTCTGGGAGGAGGCACAGGGAGTTGTTGGGTTTAGTTGATGCTTTTTTTTTTTCTTTACTAGCATAATCTGTACCAGTTCTGCGAATGAAATAAGCAACAATATTTATTTTTTTTCAAATGAGGATTTCTCCCTGCATAGCTTCACCATTTAGGGACATACTTTCTTCTTGCTTCTGATTAATTATAGCTATGATAGTTAGACACCTAGATGTTAGTCAGGGCTTTAAAACTTCTAACAGCTTGGGTATGTGATTTGTACTTCAGGTGAAGATTGGTCACTGTCCCTTTGTGTGTGTTAGCTTCTGACAAACAAAATAAAGTTAACATAAACCTTGCTGGAAGAGGTTTACAGGAATCAAGCTTTCCTAGCATCTGTGACTGCTAAGAGTTTATACACTTTGTTACTGTAGGCTCTGTTGATAAGTGGTAACCTATTAAGTGTGTGGTAAATCAGTCAGATGCCCAAGCCCAAGTTCCTCTACGGAGGCTTGAACTTCACGTGATCTTAGTCACAATTAATAAATC
This sequence comes from Dromaius novaehollandiae, assembly GCF_036370855.1. Taxonomy (NCBI): domain Eukaryota; kingdom Metazoa; phylum Chordata; class Aves; order Casuariiformes; family Dromaiidae; genus Dromaius; species Dromaius novaehollandiae. Next base: position 101,898,188 of record NC_088100.1, on the reverse strand, counting down.
TTATCATTAACAGAAATAATTCTGCTTCAGTAATATGGCAATTAAATAGTAATATGCTTTCCTGGGGTGGAGGGGAAAATATGTGGGAATATCCTCCAAAACTACCGGAAGGAGAATGCTTTTATCCTGAAGAACATAACCTTGCCTAGGGATATCTGACCTCTGGAGCTGTGCTAAGAGCCAATTTATGTGACTTATCTGTCACAGAAGAGGCAAAACTTATCCTAAGGGATGTGAATGAGTGTGTTAGCTTTGCTGTTTTACTAGTTCTTATTTCCACAGTGCTCAAGTGCTGCATATGCACATGGGAGGATACTTCAGTTCTTCCCTGAAGTACCCTCTTAGCGTTTAGCTAGGCAGGTCAGCAGTTGCCCTAAAACTTCGCTCTGTTTTCCATCTGGATGAGGAGGAGAGTGCCAGTGTCTCCAATTCTCCAGCAACAGCAGGTTTGGAGGCAGAAATAGTGGGCGGGCTATAGGAAAAATTTGGATTACTTCCCCATAGAGTCAGACTGAAGCAAGGACCAGCCTGTCAGTCCATTAGTTGCTGCCCAGCTTGGAGGGGGAAGGCTCTTGGCTGATTCTTGTCCAGGGCTGGGAGCATCAGCGAAACCGCTCTGTTCCTTCGGCACTGCTCACAGAAAAGCAGCAGCCTCTGGCGTGTGTGGTCGGGGATGCTCTTCTCGCTCTCCTGCCGAGGAGCGAGAGGAGGCGCTGGAGAAATGTTGCATTATCTGCTGCGCTAATGATCGTGCCTTCATCCCTGTCATCACAGAAGATGGATTTAAAATGAGGAACACCGTAGGAACCAGGTTTTATCAGCACAGTACAGAACTCCAGCAGATAAATCTGAGTGAGAAATGAATGCTGCTCATCCCTGCTGAATCTCCTCATTTTGGGATGATGGCTTCAGTAGCTGAAACTGGGAGCAGTCCACTGACACAGGGAGATCTGTATCTTAAAGCTTGCAACAGCATTCTTTCCTCTGTAACTCATAGTCTTGATTGCACCGTTGCTAACCTCCTTCATCGCAAAGGTGCTATCATTAAAACTTTTTTTAATCTTCTTTATCAAGGTTTTTATTTGCTGATGGCTCAGGCTGACTAAAAACGCTGTAAACTTTGCAGTGAAGTGAAAAATATACCAAAATTTCATTTCGGTGTGCTGGCCAAATCTATCATATGGGAGTTGCTACTCCAGCCTGCTCTGCGCTGGAGAGCCATTTTTCTCATCTTCACTCGTGCTGCAAAATTGTGCTTCCTCTAATGTTGAGGCCAAATACATCTCAAGGAAAAACTGCTTGGTTTGCCAAACATGTAGCTGATGACACGTGTATTTATGCTCCCTGGCAAACTTAAGTTAAACGAACAGGGACTAAGTTGGGCAGACTTTGTAGGAGGTAATACTTCATTATAACTTGACTGTGAGCAGCTATTCTCCATTCCAATTATGGCATCACTATGCATCGCTTTCCCAAGAGAGGACTGTTCTGGGGAAAAAATTACAGCATATAAAGTCTTGAAAGCACAGTAACTGTACAGTAGGGGACAGTAGCTAAAATGAAGGATTTAAGCACATATACATCTGTCTCATTTTGTTAAAGCTGTGGTTGCTTCTACCTCAGATGTTAAACTGTTAAATTAATTCCTGAAAACTCGGTCAGTCAGTTTTCGATGTGCCTAAATTCAAGCCGTGTTTCAGTAACATCAGGTTCTGTGCAAATAAACAGTAGGTTTCAGTAGGTTTCAATTGTCTGCTGCTAATTATCACCCAAATTTGATTTGCACGCTCTTCAAAGGGACTCATATCTTTCCATTTAGTTATTTGTTTCGCTGTGATGAATCTTTAATTCAAACCAAACATAGGTCAATTTCCAAATGAAAAAAAAATGCAAGGAATGTGTTTATCCACGGTCATATCAGTGTCTCTTTTTAGTTTTATATATGTGGTGATTCATAGCCTCAGGAGGGAGGGGGATTTGTGTCAATCTGTGAATTGGGTTTGCTTGTTTGGCGAGTTTGTAAAGGGTTTGGTCAGTTGTAGAAGGGCTTAAAAAATTGTGCATAATGCAATGTTTCTGGTGAGCTTTAGAGTAAGCAGTGTAAGTCCTTAAGTTACACAGACACAGAAAAACCTTGTTAGACTAGAATTCCCATCCTACCTATAAAAAGATATCTGTGCAAGGATGAAATGGAAAGATGAAATAACACAATCTATCTAAAAAAAATTTCTACTGCATTGAATCGGAATTAAATGTGTAATATATTTTCTGCAGTGCCCATGGCTGTCACTGAGACCCTCTGCTATGTCCACAGCCATAAAATTTCAGTCACAGAACTGAAGGAATTCTGCACTTTTTCCTCTTTAAAATAAATAGAAAGTACCAAGTGCAAGAAACAGGGCTATAGCAACAATAAAAACTCATGGTAATAAATACCACATGTGATCACGATTTACAAAGCAGACAATAAAGACTAATTTAAAATGAGAAATCCTTCTATTCTCTTTCATGTGGCTAAAAGAAGCATTACTTCTGGCTGTCTTTACTGGAGATTTATTCAAAGGTTTAACACCCCCTTCTGTTTTTCTTCTCCTGGAAGCTTGAAGGAGGATACTTTATTAACTTACTATTCTTCAGGTTCATATATGACCTCTGTTTTCTTTTAACGTGGAGGTTGTTGGTGGGAGTTTTGGATTTTTTTCTTTAAAAAACACTTTCAAGATATTTCTGTAAGTATTATGTGGAATTGCCTCCATTTTTTTTATTCATTTATTTTTCTCATGTCCAGAGTAAATGGATCTTATTTTAGATAAGCCCAAGAATACTGAAAAATGCCTCCACAATTTTTTTGTGTTTTCTTTTGGTACTTTCAAAACAGGACATTTAATGTCTCAGCAAATAAAGAACCTATTTTGGTGCCCAAACAATTTGGCCAAGTCTGTACCCAGTGACCTAATCTAAAAATTTTAACTGCTGTCAGTGGAAGAAAGATTTTAACTTTATTGGAAGTAGTAATTGATGGTTTTTCCTGCCTCACTATTTTGGGCTTCTGCCACAATTAAAATTTGGGTACTTCTGAAGTGGAACTGTGGTTACGTAACAAATGCGATGTGCGTTTTTACTGTGACTGTATCTGTAAGGTGCATCTCGATAAGGTCTCATATAGGGAATTCTTCTTCGCCAAGCAGAAACTTTTCTCTTTGGGTCAGTGTTTCTGGATTCCCATGCTGTGTGATTGGTTAATCTCTACAATAGTTTTACAGTTTGTTTTCAGTCCTGCTGAGTCCAATCCAAATAGTCATGCATTTTTTTTCTACAATGCAGCTAAGACTATGTGCTGTTAGAGTCCAGATACAGAGTACAGGGCACGCTAGGTACAGGATAGAAGTTTTCTCTTTGGATCATCTCAACGTTTGTTGACAAACTCAAGGGCTTCTTATTTAACAAAGACACTAGAGAAATAATAAAGGACTTGGGAACAAATATTAGCCTGTCACAATAGGTGTGGAGAATTTTTAAGGTAGGGAAGGCACAGATTTATTTAATGTAAATTCCATGAGTGTTTTGTAAGATTTGATTGTGGTGTATGGAGACACCATGTTTTTCCTCAGATTTATGGCTACTCTGCTCAGGTGATGAACAGCAATATTGCTAACGTGCTTTGTACCATCAAACAGGGTTATGCCAGGTCCTCTCCACTCTGAAGAGAAGTGGTTAACCCACAGGATGCCAGATGCACCTGATGATCATGCTGGTGGATAACCTCAGCTGGTTGTGGCCTAGAGTGGGAGATTTAGGGGGAGCAATTTCCTGGCAGGGAGTGGAGAAGATCCAAGACTGATCTAATTATTCCAGGCTGAGGCAGAAAGGTCTGGGTATCATGCCCTCTATGACAAGGCTGAGCCTGCCCTCCCTGTTCGGGGGGAGCAGGACTGACCTATGCACTTTGTTTTGGTGTTCTTTCCTTAGCTTTGCTTTGAAAAGCAAGAACAGTTAAGTCAGTCTGACCTATTGGCAAATGACAGAAGTACCCTGTCTCTCCTGGCAGTCTCTTTCCCACAGAATTCAGAAAAATGCTATCTTGCAAACCTCCTTCATGTGAATTCTGGATGATTCTTATCACACAATAGGAGCGTATTCATGCTGCATGGGGATACTAGGGTTAATAGTGGGAAGGCTTCTACAAGATGCACTTTCCTATCAAAATAAACCTATTTTTTAAGCTGATGATAAGCCAGAGCTGCATAAGGACTCCTTGAGAGTAGTTCTTCATCCTTTTAGATACTGGGCTATCCATTGGTTTTCCAATGGCTATTTCTTCCATTGGTTTTCCAATGGCTATTTCTTCCAGCTAGCTTCCCATATCAAAAATATTAAAATATTTCTCAATGGAGAATTCTTCCAGTTCTCAAGAATATAATTTAGAGTTTTACATCATCGAGGAGCCGTATTTAAGTGACTTCTGACTTGCAGGCAACGTGCTCACTGCTATACCTTTCCAAGAAAGTGGCTTTCTTGGTAGTCTTCATATCATATCTGCTCATATTATTCCTCTACAGTCTTCTTTTCCAATGAGAGTATCCCTTAATCTGACCTATCTAACTGCTGAAGCTTGATAAGTTTCACCAGAACCAAAACATGACGCTACCAGCTTTCTTTCCTACAACTTGCATATTCATTTCTTCCTGTACACTGAGGACATCAGAAAGACTTTGCCTTTTTCCATTCTCAGATGCTTCAGATAATATACAAAATGATTTGTCTCCATTGCAGTAAAGTCCCAAAGACTACGTTAAGATCTTCTATGGTTTAGCCATAATCTTCACTGTGGTTGGAGATCACGACACTAAAACCTGAGCAGTGTCATTCACCTTTCTAAGGAATGTCTGTGGTCTAGCCACCTGGAGCTCCCTTTATACTGTATCACACATGATACCATTGCTAAACATACGGACTTTCTGTTGAGAGGTTACATGGCAATAACTAGTATTCTTGAAGATCTGCATTCCACACATGCACTCGCAGTTCTCCACAGTCTAGAATTTATCTTTGAATTGAGAGGAAATCAGAGCTTGAAGATGGGTTCTAATTCATTTACCTTTCTAGGTAAGGGAAAAGAGATAGAAAAACCTCCTATGGATATTGCTAAGAGTAGAAAATTCCTGGAGGTAAATACTAGCACCAGCCAGCCACCCAGAACTTGAATGTGCTTGTGAAGAGCTCCTGAAGAGCTCCGGTCACAAGGGGTGGTGGTGGGAAACCCACAACACCTCTGAAATCTTTTAGTCTGATCAAGCCTTTGATTATTTTTCAGATGCACCTGAAAATTGCACTTCACTTTGTGAAATTTTTTTCACTTTCAGATCAGTTCCTGGCTGTGTATCCTGCTCCATGTGTAACCATCTCTGTGGGAATGACTCCAAACTCTGGCCTTTCATTTTTCTTCCTTCCAAGAGAACGAGAGCAATCAGAAGTTCTCTTCTATTAGGTAGTATAGAATAAATGGATTTTAATGTAAAGATATATTTTTGAAGATATATTTACTTTAAAATTCTTTTGCTTCAGAAGCAATATGTTTGAGGTACTAGACTGCTTGAATTTTCCCTAAGGCTTGCTGTTCATAATATAACGAAGGACAAAGCTTTTCTGCTGATTAATCTTTCACTAACACTTTCTCTATCAGTCTGTCTTCCTAGATAGCTTCTGTGACCCCCGGAAAGCTTTTTAACTGAAGTGGTCTTTTGATCTCTGTTTTTTTAGCCAGGAGAAACAGCTTTGTTACTTTGGCCTAGAGCTTCACATTGTTGACTTTTCACTAATAAAGAAGGTACTTAACTGAAAATCCTTGATGCATTCTCGATAATTCAACACATTGTCTCCTATTTACGTAGATCAGCTCAGTTATAAAGGGAATGCTGATAACTATCCAGACCCACGCAGTAACTTCAGCTCATGGACTAGTTCAGTTTGTATCACTGCTGCATGTTATTACTCGTAATTGGATACGCAGTCTATATGTGCCAGAGCTTCTGTCATCAGCTTTGCCTGGACTGTCTGAGACTCAAATTGCCTTTACCTATATAGAAATTTACTCAAGCCTGAATCCGCAATATTTGTTTGTATCTGCAGATTAGTCCATAGTGGGCTAAAATGCTTTTGGTCCGGAAAGTCTTTTAGCAAAGTGAAGTGTTAATTTAGTGTCTTGTCCAGTCCTATTGTTGTTTGAATCATTTATGTAGTACAGTCAGTTACAGCATTTACAGATGCAGAGCAAGTCAGTTAATTAGATATGATTTTAAATGCATTTTCCAAGAAGCACTCTTCTGTACAGCTCAGTCCTGAACTGACAATGCAAACAGATTAATTGACTTCCATAAACCTTCAAGAGGCATGACAGAAATAAGCTCTGTGGAGGACAAAGAAAGCCATTTCATCCACTAAAATTTCTCCAGTATGTCCTAACTAATCCTCACACCAGAAGAGCTTTCCGGGCTGATGTGACCCCAGTGCCATTTTCACACATGTATAGCTTAATTGATTTCAACAGGGTGAGGTCAGAAAATTCTCATACAAACCAAAGCGCAAAAAAAGTCCCTAGCTAAACTTTTTTTAAGGGTTCCAAGATTAATGGCATCAAAACACTTTGAGAGAGGTCTTTTGAAAAAACATACACTTTTTCTCTTGTATGTTGATATCAAGAAAAATGGGCCTTTTCTCTCCAGTGGAGAAACCTTGTCACAGTTATCCATGCCTTTGTCACCTTGGCGCTGTATTTATGTTATAGCCATGCGCTCCATGCAGGAGTAGGTGGAGAGTGGAGACCCTTGGAGACCAGAGCTCGTGCAGAATGTGGCTGCACACACACAATGCGGAGTTTCATGCCAAGAACACTTTAGATCAGTTCCTGCGACTTCTGCTGGTTGTTAATAAGTTCCTGGGTAGAATTCAAGGTGTTAGTTTTGACCTAGAAAGCACTAAATGGTTACCCAGGAGACCGCTTCTCTTCTTGTAACACAGCACTTATAACTGAAATCTGCCAGAGACACTTGACCTCAGCTTTGGAATTTACTTCCCAAATCCATCTACCTGGGCTGGGATTGTCGACAGCTAGTGTGCTGTAAGCTTCATTTGCCTGCCTGATGATCTGGTATGGCGATGGTTTGAGGTCCTGGGGGGTTGTTTTTTTGCTGGAAGTGGTGGCAGTGTATAATTTTACCTACTGGTGAGTGTTTATTTGTGTGTGGGTTTTTTTTTTTTTTTTTTTAAACTAGGAAGAACAGTATGTTGTTTTTGAAATGATAGCGTAACTACAGTTTATACCTGCAATCCTGTGGCTTGAACCAAGGCATTGCCAGCTGTATATTTTAAATAATTTCATTTTGGATTCTATTGAAATCAATTGGAGTTTATAAACGAGAGTACCAGGGAGTGAGATATTCCTCTGAGCAGAGCTTTTGAGATTCGGACAAGAATCTATAAAGAAATTCTATATAGAGATGGACAAGAACAGGAAATCCTGGTAACAGGACTTCACTTTAAGATTCTGAAATAATGAGAAGCCATCAGAGACAGAGTAGAAACGTCAAGTGGAGAAAACAAAATGAAGAAAAACATTAGTGTAAGGGCAGGCAGAATCCATGTTGGTATTTGTCATACAGTCTGTTTTATTCACAGCCCGTTAAATGAGGTGCAGAAGAGGGGAAGCAACATGAGGAAGGATGCATTTGATGTTCTTCTGGTGGAGAGAGGTAAGGTGTGTAGTTATAGCTCTGCAATGTGTCATATGCAACCCGCAAGTTGAGCTTGCTGTTGTTGAGTGCATTGTACAAAGTGCCATGTGTCTCACAGGACACATCTAGGAAATTAAAGCTGGAAAACTAAACCTGGGATATTTTGACATCTAAGTAATTTTGCGTGTTCTGCTGTGCCCTTTAAGAAATTCCTGTAAAAATATCTGGGGTTTGTAATAGCATAGTGAACCAGTAGCAAAGAAATTTGTCTCCTCTCCAGAGCATAAGCTTTCAAGAGTCACATTTGGCAATAGTAACAATAATACAAATAATAATACGTAGCTGTTTTAAATGGAAGAGCTAGGAAAAGTCCAACGATTTGATGTGAGAGGGAATCTGTTGCTCCTTTATTTGCTTCACCTGGAACTGTCAGGAGAGGGCAGGTGATGCTCCAGAAAGCTGAGAGCATAGGTAGATCTCAGGGCTGGAGTATTTTATTCACCAGTGGCTCATCCCTGATATTCTTTGGCTATAGATCACGAGTAACCCATTCACAAGACAGTGCAAACCAGATTTTTCTTCTTTTGCTAACGTGTATAAGCAGTTTGTCCCTGCACAGTTTAGACAAATTCAGGTGTTCTGCTCTGCGGTTGCCCACATGAGAGAGGCACTGAGCTCCCCAGCGAATTCCCCACAGGCCTCCTCGCAACAAACCGGCTGAAGCACCAAGTCCCAGTTTAGTACGTTTCCTAGCAGAGAAAATATGTCAGATGTGCAATCAGCCCATCCTCTCGTACTTCATCTTTTTCTGCTCTCCGCCTCTCAGCTGCAGAGATGTAGCTGTTTTTGGCAACCTGGAAAACTGTCACTCCGTAATGCCCTTACGTACTCGCACAGTGAACAAACCCCAAATGCTTTGTCATGACAGAATGATCTCCTCCAGAGGCAGAGCCATCCTGACGTACTAGTGATTTTTCTAAACTGTATGTGTTCATTGCCAGTAAAGAACTTTTCTCTAGACAAACACGATTCCCGGCTCTAATGAGTTTATTTGTAATCTGATTGACGTATGATGGGACAAAGTTAGACTGACAGGGAGTGTTTCATTGATGTGAAATTTTACACCAAATCTGGACACAGTATATACTTGGTTTATGATCCAGCTGGGCATGCTCGTTAGTTATTGTTGAGGTCAATCAAAGTGTAATTGTAACATAGGGAAAGATGGTCCCAGGGCTACAAAGATTTGTTTCCAACAGCTGCTATTCATTATTCATTAAATTCTACCTTCTGTTTTTGAAATTAATAACCCCTGGCCTTCTAACAAGGCATCAGACTTTAAGAATATAGATTTAAAAATCAAAGATGCACTAGTTTCATCCCTAGACAAGTGAGAGCACAAAGCACTTTAGCTAGTAATAGGAGTTGGCTGTAGAGCTTAGTATTTCTGCTTGTGGAAAACCAGATGTGAGTTAATTAACCTGAAATTTACAGGCACTGCATGCTGTACGTAAGAGAACCAGCTAGTGTACAATAAACCCTCACCTTATGGAAGTCATGAGGAACACTCAAAACTTCAGTAAAATAAGATTTCATAAAAATTAAGATAAAGTAAAATATCACAAGTCTACATTGGGAGAATATCAGAGTATGCAGAGTTTATTCAAATTGGAACTTGTACCTCCATAAAATTAGAGATTTTCCAACATTTATTCACCGTTATTTATCCGAAGTATAGTACAGAATTTGGCTTGGGATCATTGCAGAAGGAATCCAAGGGAAAGAGGCGCATGATGTTTCTGTCCCATGAATTGCATTCCTTGGTCCTCCATGAATGTTGCCTCACTGAGATGCCACAAAAAGGAGATGTCAGGACAGCTCTGGAGCAAGGCACTTGGCCAGGACAGGGTCTGTTCCTACTGCAGAGTGCTAGCTCTGCAGTCCTGCTGAAATCCTGGAGGGGTTGGTTGTTGATGCTGAAGAGCAGCTACAGAGGAACCTGGACATTGTGAATGTGGTTCTGTTAAGCTTATTTTACAAACACTGTTGTTTTGGGGGTGCTTCCTTTAGTTGGATGGAGGAGTATTTTTTTTTTTGATTCCTGAAACACAGAAAGAGAACAGCAGTATCTGCGAGTGATTTCATTGGATGAAAGTTGTAATTTCTGAAGTACGATATTAGGTTGTCTTGTCTACTGCAAAATTCTTGATTCTGAAACAGCTAGCAGCAACTGCTTTGGCTCATCTTGGAATAAAGTAGTCAAATGTACAGCTATCAGTGATATTTTGGGATAAAACAAGATTATGTAATTAAGCACAATGAAACTTTATGATGGACCCATACTTGTATGTTTGCATATTTATATATATTTGCAAACAAAGGTAAAATTTATATACATAAGATATATATATAAATTATAAATATATATTTAGTGGAAATATTTCAACCCCTCTGCAGTGTGGTTTTCAGAATGGGGTCCAGTGGTCTAATGAGGAAGAAAGTGTTCTTTAAATGCTACTGTAGTAAACCTGCATTGGAACAGAAAAAATGTCCTTGAGTTCACTACTACAAAACACCATCTTTGAGATCTCCACTGTTTCATGATGCATGAGATAGTATCTTTATCCGTGGGGTTAAAGAATGGGGCCCCTCCACTGTAATAGCCTACCTATAAATCACTGGTAGGGTACTGTGGTAGGACTCTGCTCTCTGAGAGCCATCCTGCCTCTCGGAGCTTGCTGAGCATAGTCACTGAAGAGGGGAGCTTCAAGTTCTGTGTGTAGAAATGGGTCCTATGTTTCTTTCTCTCCTGCTGTCTGCCTGTGGCTAGCACTGGAGCAATTTTAGCTCTCAAAAGCCATCTTCTTTTCTCTCTCCCTCTCAAAACACTGTATTATTCTGTACTGGCATAAAACCCCCCGAAACTTGTGACACAATTCTCATCAAGTGGGTGTTACAAGTTTTGACAAATTCTGATAGTGAGCACCTCAAATCATGCTTATGTTTCTCCTTGAGTTGTGTGTCAGTCTGCTGAAACCTGTCATTTTCAACTGACTTTGGAGGACCCTGGATCTAGTCCAGGCACGTTTTCCCTGTTTCATCACTTTGTCATCACAAAAGGCCAATACTCTGGGGCTAAAATATGAATAGGATATTATTCTGAGGTTGGATGTCTCTGTGCAGGCCATTTAATTGCCTTTTAAAAGGAAATATGACTACATTAACTGTGATGCAGGATCATAAAACCAGTTGATCATAAAGTTAATTAAAATTAGACTTAGTATGTTAACTCAGCCATCTCTTTACTCTGTCTCTCTTATTCTTTTTTCCTGTGTAAATTCTACTGCTTACTCACATGGCATTCTTTTAAACCATCACTAAATGTTACATTTATGACACGTTTCTAAGCAAACATTGGGATATCCATTGCACATGAGCATGTTTCCTCAGCTCTGCTGGCCTTGTTGGACAGCTTATCTACTGTTCTCCCTAAGTATGACCTTTCATGTTTAGTTACTTTAAAGACACTAGAAAACCAACTATCTACTCAATTTTCTTGTAGCTTGGGGGTAAGGTTAAAATATCATGTTGCTACTGTATGTTTGACATTATACAGCCACAACTGGTAAGCAAATATTTTCCTTTTAAATACATGCTATATTTTGTAAGAGGACATAACAAGTTTTCTTATTCCTATTCTTCGTCCTGTAGAAGACCTAGCGTTGTTAAATATAAAAAGTTGCCTTTGGTGTTTAACTTGCTAAATCTGTTCACATCAATTGGTTCTGCCTACCCCATATTTCAAAGCAAAATGATGTGGAAAGGTCACATAGATTGCCCTTCTCTTCAGTTCTTGGCTTAAGGGTATCCTGTTTGTAATTAAGAAACAATTTCTTTCGTGATGGTAGTCAAGAAATTTTTCTCTTCTCTTTTCTCTTTTTTCTTCACATAATATTTGGATAGATATGTGAAAGCCGACTAACAGTTAATGCAGTTGGAAAATTTGTCACTACAGAAGTAATCTATTTTATTTTTTGCGACTAATCTGAAATGACTTCCATATTGTGCATTCAAATTCAAATCTATGCACTATCAGCACAGGGTTTGGAGGTAAAGGGCTGAATGCAAAGGTTTTGATTGCAAGGCCATCTGGCATTATTATGAGAAATGTTCTTGAATGCTTAAAAGAAACCCAAACCACATTGCTCAGTAGGTGCTGACTCCAATGAAATTGAACCATCTTGGTGCAAGTTTGTTGTCTGACTGTTTGAAAGACTGTGGGAAAGTCAACTTTTTCTATACTGATGAAGTGGCTGTGGCTGAGAATCATGCTTTTAGCAGAAAAATGCTAAATGGAATGTCCAGTAGATTGAAGCAAAATATTTTGAAATGGTAACTTTTTTTTTTTTTTTTTTTTTAACTTGAGGCAAGATTCATGCAAAATATACCTTTTTATTAGCTCTCTTCTAGGGAGAGCTGATTAATAACATATGGTTGCTCCAATCTGGTACTAGAGCGATAGACACTGGAAAAAATATAAAATCTATTTGCGATCACAGAATGGTCTGAAAGCATTTGGGCAATACAGGGAAATATGCCCTTAGGTAACATGGAGACTGATATTACTTGGATTGATCTCCTGAAGTACGAGTTTTTAGAATTCTGGGAAACTTGATTTGTTTATCTACTTTTCTTAAAGTCTGTGCACTGTTTGCTTACAGGCTTGGATGCTTGAATGGGACCAAAGGGATTAGGAATGGGATGTAAGGGCTTTTCTATCTAGGTCAGATCGGATTTAGCACTGGCCAAAAATGACACTGCTTGTTTAGTATTCTGTATCAAATATACAGTGGCTAGATTTGTAGCAGTCTGGGTCATCTAAGGTCACAGTGCAGCCAAAGTTGAGAAAACATAGCCAAAGTGGAAGCGGTATTTTCAGACTGTTAAGCAGGGAGGAACAGCACTGATGATTCCCACGCGAGGTTTATTTCCATGTATTTCCTGTTCCTTTTCAGGGCTGAATGCTTTATTCCTAGATGCTGCACGTAATGCATTTACGAGCCAGGAAAGCATGCATCAGGCCTGGCATAAATCTGAGCAGTTGTTTGTAGTTTGAATTGTGTAGTCTGAATTGCTTCGGCACTACTCTGAATCAAGATTCTGTTTCTGAGGTTGTCAGCAGGTTGAAAATGTCCTTCATTTGGATTCAGCAAAAAACATATATATTTTTTTCATTTTGGGTGAGAGGGAGTCTTAAGAAAACTTTCCAAAATAAAAGGTAATTTAGGAATGAAAAGTCTAAATATCCCATTACAAAAATGTGGAAATAGAGGGTTTCGATCTTTTGAATTACCATCTTTCTACTTTACTCCATGGACTCGTTTCCACAGAAAATGCCAGTTTTGATGCAACAGTGGCAAGCAGGTTCCCTGGGCTTCCCACCATCTGATGCTGCAGCTTTTTCTGGAGAGACATTCCTTCATCCACCTGACAGGCTGTGATGGGAGGACACAGATACTCGGCCAGCTGGGAAAAGCAAAGAGAAGATGGCAATGGCGTGGTAATCTTCTTTGTGACTATTTTTGCTGTTTCCATTCCCTCTCCCAAATGTATGGATATGCTCAGTAGAGAAGAGGGCAGAGAACAAAAAGGAACCAGTTTCCACTTTAGCATTAAAAAAATGACTGCATGGCAGTTCTGTAGCTTGCGCAAGGAAATGCTGCTTGCCCTACTCTTGCTATCATCAAGCTGGGTTTCTTGTGCCATCCATATGTGAGAAGATTCAAGCTGTAATGCATCAGGTGACAGAGAACAGCCAAACATCAAAGTAATAGCCACGTACTTCTACCATATTTGGCACTGTAATATCTGAGAACATTAATGCAGTTCTCATTTGAAATAGTGAAGCCCCACTTCTAGGCTTTTTTTTTATTGGCAAAGTAGTTCAGCAGTGTAAAAATTAGACTCCTCAGATTTCTAAATTTGGCAGAGTATGGGATCTTCTCTGTAACTGAGATCTCTGTCATGTCATGGGACAATTAATTTCAGTTACTTGTTGCAGACATGCTGAGCTGTGTTGGTAGCATATTTCCTGTTTCAGGAAGACGAGATGTCATAAATCTTCATTCTCTGTGATGAATTGTGTGTTAATGAAGATAGAACTTGCTTTGATATGAAAGCAGGTTAAAAGAAGAATTCTTCTGATGAGACAAACCCAGAGACAATTAGAATAGCAAATTAGAATACACAGGAAACGATGGAGTCTTAAGAGGATGTTTGTATGGACAATGACAAATTCTGTTCAGTTGTACTAGAATATTTGTAACATGTCAGTTAAGGATGCATTTGCAAAAGCTACTGCTGCAGATAATTGCTGAAAAATTTTTGCTGAATTTTGGGCAAAGAATGGATCTCACTATAAACACCCCTCCACACAGACACACACACTCACACTCTGTTCCCATAAAACACATCCTATCTGTCTCCCTCTATATAGTCAGTCTTGTCTTATTCCACAAAAAAGGCCTGTATATAAGTATATAAGACCTAAAAGGTAAAGGGATGAGTCACCCAAAATACTATCTGGAGAGTTCCCTTTGATCTTTTTACTAGTCTTATGTGTAGTGCATCAAGAACCAAGTCCTTATGTTTGTGGATTGGTATGTCTTGGGTTTGACTCATCACAGCATTATTCCAGTTTTAAACTGATGCAACACTGGGAGTGACCTCCAAGCTTTTTATCTGTTTCTCATCTATGCTTTCATTAAGCATCCAGTCATCTTATTAACTGAGTGCCTTTCAATCCTGTGCATAAAACTGGCAGTTCTGAGCAGGGTGGAACGCATGTTGCTATTCTTACATATCTACTACAAGTTCAGGACCAAACCATTCAGGACTTGGTGGTATACAAGAAAATCTCCAATACCTGCAGATTTGTCACATACATCCCAGCATAAAATAACTTGGGACTTTACTACGGACACTGAAAGATTTTTAGTTTGACTAAGCAAAACACTTTTAACTGTTGAACTTAATTAAGTCCTGTGTGTTACATTAAACACAGAATTTAAACATGTGGCTAGAGTTCAACATATATGTAACTACTCTTCAAAACTGTGACTTTGCTGTGAGCGTCCTCTGCAGCTCTGACAAACAGGATGGTTCTATAGAGTCTAAAACACTGAACCTCAGCACCTATCCCATTTTTTTACTGTAAGAAAGAAATGGTCATGTCGATACCAGCTATGCTCCAGACTAACCTTTCCTTCCTTCTTTCTGTCTGTAAGCCACTCCTTCTCTTTTGAGAATAGTGCAGGAAGCAACCCAAATTGAGAGCTTTTCAGGCAATCTAGAAACAGGCCAGGAAAGAGAATACAAAGGTTTCCATAGTAAAGTGCTACTTATCGGTACGTATGTACAGTGTAAGTGTCGATTTTGTATGTGTTCTAGGCATAATTGTCAATGGAGAAGGGTGAAATTTTATAGATGAAATACCGTTTTTTGACTCAGAAAATCTGGACTTCATTCCTGACTCTGGGAAAGACACCCTGAAAGTCATTGGGCCAGTCACTTTCAGGATGTTGCCTGTCACTTCTGCTTCTGTAAACCAGAGATGACAATGTGTCTTTTATCTGTCTTGCCTGCCAGTATCTTGAGTTCTTGATCTGTGTTAAGAAAGTAACTGCTGGCGATAGCGGGGAGAGTGGGTGGTGTGGTCTAGTTAACAAGCTTCTCCGAAACACCCTCCCCTCCAGGTCTAAACTAGTGGTGGGAGGTGGTTGTGTATCCCAATTACCAACAATTGTACCTGCATGGGCTCTGCCTCCTCTCACTCAGTTTTGATCCATGAACGCTTCTCTACTCTTGTTAAGAACCTATATTCACAGTTATTGTGTTTTTACGGCTCACCTTCCATCACCATCAGTCTGCACGTTTTTCCTATTGCTTTCATTTCTCCCACTGATGTTGGATGTTTTCAGGAGGCAAACCTTGGCCCCATCTATCATTCTGTCACGTGCTGAACATCAGACCTGTACTTGAGTTATCAGTTGCATGTGGATTACGTTACCTGTCTTGGTTCGAGTCTGTTTCTGTTTTCCATATGATACAGCCAGTGTAGGGTTTTTTTATCATATAAAAGCTATAACCTTGAAGAACCAACATTAATTTCCTCTAGAGCCTTATGAAAAATATCAAGGGTGCGCCTGACTTGTGGTGACAGAGCTTTTCAGCATATTCAGAGAGAGAACTGCTTCTGGGCACACATGGCAGCCAGATATAACTTAAATGCACAGCAGTGTATGCATAGTACTAGCTGATTAACTTTCCCTTCATGAATCTGCTAACCAGATATTCTACCAGCACTTTTAATGTACCATCATATGTCTGGGGTCAGATAATAGTAAGACCCAGCTGCAGATCAGGCTGAGTTTTCATCAGGCCTCAAACAATAATGATTAGGTGAAAGCTTAATACCGTTAGAATCTTACAAACTCTCTGTCTCATATATTACATTAGGCATTTATGAGAAGGAAGACAGAATAAATTAGTCAATGCAAAAATGTATCTAAAAGTCTAAAATAATTCCATAATTCCTAATATTATCCCTAATAACGTGATCTTAAAACCACTGATGGAATGGAGCAACAAGGTCATTGCATTCAAAGGTTGAGATAAGATCTTCTATGGCTGCTTTCCTGCAAGAGCTAATCAAAGCACAGTTTGAAAGTAACCCGAAAAACTCTTGGAAGTAGTCTTTAGTCTGAGGGGATTAGGAGCCCACAGATGAATATGATGTTCCTCAGTTTCCCTGAAAAAGAAGCTCTGCTGAGACAGCCTCAAATTGCTGCAAAGAAATCACTGTAATTCAGGAAACTGAGGCCTATTTTGTTAATTCCCAGACACAATGTAGCAGATGTTGGGCATGATTAAGAAATAGTGCAAAAGGAAAAATGTATTGTAAATGAGCAGCTGATTGAAAAAGCTTCTGGAAAGGGTTTCCAGTTGGTCTAGATTTCTGGGAAAAGGAGAATGTTTTGGGGGCTTACGTCTATCTTCCTCCTAGAGCTGCAACAAAGACTGAGCAGGTATGAAGTGGCTCTTACTCTTTGGCCTGATGAGCCACCCACCTGTGGCTCTTGTGTCCTCTGGTCCGTGTGGATGTCTGGGGCCAACATCTGATACAATGGCACCGTGATGTATGGGCCATCAAAGGTGCAGTGCAGTGGCATACGCCCTGAGCCAAGAGGGGAGTCTCTGAAACTAAAGCACAGCTTCGTTAGTCCTTGCAGTCCTTGCAGACTGACAGGCACCAACAGATGAGTACTGACCCCAAGGCAGCTGCTTGTAGGTTAGTGGTACCAGAGACATCCAGGGCCTAGTACCACACAGTCTTTCTTGAAGCTGCTTATTGTTCTTTCTTCTCATAGAATCCCAGGAAAAAAGGTAAGTAAGAATTTCTTGTTTCCATTAGAGTAGACTATGAATGCAGGGAAACTTGCTGTGATTTTCTCTAGAAAGGAATTGTGGTCTGGACATGGGGTGTTTTAATTTGGAAAAATCCTATCTTTTCCAGGGTGCTTGCTGTAACTCAGGGAGAGTTTGGGCTCATGGCCAAGATGGGTGGGTGGAAAAGCTGGTTTTTGTTTGCCTTTTTCTCAGTTTTGACTGTGACACACAATGTTTCACTCTTGTTTGAGACTTTGCCACTAAAACTTGGGAAGAAAGAAACCTCTTTCCCATTGGAAGGATGGTATTGTTTGGGGTTCCCTGCTGGGCTTCTGAAGAGAAGTGATGACAGACACCCAGCAACAGACGTAAAACCAGTTCTGGACTCTGAATAGCAAATCAAATACACAAGCAAAAGCTACAGTGACTTTTGTGTGCCTTTATAGTCACCTCCCAGTTTCAAAACAGGCTACATAAATACAGGCATTTTAAATACCTCTTAGGAGAACTGGAGGCTTTGAATAATTGCAAAGAAATGTGAAAGATAATTTGTAACTATGAAAATATATAGTAGAGCAATCTCTGGAGAAACAATGCAATTCAGAGGTACAGTGATCTGGAGCTGTAAAAGCCTGTAAATCAGAGAAACCACCAGGGATTCACTTTCACTATAGTGAGAAGACTCCCAGTTCTCAGTACACTTAGAGAATTAATATTTGACCGTCTCATTAAATTTATTTTGTAATAATAAAAGGGTAGTAAGAACTTCCATTGAAAGAGTCAAATTATGTGCTGTTCCCAGGCTATGATTCCTATGGATTATGGGCATAATCACAGCCAATGCACAGCACAGATTCCATACCACAGATTTGGCTTAAAACCACTGCTGTGTAATAAACACGAGAGTCTTGGTCAAGAGACTTTTAATCCAGTTTCATTTGACAGCAGAGAGTTGTTCCTGTACATAAACATTTCAAGTGCTGAGGGGTCCGAGGGGACGTTGTACTCTGACCTCACCTAAACTGACAGCAAACAGATGAAGATGGATGAGTAGTTACATTAAGGGCAACAGAAAAGCAGGAGCAGAGAAGCAGTACAGCTAAAACATGGTTAATGGGGATTTTCCGGGATATTTAGAGACAGCATTGAGGTAGAGGGGATGGCACTGGCAGCTTTCACCCTGATAGCAAAGGAAGATTTTCCTGTTAGATCTACCCACATTGAACAAAGAAGAACCCTAGACTAGTATACCCCATCAGGACAAACAGCAAAATTGTTCACTGAACACAGGAGAATGCACGTCAAAATCTTATTTCTCTGCTTTGCTGTTTATAGCACGAGGTTAACCAGATATGTTATACTCACACACTTACAAGCTCTACAAGGGTTAATTCATTAGGTCTACCTTGGGGATAAAAATATTTGAAAGCAATGGAATTCCTGTTTCTCCAAGCACGAGTGGATGTTATCTGTTCACGTCCGACTATTTCTTTGATATCTTCAGATGGAAGGTGATGGTGACGCCTCAAGCCTTTTCATGCCAGCCGTATGTCACCATTCTGGCACCAGTTCTCCTTTGACATCTGACCTGAGTACTATTAGTTGATGCACATTCAATTGCCTGCAAAAGTCATTTTTGTGCTGCATGGAATACCATTTCCTGCTGCTCCAATGGGCCAGGGAACTCACTAGGCAGGGCTCTCCCCCCTCAGGAATGTCAGAAATGCCTGTTTCCACCCTAGAAGAGGTCCTCTTCACTCATGTTAATCTTACACCTACGAGACTAGCTCAGCCTAGCCACGGGACAGGACGGATAGCACTCAGTGAATGAACAGTTATTCAACATTTTATTTTCATTATTACATGTTTGTTCCCAGGCATTGTGGATCAAACATGTTTCCAAACTATGCTTTGTATATAGAACTATCTTTTTTTTTTTTTTTTTTTTTTTTTTTTCCTGGTGGTCTTTTCTCCTGTGCTGATTGCTAAGCTACCTAAGATTTTCCTGTCAATGCATTCATTTCTGCTTTGCCCTGTGAGGTGAGGAAATGGGGCAAGCCAATGTTAGCGGGGAATAAGGCTGTAACAGTGATGTTGAAAGTCTCTAATAATTTTAGATGACTTTGTGAGAGATTAGCAGTCCTGAAAATCTGATCTCACCCTGCAGAACTGGGAGTACCTGAGCTGTCTAGGGTCACCTAAAAGGACTGCTCAAAGGCAAGAGTAAACTTTGATGGCTGAGAACAGCATTCAGGTGCTGGAGCCATGAAAATGGCTTTCCTGGCATTCACTTTGCACTTCCAACCTTTCCAGCAAAAAAACAGAGCCAGGAGGACAAAGATTTTAAAACCCATGAATAGTTAAGTAGGCACCTCATGCCTCAGTGGGGGTTTTTGAAAATCTTCCCCAGCAGCATCAATCTTCAATGGGGGTTTTAATCTTGGCTCACCGAAAATGCAAGTTTTTGTACGAACTTCAGTGGGAGCTTTGTCAGACTAACTGGCTAACTAACTAACAACCCCTGGTCGTTCTGTGCACAAAAACACTCTGAGAGCTCTAGCTGAGAACCTTAATGCTCTGACTATTTTTTTTGACAAAGATCTTTTACTAAATTCCCAGGGACTTTTGGAAAAAGCAAACTGAAACCCTTCTCCTTAAAAATTCATGATACACTTGCCCATCAGCAGGTTTGAATTGTTAGAGCCAAGTGTAAGCCCAGCTCATGTAAGGCAATGTGGTACTAATAGCAGTAGTCTCCTGACTAAACTTAGTCCTTATTTCTTAAAACTTAGGATGAGCTCTCTAAGAGCACCAAATTGTGAAGGAAAAAGCAATATAGGAGACCCCATCCTCTGGATGATAGTGGTAGCTGAACAATTCACTTTGCCAATGGGCTTCTCAGTTAAAAGCAGACAGCAGAGGAATGTGGAGCTTTCGATTCCTGGATTTACTTCCAAAGTCTGTGAGAAGCATGTTCCAAATTCAGGCAGTTTTCACAGTGGCAGCAGAGGACAATTCAGATCTTTGATTTTCCTCTTGTGGAAGAGTCTTAGGATTTCAGGCTTCTCTTGAAAGAAGGTAATTCTATAGTCTTTTTTTGTCTGACGCTCATGTTTTTGCCCATGGCCAGCAGAGTCCTTCTATTTACAGTGCTTTTTTCTTTCCTAAACTGGCTCCATTGTCCCCATCTTGACAGTCCCCTTCCAAAAATGAAAAACAATTATGTGATAATTGGAACTGAATGAGGCAAGAATGAATATGGGTGTGAAATTACAGCATCTAGTAAGAAAGTTAGATCAATTCATTTGTTCCCAAAAATGCCTGATAGAAAAACATTCTGGCATTTTAAGGTAGGCAAGAGTCAGGTATTTCTTTCAAAGTAATCCTGACAATAGTCTCTGCTAATCTGTTTGCAAAGGCTCATGATATGACCCTTCCCAGCTGATATCACCTGGAAAATGGGAATTTTTAGCCTATGTTTTAAAATTAATTATTCAGTTCTATGTTTGTTTTTTTCAGAATTGCAGAATTATTATTTTTTCATTCATATGGAGGAAAATAAAGACATGAGTAAAACCTTTGCTATTCTCTATTCTCCATTGTTTAGCACAAGTGGTTTTGCGCTTCAGAAAAAAAGGAAAAAAAGAAAAAGACCAGTAACTAAGTTCTGACTTTGCTTTCAAGCCATATTTCATCTAATGCTGGGACTGGATTTCTCTGCTTGTCTGTAGCTAGAGCTCATAAAGAAGAAAGACCAGCCCTTTCTTGCTGACAGAGTACTTTTGAAATTTGGGTTTTGAGGTTTATATTTTTAATATTACCATCCCATTAAAATAAATAGATAATTAGGACATTTTTTACAGGAAAAATAATGGCGGAGGATGGGGTTCCTAGATCTGAGCTTGACAACAGCAGTCCCTTGGAAGTGCCTCTGTGGTGCTCAGTTTCAGCATCGTGATTTGTTTGATCTGATTTTATAAAATCCACTATGCCAGTGTGCAGCTACCACCCACTTATATTTATTATGCAGTTTTATTTTTGCTTGGTAATATTTTTCTTGTGTTTATTTTAAAAGGTCTACGTTTTGTGGTGACAGTCTCCCATTTTCCAAATTAACTGTTAGCAGATGTTGCTGTGTGGTGTGAAGCACACGCAGCAGCATAAAGCACCAAGGTCTGGATACTGGCTTAGAAAAGCTTTGTGTTTTTCAAGCAAATTTCAGGGGTGTCTATAAAGTGTTTACACAGAATCTTATTTAAAAAATAAATTACTGTTGTTTGTATAGCATTTAGATGTTTTTAGAACTTGGAATTACTCCTGAAACCTAACAAATCCATACTATAGTTTAAGGAATGAAATATCATTTGCGAAGTGTTATTTAGGAAAGGATTAGCTGCTGACACACTATATACAGGCAAATGCAGGTAGGTTTTACTTAGAGCTACAATTGTCTAATGTTTTCCGTTATAAGATCCCTGCTACTGTTGCATGTATCTCTGCCAAACTTCAGCTTTTGGGGCTCAAACATTCAGTGTGAGCTGTCTGCTTTGAGTAGGCTATTTTTGAAACTATTCCTGAAAACGAGACTGAAAAATGGGGGGTTGCGCTTTTCCTTTTGGAATAGCGTATTGCAAGTTGGCTGGGACATTTCTTTTAAATACACCGTTCTGTGCCGGAGCCTTGCCCTGCAGCCTCCCTCAAACAAATTGCTAAGGTATCAGTTTTGCCCCGCTAGAAGAACTGCCCGCTAGATGTCACTGGTGCTTCACTGAAATAAGATTCAAAAAGCCTTTTCTGGTGGGTCCTTAAGGAGACGGTGACGTGCAGGTGAGTATCACACGTGTGGTTGCACCCCTTCCCGCTCCTCTCCTGTGTTAAGGAGGTGGCTTTCACTGCTCTCCCCAGAGCTCATATGTTGAACGGAGCCATCCCTGGGCTCGCATGCAGAGGCTGGTAGCATGCATAGGTTTAAGGCCAGGAAAAAAAGGACTACGTCATATGCTAGGGTTTTGGAGAGACTGTGGATGGGCCCAGGAGCAATACTGGGATTAGCACTGTGCGAGCAAATGCAGGGCATATGCTTCTACTGCTGTAAAACTATTCTAATTGTATTCTATTTACCAGGAACGCTAAGGATTTTATTTTCTTATCTTCCAAACAGGATAGCCAGTTCTGCGTTTTTTTTCCTAAGACAAAACCCCACACTGAAGAGGAATCTGTAGACTTTTGTATGCTTTTGCTCTTTTAAAAAAGATGTAATGCAGACCTTACATACCCAATAATTTTTTAAAGAAGGAGTATAAATTTTAAAGATAGCAGATAAACAGAAGCTGTTCTTCAGCAGTGTTTTTAATGCATGAGTTGGACAAATTATATCTGCTTTTTTTCACTTGACCTACTAGAGGTCTATCCAGTTAAATCACCTGTAGTTGGCCTACAGTTGACCCTTTGTTGACTTATTTAATCATCTGCCTAGTTTTCAGAACAGGTTATGAGCATTCAGACCTAAATCAGTCATTGAAAAAGGTCCTGTCATTAGGCAGTAAGGCTCATACCTGATAATCCGTCCGTCACATAATATGCACACAGATGACAATCACTTACCTCTTTTATGTCATGATATAAGGCTGAAATTGCCTAAAATGAGGAAGAAAGCCATTATTTAATCAATGGAATTGCATCAATTGAGTAAAATTTGTCTCTAGTGTAAACAAATGGAATGTCTTTGCGCTTTGTGAAAACAAGACTAAATTACTTGCAGATCTTGCAGAGAGAAAATCATAGGAAGTGGACTTGTAGGCTGACACATTCAGGGTATTAGAGCAGGCACTTAAGATAATTAACCAGATTACACTGGATTACTTAATATTTTTTTTGCATGATGTGTATGCACTTTTGTTTTTGAGATAATAAAGCAATATTTGTCTTTTTCAGTTACGTGCTTGCTGATTATCTGAGAAATGCCTTGGGACAATTAATGCTGGTTACCAATAAATATCCTACTTAAATAAGACAAGAGCAAAAAACACCACTGACCTTGAAGGTGAGTTGAAGGGCAGTCATCAATGTGACTCAGGACAGAGAGAGTTTTTTCACAAGTAAGAGCACTGAAGGGAAAAAATGATCTGTCATTAAAAAATAATTTAAAAAATTCTGAATTTCCTCCTTGCTGCCTCTTACTTACATAGATAGTAGAACACAATGAAGAATTGAGCACTTGCGAGATTTATGCATTTACCTAACAACCCAGATTCTAGTACTGTGAATACTCTCTCAATATTTAGTAGTTATCTCCTGAAAAACAATCTATACATGGGGGAAAAAAAAGAAAAAGCTGCATCGACAGGACAGGATATCAGCCTGCAGGTATTTTACACATCCTTAAGTTTTCAAAAGGTCCAATGGAAGGAAACTTGAGCACATTCAAGATGCGTGTTTCTAATCTGTAAATATCAGGATTGTTAACCTGCTAAATTAAATTTTGTTTCCATTTTTTGTAACTGGATTTAAATGACCATCTGGAATAATATTGATCATATACTGGACTTGAAGCCTCTAGAATGCAAGATATACCTACATAAAGCTTCCTTACTGATTCATAAATTGGGATTGCTCCCTAGAGTAGTTTACAGGAAGAAGGTAGTCTGGGAAACAGGTATTTCATCACTTTTTAAAAAAAACCCTGTTGTGGCCTGATAGAGATCATGCTGGATGACTGAAAGAAACACCATAGGAAAGGCAATAAACCTTGGGTTTAACACACAGATCTTGATTTAAAAGATTTCCAAAGCAGCTCCTATAACCAATAAATGTCTGAAGAACCAAGTTGAAAGACATTTAATAAACTCACCACTGTGTAGGACTGGTCCTTAACTGAGACACGTCATAGCTGACAGCTAAAAGGTAGAGGCATGGCCAAGATCTCAGCACCAAAGATCTCAGGAAAGGTATAGCAAATGTGTAATCTGTTAATCTTTCCCCTTTTCTTCTTTCAGTTCTCTAGAGACTTCTGGTTACTCAGGGACTTTGAAGGAGCAGGGTCCACAACAGGGAAGGCGCTGTCAGTCAGAAGGGTCCTTTCCTCCTGGCTGCTGTGTGCTCTTCTGCCACGGTTTGTACCGGGCTCAGACCTGAGGAAACCAGCTCACCTGCTTTCATGCTAGCTGTGCTCAGAAGCTCCCAGACTGACTGCGGTCCGTGCAGAGGTGAGACTGCCGGGTACAACCTTTATCATTTTTCAGGTTACAGCATAGGGAAGGGTGCATTTTAAAGATGTTGGGCTGCAGGCAAACTACCTATCCAGAAGGCAGCTGTTTGTTGTTAGAGGGACAGTGGTTGTGGCAGTGTTGGCCTTCGTTTATAGGTCAGTTTAATGATAAAGTTTATTTCCTTTAATGAGGAGGGTTGCTTTAGAAATCTGAATATGTTTATTCAGAAATGCCTGACATAGTAGTTGATTAAAAAAATGTTATGCTAGATTTTCATAAAATAAATATATCTAAGAAACAATAATCGGAGTGGTATCTCTGTAACTGTCTGAGAATCTGATTCCTACAACTTCTATTTTCATGCCTTCGTATCTTGCTTCTTTTATGATTTAAGATGATTTTTAACCTTTTAACTGAACTAAAAAAAATGCTCTGCATTGTTACAGCTGCACAGTAAAGCATACTTAAGCAGCAAGATAGAGAAATCTGCACCTTGAGAGAGTATCGCGTTGTTGTACTGAGACTTCTGAGAGATTAGCTTTTAAAGAACTTCTTTGTATTTATTCTGAACATGATCCAGTCCTAGGGATTTAATTTTCGTCTCCAGATCATTGTTTGCATGTTTTCCTATCAAAGGAGGAATAAGTTTAGGACCTGAGCCTCTAAATCCTTTTCACATAATTTATTCAAAGCCATACAGTAGTGGTGCCATTGAAGGCAAAGATGTAGTTTATCTTTTGGTTTTACACTGATACCTAGCCCTTTTAACAAGATTTTCATCCTTAAAGCTTGGTGCTCTATTCTGGTTTCCTACACTATGATTGTTCAGGATTATTCTCTTGGCAGATCTTGAATAAAACCCGCATCAGTTCTGTTCTCTTCTGGCTTAGTCATTCTCTTTCCTTCTGCATCTCTTTATAGCGCTGACCATCCAGTGAAGTCAAGTTGCCTTTAATGATGCAAGATTGGCTCTGTGCTGGATAGCCCTAGTTGGACAGAGGAACAGAGATTTAGCAGGTGAACCTTGTAAGTCATTTTGGTTTTCTCTCAAGCCAGCCAATTGTCTATGTTCAGATGCTAGATTGATAATTATATTTTTGTTCAGAACAATGTTCTTTTCCATTTTCAATCAACAAATCTGAGGAGTTTATCGCTTCCCTGTTCTGATCCCTTAACAGTTCCTGAGATTTGTGGATGAGTATTTGTATCATTCATAAAAATACTATAGAATATTTTGTGGGGTTTGTAGAAAAAAGTTTCTAATTTCCTTCTTCCTTCTATTAAAACTGTGAATAACTCAGGGAGTGATTTTAGATGTGTTCAGAGCCATAATCTGTACCCAATGATAGCACGCTGGTGTGTAACTTATCCAGGTGCAGTGTAACCAGAGGAAATCGCCCCATGTGTGCTGGGTATGAAGCAGATTGCTCACAATAAGGTCTGATGCCATTGTGCTATAGGATGAAGAGCTCCTTAAGCACTTGGAGCATTGCAGAGCCTCAGATTCACAACAAAGTGCCACAATGATGAAAGGTGGCCGTTTGGCTTTTTAAAAATAAGTGCTTTCCTCTGAAAGGTCAATCCCACACAGGAAAATAAAGTGGAAAAGTAAACTTGACCTATTACTTGAAACTGAGACAAGGCCAGAATCCAACCGTATCAAGTCCTATGTAAGGAGAATTTAACACCTTAAAAATGTTTCATTACAAGAGAGGTGACACCTCTGCTATCTTTGCAGGGATAGAAGAACGCCTGATTCTGCTTGCACAAGCTGAAGCATTCTTTGTCTTCAAAGAGAGCAGGAACAGGACAAAAGTCAGTTTTTAAAGTGGTTTTGAAAGCTGTGTCTAGTACGTTAGATACCCTTCTTATTAGAGGTTTGAGAATTACGGGATCAAAGTGGAATGATCCATTAAGGTCTTCAGCTTCCGTGTCCATGTATGTTGATATTAATGGGAAATACACCCACAGGAGAAAAACAATAAACGTGGTCTCCGAGGATGAGTTTAGATGCAATTTCCCAGGCCCTTGGATTCTACTGGGAAACTTTCAGACCAAAAGATGAAAAGCTTCCTATTGCTAAAGGTTCAAATAATGTATTTAAAAGGGACTTCCTCCAGGTTTCTAAAGGCAGCTGATCAAAGCATGGCTTTGTGCAGACAGCACAATGCATTTCATGTACACCCAAATTAAGTTGCATGGCTGAAGCCTGTGCTTCTCAGCAGATGTGCTGCCTAGGTCATCCTTCTTCTCTGAATGCAGCAGCTCAGAGAGGAAGTATCTGCTCTGCAGTCGAATTGTTTTCAGGTAAGCTTAGAATAAAGAATAAGAATGCATTATAACTAAAGGAAGGAAGTATCGTGATGTTCTAGACTGCTTGTAATGCTAAGTCGTAAATATGTGTACAGCAGGCTCCAAAGACTGAGAACTTGTGACCTGTCAGATCAGGAGCTGAGACTTCTGTTTGTCACTGCCTGCTCAGTTCTGACGTGCTTTCTTGCTTGGAGCAAAGGAGCTGTGCTTCAAAGACAGCTTTTGGGGTGAGTCTGAAACCCTAATTTTCACAGATCTGAAGGACCCAGTGCTCTTCCTAGAATCAGCAGGAGCTGCAGGTGCCTAATTTTGCTGAATAGCAGGACTGATTTGATTCAAGTAGGACACTCTTGGTTTCAAGTTGGCTGTTGAAAAAGCTGGCTCTAGTCTCTTTGTACTTCTCTTCAGGATGAAAGATTCTGTCAGGCTTGGCTGCCTGACTGATATTTGCCAGTGTTTTTAAGACACTTTAGGGGACTGCAAAGCTGTACATGGCTGTTGATATTAACAATCATAATGCATTTATTTTAATATATATTGTGGAGAATTTTATTCAGAGCAGCTGAACCCATCTTTTCATGCCTAGGAGTTCTGGCTTGGTTCCCTGCCAGTCTTTTGTCCAAAAACTTGGTGCTGTAGATGCACTGCTCAATGAAGTAGTGCTCGTCCTTCTGGCCTTGGGAACGGTGGAGATAAAGAGGTGACATTCTCTTCCCCAGATGGCATCATATTTACAGTGCAAGGGTTGGGTTCCTTTTGGTACTGCAGTTCATACTGCTGTAACCCCATTTATTTCAAGACAGTTGATTTGGAATAACTGGCATAATGTAAGTGATGGTCAGAGAAGTTGACAGAAGTGCCCATAGGCCAGTAGAAACAATTAAAAATAATACAGCCATCTGACAGACCCTCTCTGATGGCCAAAATTCCTCTGCTCTATTAAAATTACTCTGCCAATATCCTTGCAACAGCCCTGACTTGGACTTCATTCACGTAAGCATGGTATTGTCCAGCTGCTCCTCTCTTCTGCCTTGCCTGATTTGTCCACCAAGAGATATCCCTTAATTCATCCCATGGGAGAAAATCTCCTCTTCCTCTCAGTTTTTGAATGCCCCAGGGTGAATCAGGTGCCAGTATCTAAGAGCTGGGAATCCGTAAGGCCATCTTCATTTTTTGTATATTTTGTTGCATTTAAATGATCAAGGAGAGACTGAAAATCAGATAGAAAATACAGCATGTTTGAATTCATTAAGAACCAGAAGAGGTTCGCTAAAACACGCTTTGCAATCCCAAATCAGTTCCTTACTGCTTCTGCAGGAACACAAACTCAAGTTTAAGAGAACAAAATGTTACTTTCTTTCACTTTTGTTCATACTTGCACGCTCAGATTAGTCCTGTTGTTTCAGTACGAATAAACTGAGCTGCAAGACCATCCACAAACACTTTTATGAAGTGCCTCATCTGGGAACAGATGCTGTTCCATTCTTTCTGATTTATTTATTTTTTTTCTGATGAACCTTGTCGTTGTCTATATTATTATACACAACTCAGAATTCTTCAGTTTACATCCTGGTTTCTTTTCTCTTCAAAATAAAATATGGATTGTGATTTATTACTTGTATGATGTTCAGCCTAAAAGACCTCTCATGGGCTTTTACCTAATTGTCCTAGGAGCTGTATAAAACCAAAACAAAGGCAGTGTGTCTGTATATTGTATGGTTTTAACTGGTTATTCTAGAAATACAGGAATTCTTAACTGTGACCCAAATTCTCTTCTGTTCAACTCCATTAACTCCGTATCAGGATTGAAAACCTGACCAATCTCATCTAACAGTAGAGATTTCTGTCCTTGGTAACATCTGTGATCCGAGCCAGTTAAATGAAAGCTTGCCTCCTGGAGGGGTTACGTTTCAGAGGATAACTTGATAATTAATTTTTCCTGGAAAGGACACTACATCTTAGTTATTTCTCTTGCAGGAAATTCTGGTTCATCAAAGCCTGGTTTGGTGCTTAGGTAAGTTCAGGTTTCATGGGAGAATGAAGGACTGGACTCAGATGTCACAAGAGGATTTTGCAGAGGTTTAACATAGCTTGAGCCAATTTAACAAATAACTTTCGGTATTTTATCTTCACATCTAGCACTTTAAGGCATAACTCATTGTTAGTCTACCTGTTTCTAGCAGTTCTTGCTTCTATTTAACTTTTCAGTAGTTTGGAAGCATTTTCCACTGATAACTTCTGTGCTGATAAGTAAGAATAAATACTTAGAAGACAACAGGGCTCCTAGAGAGCCATCTTGCTTATGTAGCTGTTCCTTCCCTGGGTATCTGCCACTGTCTCTGGGGAGTGGGATGCAATGAAACAGGAGACGCTCCTGTGCGGGATTCTCACTGAGCTGTTGACAAGTTCTTCATGGGCTGTGGACAATATACCACTATGCACTTGTGTCACACCACAGGGCCTCCCATTGACGCTTATCCTTTTCGTTTGACCTCTGACCTCTGCTGCTTGCCACTTAGTGAAGGCGGCAGCTCAGAAAGGAAAGCAGGAGTCAGGCCAAAGTAGTTTTCATGTACTTTGCCTAGTGTAGCTCCTATTAGTTGCTATTTTTCAAATTACTAATAATTAATAAAGAACCTATATATTTTTCCCATTTTGAAATAAAACCCTTTCTTGAGTACAAATGGGCAAAATAGTATTTAGTTTTCCTGCTATCCAGATATGTGAATTTTCACTCTGACATCATTCTTCCGTCCGCTGTTTTTTTTTTTTTAATCAGTAGTAATTCAGAACAAACCCCAGAGAGTTAAAAAATACACAAATCCAAATTTACAGGTTTGGCCCTCTGCGGTCTCCGTCTTTCACCTGTGTTAGTGATCTGTACTTGGTCTGACTGAGCTGAAAATAGAATCACACTTTTAAGTACAGTTTAGACAATCCATGCAGCAGAGATTTTTGAATTTGAGCATCTCATTCATTTGGGTAATTAAAACACTGTATTACAATTGTTTACTATACAAATGCTCATCTGTGAAGCCTGGAATGGAAATAATTGGATGTGTGACTCTGGATGTGTAACCATGGAACTACAGCGCCCCAACTTTTCATCCAGTGATAAGAATGAGTAACTCCAGTGGCCTCCATGTCTCTTTACAGACTTACTGGGTTATGGAAATGCTGAAAAGCCTCCATCTTTGACCAGGATTCTGTTGGGTCAAGGTGTCGTACAAATCTGAATGAAAAATCCTTTCTCTTGGCATGCGGGTTAGAAAACAATCTAACAATCCTCCTCTATTCCTGTATTTGATCCCCAGTAGTGGTTGAACAGTATTTTTTCCCCCTGTTTTCTCTTTCCTCCTCCCACTGATTTTGCAAGTGCTCATCAAATCAAAGGGTGGAGCTAGAGGGAGGGAAGTCAGTGATTTAATCAAAGATCCAAAGGGTCATTTTTTCCCCCAGCTTGTAGTGTTGGTGTAATTCCGCACCTATCTGGAGACAGCTGTTGGTGTGTGATAATAGAAACAGCTAAGAAACTGGCATATAGGTCCACTCTTCTAGACTGATGATGGCAGAGACAGGACCCTTTGCTTTTAGGAATTGGCAGTTTGCCCACTTTGACAGTTAAATTGATTTAGGTAAAAGACTCGGTCAAAATGAAATTAGATGAAATATGTAGGAAGGGTTATCAAACAATAGCTGGAAAGGCAAAGCAAAGTGTTAAAAAATCACAGTGGTCTTTCTACAAAATGGCCAACATTTTGGAAATATGCCCAAGAGATTTAGGAGCATAGCTTTTATTGAAAGTCAGTATGATTTGTCTTCTAAACCCCATAAAGAGTTTTGGGTATTTTCTCTATTAATTGTACTTCAGTTTAGTGCAAAAAAAAAAGCATTGACAACGTTTAGCTTTGAAATTTAAGATGTAGAACTTCAACAGGGAAATGACTAATTTAGTTTTAAAGATGTTTACTTAATAAGTCTTCAGTTTTGATCATAGGCTTCGTAGTTTTACCTAGTGCTGCTGAAATGAGTGTATTACTTGAGAAACTATGCTTTCATTCATTCAAGAAAGAAAATAAGATTCTAAGTCTGACCGGCTGGAAGAGCTCATGATTTAAAAAGCAATCTCGTATTTGAGGGTGGAGAGAGGTCTGATCTGTGATTTTTTTTTTCTTTTTTTAATACTTGCTTTTGGCAGGAGCATTACAAAAAGTGACAAGCAAAGAGAAACTTTCTTGGTGATGATTGAACATCAAGGCACTAGTGCTGAAATGAAGCCCCTGGATATCCTAACAATTTAAGTTAATGCTGTAATCAAGCTACCTTCATTTGCTCCTTTGTTTCATTAGGATAGAAATGCTAGACCATGCCGAGCATTTAATCCTTTTGAATGAACTAAGAAGGTGGTCCGTGCTTAAAATAGATAGACAATGATCAGACCTCTAAGGTGCACATTTGTAGCTTTACTCACACTGGTGCTCAGTGGATGCCAAGCATTTGCAGGATTGGGGCCAATATTAATAACTTCAATCTACTGCATACCTCTTTTGTTGCTTGATTCTTAACAGGTGTTCTTCCCCCACCCAGTGCTCTGCAGACATTAGACACTAAATACATCTTGAAGATTAACTTGATAAATGATCGATTCTGGCCTCATGCTTGAAATTTAAGTCAATTGTCTAGATGAAATGTGTAAATCCCTGTATAACAGACATTTATCTTTTTCCAGACTTTTCAGTGCTCTGCACAAGATGAAAGCAAGCAAGTGGATAATAATTTCTGGAAGTGATTCTATAATTTTTATTCCACTAGGAATAATTTCCCAGGTTGCAATGTCCAGCTGTCCAGCAGGCTGTGTGCCTACAGTGTATGCAGATAATAAAGGATGCAGTTATTGCAGTGAGTGTTTCCATTGGCAAAGTTGTCAATAGCCTAGGATCTGAGAGATGTTCCAGGCAGCAAATGCGGAGCTTCCCTTCCAAGCATTCCCATCAAGGTCCTACAGGCCATGTCCTTGGGGCTTGTGTCTTGATCCCTCCATGAGCAACTGAAGTATTTATGTTCTTCCTAATAGCCTGCAGGAGTTTTGCTGCTTATGCTTTTGTGGGTGTATTCTCCTTTTCTCCCTTCCCCTTCCTCTCTCTCCTGGCCCCAGCTTTTACCTTCCATGTGAAGAATTTTCTGGATGGATCACAGGTTTTCAAAGTTTAATGCTTGCTTACGTCCCGTTGTTCCCTAAGCAGGGCTCTCTGTTCTGTGGCATGGCTGCAGTATTATAGGCTAGTCATCAAAGTATCTTTAAAAAGGGAATTGTTAGAAATTCATGAGTATATGAAATACATGTCTTTGGTTAGCAATGTTAGTGGGCTCTCAGAGCAAAATATGGCTTGCTTTGACACTGGTCCCATCATAAGCTTTTACCTTCAGGAATTCAACCTCCTACTTACTTTTACAACCTATTCATAGTCCCTTTGGAAATTTTAAACACAGCATGTTAGGCTGTTGGTTAACAGCAAATAAACCTGTGTGCTGACCTGCCCATGTGCTAATAATAAGTCATGAGCCTGCTTTTTAAGAAACTCTGTCACAAACGGTGGTTGAAAAAATAAATGAACGACTGAATTCCTACAGATAAGACCATCCAGATGGGACTGCTGGGGGATAGGTTAATGAGTTGGCCCTGCAGCCTTGACAGTGTCCCTTCCAGAAACAGGGGCATGTGGTGTTTGGATGAGCCCCTGGCCTCTATTTCCAAAGGGGAAATATACCCCAGAGTGATGGCCCAGCGAAAGGTCTGTGCCTCAGGCTCACGTGGGGCTTGACTGGTAGATGATGTTTGTGCTAGCAAACCTCATTTTCAAGGAGCAAATTAGCCCTTTTGGCGAGTTCCTGAACAGCAAACAAACCCAGGCAGGAAGATTTTGTATAGGCTTTTATATATACTTCTGGCCCTTAAAGATTTTCAGAGGCATGTATTTACAGGTTAAATAGGCGATATATGATTATCTTCCTTGTACCTTTTAACGAATGTGCATAATGACTGTGTATATGGGAAATATGCCATCATTTTTTGCAAGATTTGGATGGCTTTAATTTCTAGCTTTGTTTTTTTGTTATATCACTATAGTAATTAGTTCAACTTTTCCATAATACTAATCAGTTCAGCATTTTCTGAAAGGACTTTTTGTACTGCAGAAACTACTACCATTTGCATAGAATGTTGAATTTGCTTAAAATAAGAAATGATGTCTTTGGCCAGTAGACTCATCAGATATTATCTACCTATTCTTTTCTGGGGAGATGTGGCAAAAGAATAATAACAATAAAACAATATGTAGTTATTATCTATATTGCAATAGCATTGCCATTTCCAAGGACACATAGTGACTCTGTTTATGCTCTGGACAAAAGCTTAACATAGATGAGAATATAACAACAACTAAACTCCTTGGGTCTTGGGAGTTGCTTCCTCTCTTGGCTGATGGATAATTTACAAAGTTAGATCCATGATTTTTCGTGTCTCAAGAGTGCATTAGAATTTCACAGCAGGAGATTTGTAAAAGGGAAAGGAATGGTGCACAGGGAATTAAAAGGTCTGTAAAACTAGAGGCTCTCTCTCCTGTGAGGAGTGATCTTGTCTAAATCAATAAACGTCCATGGTCTGTGTTTTTCAGCTGTGATTATTAGGACTGTGTGTTCAGTCAGTACATTCTGTGCAGAGCCAGTATCAGCTTAGTAACACCAAAAATGTATTTACAGCTATTTGTCCAAATTCCAAATAGCTGTTCCCTTTGTTCTTTATCCTTTGCTATTCCCAAAACGTAATGCAAACAGATTTTGGCTCTGAAACCAGTGAAGTATTTCTAGGCATGCTTAACTCCAGGCATATGACTACTCCAGTTAATGTTCATAAGACTTTCCACAGGCTTAAAGTTAAGCACATGCTTAAATGGTTTGCTAACTCTGAGTCTCATTTTTCCAAAGTATTTAAGAGAACGTTATTTTTTAATGACTGTGGCATGCACAATAAAAGATGTTCTTCAGTAAAGAACATTATTATCTGCCATTCATTTTTCATTATTCTTTATTCATTGTTACCTATTCTCCTGCTGAACTATTTATCTTGGATCAGGAACCATAATATAGGGGCATCAGTGAAAACTTACATTCTGATATAGCAAGACGTCAAAACCAATGACTGAGCAAAAATCTTCAAAATCCAAGATTTATTTTGCAGAAACTACTATGTAAACAGCTGGAAAATAGGAATATAGCTAAAGAATAAGGAAACAGGAAAGAAAAGGCTATATGTACATTTTTATTGCAAAAAAATATTTTTTACTGCATCATAATTGCTGCCTGCTAAGTCTTACACTGCAAAGTCCTACTGGTATTATGGATTTCTACTGTGCAGTAGCTAATATGGCTAACTTTCTTCCACTCAGCTGTGACTGACTTTCCCTACTCTGATCTCTTAGAAAGACTACAGTGCTTAGTTTCTGCTAAGTGGAATAGGTGACACTGAACACAGTAAAGTTATGTAACTACCACGCAAGAAACAGAATACTGTTGGCAGTGAAGGGAAAGCCTATCTTCACATACAACAGTTACTCACACCAGTTCTAATTCCAAGCTTGGGAAATGAAATTCACAGGTATTAGACCAAAATACAGTTGCAGCTGAATCCTTAAAACTAAGAACATGAAACAGAAAACCAGCTAGCTGGTTATGAGACAGAGATGTTGTTTATGAGCTGTTCAATTACATTTTCTGTTGATCTATCTGTCTCTGGAGATCCTTTGCCATCCCTTGAAGACTAAAATATCATTCTGAAGATAGAGGCAGGATTCAAGTAGTACCATTATCCCTAGATATCTTCTGATGAGGTGTCAGCTTCCTTTTGGCAGAGTCCGGAGGATAGATAAGGGACTGTGGTTACAGGCACAAAGGGCTTTTATGACAAGGCGAGAAAGAGAAAGTTTCAGATTAGCAGGAATTTGTATCTTTATTGTGCTTTTAACTTCAGTTTCAAATCTTAAAACAGATTTTCACTGATACATGAACTCAGTGAACTAACGTCCTGTTGCATTTTAATTTCATCATGCTGACTCTCTGACTTCAAAGCCTGCTCGAAGTCTAGAGAGCAGTTAACAATCCGCTTGATTTGGCTACAGAAACCTGGGTTTCTTGTGTGCAGTCACACAATAGGGAGAGATCTTGAAAGAGATCAACCAAGAATTAAAAAGGCTACTACATGTTTAGAAAGATCTGTTGTATTCCTGCATGGATAATGACTAATCTTAATTAGTTTCTTCACTAATTTTTAAGGAAACAAATAGAAGCCTCAGAGGGAGGTGTTTAAACTAACGGAAAGTAAGACTGAAGGTAAGATTAAGACAATAATTAAAACAGATATAAATAACTGCTGGATGTATTTCTTTCCTCTCCCTTACTCTCCCTCATAGTTGTCTTATTCTCTTGTTTCATTCATTCACAAAAGTTTTTTAGCTTTTCAAATCTCTTCTTTTCCACAAATTCCAGTTTTGGAGCTTTAAACTTGTGACCCATTAAAGTTCACTCTGAGCCTGAGGGATAGATCACATTTCATAAAATTGCTAAGACTGTCTATCAGTTCAGATGGAAATCTAATAAGTGCAGTTGTATCTCACCAGTTAGGAATCATACACAGCAGTTTGTGTGGCCATCCTTTGAGACAGAAGTCACTGGTGTGTGAATTAAATTATTTCACATACATAAAAATTTCCAAATCGGCTCCAAGTTCTTGTGTTTTAGATATATCCCTAGCTGTTCATGTTACTTCAGAGAGTGTTAACTGTACTTTGACCTTTTGGGAAACAAGATCAAAAAGAACTAAGATTTAGTTCATTGAAGCAGGACAGCTGGACAGGGTGGTGCTGGTGGCAGTTCAGGAAGGTAAATTTCAAATCCCCTTTCTCTAGGTTGCTGAAAGGATCAATGAAGATCAAAGAAATGATATGATTACTATCACAGCACTATGTAGAAACTGCAATGCAAAAATCAAGGAAGAATATTAAAGAGAGGATTTCAATTTTGGGGCTGAACACTCCTTGGAAGTGATGGGACAAACTCAGGTCACTGTCTTCATGTCACATAACAAGCACTGAAGTCTTACTCTATGGTTGTAAAACTCTTGAGTACAGGCAAGTGTCCTGATCTGGTAACTATGTATCTGCATTTCTAGATTACAGATATAAGGTGGGAGTACGGCTTCTTCTGATACGGACTGTAGGCTCGAGAACATGCCCTGTGGTTTTACTGAAGGCACGCTGGCTTTTTCTCATCAGTGTTGTGGAACATGTTGATGATGTGACCATCCCTAGAAGCCGGGCAGGTCTGAAAATACAACCTGATTCAAATAATAAGGGAAGCTAAAATACCATTCTAGTGATGCTCTGTCAGATCTATCAGTGCATTCTCAGTTACAGTGGGGTTGTCTGTAGGGTAACAATAATTTGGCCATTAGTGCTTTGGACATCTTCCACAACAGGGCAAGTAGTGGCCAATACTGCACCCACTTGCACTGGATGCACATATCAGCCGTTAGTCCCATCTCCATGAGAATCTACAAAGGTGAATCAGTGGTCCTGTGTTTAAAAAAGCCACTTCTCATTGTAGTCCAAGAGAACTGCTGGATACCCAAAAGTTTTGAAAAACAGGGCATTTAGAAGCAAAAAGATAGTTGTAGTGCCTACCTTTAGTGATTTCAAAAGTCTTGACTGGCAGTCCTGGCTTTGCTTCCTCCGGCAAAACAAACATCAACTTCTTGGGAGTTTTGCCTGATGCAAAGGCTGATGAATAGACCCGTGGCTATGTTTTGTTTACTCAAAAGCAATTTGTTTATTTCTGCTAGATTTTGTGTACATCACTATTGATCAGTGGCAGGTGATTATATAAGCAATCCTAGCTTGGTGTAAAACAGCAGTGCTCCATCAAAAGTCTTGCCTGATATATTCACTTGCACTATCTGAATTTCTCTGACTAACTTTGCTTTTCTGTGTACTACATATAAGTCACTGCCCCTCTCATATCTGTGCAAGGAGATTTATTTGGCAGTAAAAATGTCCACTTAAATTGAAAGTTCCATTATTTACTTTATAGAAATGAATAGCCTTCAATAAATCAGTCTTTCTTTCTCTTTCCTATTATTATTTATTGTTTACAATATAGTAACAGACATGTATTCTGTAAAGCCTTTCAACTTTAATCCACCAAAGGTGGAGGAGGGGAATATGATGTTGAAACAGAATTGAAGTGAGGGAGCAGCTGGACTTCTGTGAATATTACTCCACCCAAATGGGTGAGGGGCTGCTCTCTGTGTCGTCACTCAGCATCAGAAATAAGCAGTTGTTCACTTGCTTTTCAAGGCAAGAGCCATTACCTCTTTAAAGGGGTGGTCAGGGCCTAGAAGAGAAGGACACTGATCTCTAAGAGGGACATGTGGCTACTGCCACAGTTCAAGAGGGAATGGCAGAAAGCAGTCTGTGAGCTGCAATAAAAATGCTCTGTAAACCTCCTAGACAGTTAGGAATACCTTGTGTAAAGATCCAGATGCCCATCTGTAACCCTAGACACCTACATGTTTTAAAAACATGACTCCAGAGGTGACTTCTGGGAGTGTGATTTAGCTCTTCAGTCCCAGCTGAATATCCAGTCTCTCAGAGTGCTCTGGCCTGGTGCAGGGATGGGGAATCACATGCACTCAGTAAGTAGCTTTTGCTGTTAGATGACATTTCGTCAGGTTAAGCATTACAAACTCTTTCTCATCACTGATGTGTATGACATGATGATCCTCTTTCCACTTCATTTCATATTCTCTTGTTTGTGGGATATAAATTATGTTCATTTTGTAGGCTTATTGACTTCTACATTGGAGAAGGTAACTGTATTTAAATACAGACATTCACTGTGCAATTTAAGTGCATCCTTAATCAACTCCGTTGAAGACTCGGATGACTTCCATAGCTTTTCCACCTATCTCCTCTTTGCCTAAACTTATTTATTGCTTGAACTGATGAAAATCACATTCAAACAAACCAATGTTTGAAAAAGCCCAACTAAAACTTTTCTTAGGAAAAATAAAAAGACAAGCAGCAGGACCTTTCTATAAAACAGATTGCAAAATATGCTTATCATCTGCGTGTGTTGTGGTGTGGTATGCACTGTGTGTCATGTGGTAGGAATATCCAGTCTGCCCTGAAGCTCTTCCTTACGTTTAAACTGCTTTCAAGCCCAGCGTTATTTTTTGTCTTTCCTTTTGGCAGCGGGGTTAGCAAGTTTAAATTTTGAAAGGCAGGGAATGAGAGATATACAGAACTGCTTGGTGAAGGGGTCAGAAAGGACAGTGTAGCTGAAAGCAACTGGGACCGTTAATGCATTCCCATTCCTTTTCCTTATGGGGCAGAGGAAGGCTAAATCCTACACCGAGCCAATGGATCCCTTCCCCCCACTTTCATCTCGCCCACCCTGTAAGCTTTATGTCAAAGCCAACCTCTTTCCACTGGAAGACAAGTGGATGCGATTCCTTTCAGAGGCTTTCAGCGCTTCTCCTGTAACTGCCCAGTGGAGATGCTGTTGAGTGACATGAACTACTCTTTTCTCCCGGCAGGATTAGTGAGCCCTCTCTCTACACGGTCCGGCTTCCTCCTTTGCCTCCACCAGCTCTCTCTGTGTGTGAACAAAAGACAACCTCGGGTCTTGCATAGCAAAATAGCACTGGATTACTTCTCCCACATTTGCTGCTGACAGAGGGACTCTGTTATTAGAGGAAACTTTCACTCTTCAAACAGAAATTAGCCCACGTGTGGAGCAAGAACAGGAACTGTTAGCTTAGGTTTGTTTCTTTTATGCCTCTCCATTTATCTTGTGGAAACATAAGGATTGTCCTACATTGTGCCGACCATGGTCCTTCCAGGTCAACTTCTGCTCTTACCGAAGTCTCATCAGGTATTTTGTAAGAGACAGAAGAGGAAAACGGTGGCTAGCCTGTCCCAAGGAAAGCCCCGTGGCTGATATCTGATAACGGAAAACTTCCCTCTTTCTGGGAAGACAAATGTTAAATTCTTGCCTGTGGGACTTCTAGAATCAGGATTTTTATCCTGAATGCTTACTTCGACTCCCCAAGTGACAACATGAGAGAGAGAGATAGATAGATATTTTTTAGGCATGCTGGTGGGCGATCAGTCTAACAATTTGCTGGGAATCATAGGAAAAGGGAATCAAGAAATCAGCACCAACTTCCCTCCCTGCAGTGCCATAACTGATGATGATTATCAGTCAGTTCTGTATGCATACATCGTTACCCTGTTCCTCTCTCCATTGTTACCTTGACTAGTTTGTAATTTCCATTATTATTTTGCTATATTATGTTACTATAACAGGTCTTCTCTTTCATTTGACTACTTTCCCTTCATCCCACAGTTGCTATGCTTTTTTGAATGAATGTCTTGACTGTGCATTGCTAACTTAGTAGGTTAGCTAATATGTCCTGCCTGCTAGGCCTTCAAGGACCAATTATCTTGCCTTGCATTTAAATTAGTATTTCACTTATTGCCAAAATACAGATGCAAATATGTATGAAAAATATGTATTTATTACATAACTATGTAAAAATAAGAAGACAGGAAACAGCACGATTTTTTTCATTTCATAAATAGTTGGGTTGGGATATATTCAGCCCAGTATATATTCAGATGTATTCATTCATTATGAAGTAAATATATAATTGAAATCCATGTTGGATCTACTTATGCCAGGGTTGAATCTGGCCCTGCAAATTTGCAATATTATGTTACTACATTACAATATGCTGTCATGTTCAAGCCTTTGAATTTATTAATCAGGATGTAATATGCCAAATCTTCAAAAATTACACATTGTTTTGGTACTGGATGTTGGCAACGTTATCACTAACAAAGCAAGCCAAATGACCCTTGCACTAGATTTTCCATGTTATTCTCCAAGCAGATGTCAATGTAAGAAACTAATCTCAGTTTGTCTCAAAATATTGTACTTTCAGATGGCTATTCAATCCATGAAGTATGGGGCAGTCTATATCCACATTATCCCAAGGGAAGCCCTTTGAAATAATTGTGACCTCTTTGCTCTTGAAGGTGAGAGGAACACGTTTTTTGCCAACTCTCACTTGATAGATACAACTCTGCTTCCATATGCTGCCAACTCTACTAATCCTTTTGGCAAGGAGAAAAGGCCTTTTCCCTCTACCCTTTTCCTCCTTTATTTGTCCTGTTCAAGTTTATTTCTGGAGAAAAGGTCTTGCTTCTTCTCTAAAGAAGCAATCTTTTCTTGTAACAACTACTCAAGTGTTATGGTCTTACCATGGCTTGACCCTTCTGGAAACACTGAAATGTGAAAAAGGATACTTGGATCCCATGATGAGCAGGCTTAAAACCATTTAGGTAGATCAAAAAGGCTGAGTTGCTGAGTTTTGTGGCTTCTGTTTGGATTTTTTGTTTCATTTAACCTGCAGCGTCAACACAGCCAAAACTCCGAAAGGCTCACGAGGCAGGAAAATGACCTGAAACTGCTGTTGGAACCACACTTTAAAAGAAAGCCTTTTTATTGTCTACAAAGCAGCCACTGCAGAATCACTATCCTTGTGCTACTATTATTAGTGGCTGCAACGCTGAGGATTCCTCTGAATAGTGGTATTTCATGGGCAAAAAGAATATCCAAGAAAACTCTCATTTCAGACCTGAAGTTTTTATTTTCCTATGGCATTAATTTTTCTCCTGCTGATTTTGAAGGCTGAGAAAAATTGTGTGAGAGGGCCCAAGTCTTTTCATCAGATGCTTGAAATCAATTATGAGGCTTGCTAAAAGCACTTCAGAAGTGCTTCAGAAGTGCTTCAGAGGATCCTGATTATTTTCCTAACAAGCTTCCATATTTTGTTACCGGCATTGCTAAGAAAGAAAAAAATGGCCATCTTCTATGCAACAAGTAAGTCATAAGAAGAAAAAAGGAATGAGAAAGGCATTATAAACCTACAAAGGAAACCAAGCTTAGAACGACCTCTCTTGACCTTTACTATCAAGGCACGAAGAATGTGTTTCTTAATGTCCAAGTCTAGTTAAATTTAATCTATGCACTGTCTACCATATTCCCTCTAGGGAATGCAATGCCAAACGAGCACACAGTGTTCTCACATTAAAATGTTCCATCAGCATTGCTGTGGGCTGTGGGGGATATTAAGTCAGCCAGTCTCATTGCTGTTCTAGCCTGAAGAAGAGGCCAAAGTTCAGCAGTTTCATTAATTCATTCAGGAAGAGAGGAAAGTAAAAACAAACCAAGTATTTATTTTCACTGATTGTCCAGGTTACACTCAATTGTTTGTCTTTTCCCTTTGTCCCTGTCCCTTTGCCCCTTTTCCTTTCCTCTTTCCCCTTTCCTGTTTCCCCTTTCTCTCTCTTTCTAGAAAAAAAAAAGGATAACAGTTTTCATGTCAGCAATGAAGATACAGTTACTTAAACAAATCATTCCTTCATATTCAAGTTTTTGCTGTCTGAATTTTAATTTTTGCCTTAAACTTTCTTTGCTTCATTAGTTTAATTTTATCAGACTGATTGTAGTTTTTAAGCATAAGCTCTTTATTAGTTATGGTTCTTTATCCTCTGAAATCTTATTAATTTTTTTTCCTACTAGACAATGAACAAAGAATAGCTTTCAAGAACGTTGGCTGATTCTTAGAGCTCTGGCTGTATGAGATACCTCCTTCTGTCTCTGAAAATGCAACCTCACGTAGCATAGAGCAATTAAACTGTTGGGAAATCTGAGAAACCCTGTGGTCACAGGAGATGCAATCCTACATTGACTGCAGAACTCCCTGCCAGATGAAATAAAAGTAGCTATTAATTTCACCATGTTAGGAGCTAGGAGTGCATACTGGAGCCAAACTGAAAAGCCATCTCTTTGCACAGGCTTTCCACCAAATATAAATGCAATCACACTGTCAAATAATGAAAATAGAGGCAACCCATCTTAATACAAGACGTGGCAGTTGCACTTGTATAATTCCAAGAAATGCTCAATCTGAGACTGATGGGTACCGGTGCAAGAACCCCATTGGATAATCACTGATCATACTTGCTGTGGTAATACATAGTTTACCCTTGCAACTGTACGAAAGGTGAAGCAACAAGGCCTAAGAAATAAAAGAAGTGCTGGACCAGAAATATGGAGAATAGCAATAGATTACCTCGATTAACTCTGCAGTTCAGGAGTTCATGAGAAGTTTGTGACTGCTGTTTGTTGTTTTTCTTCTGAGACAGAGCAATTTCCCCTGTCCTCTTCTGCCTCTTTCATGTTATTTATTTTCTTGTTAAGTTGACCTTGCACATTGACAAATAGATTTTCCTCCTTAAAGAAGGACTCTTCCACATGAAACATTTTTCTTGTGTATGAATTTGCATTTTGCGAATATATTTTCTTATGGGTTTTCCTGGCTCATGCTTAAATAAATCAACAAACTCTATATTTTAGTTTTTAGGTATATACTTCAGAAGTGCTTAAGTGTCTTGGAAGCCTATGTTCCCTGGCTTTTATTAAGATCTGAAGTAGTCTTTTAAGTCAGATTTAAAATAAAGCTGAGGCTCATAAGGCACTTAGTTGCTCTTGAGATTTATTTTTAGGGTAAATCCTGAATACGATCTTTTTTTCTTCTTAGTGTTTATGATGATAATCTAATGTTCAGCCAACTGTAGAACAACTGAGAGTTGTGAGACGACCAAGCTCATTTCCTGAGTTGCATCTTTTTGTTTTTGCAACAAGCCTTTATTTAATATTTCATTTAACAAGCCTTTTGGACTATCTCTTGATTAGATTCTGCATGTTTCCTGCCACTTGCATGAACTGAGAAATGTAACTTTAAAGCCAGAGCCAACATAAATATTTTTTCACAGAATGATGTAAGAACCAGCTTTTTGTTTCACAAAATTCAGACTTACTAAAAACTTTGAAACTTTCCCCCATTTTCAGTCTGGCCTGAAAAATCATTTCAGGCAGCCACTTATATAAGTGATATCTGGTTACAGATAAACCTTGAAGGCATCTCAAAGTTAGGCATCACAGTGTCCTGGACTGGAAACTTGAACCCTGCATTTGGCATCTTGTCTCCTAACACATAAGGATGACCCCACTTAATGAAAATGGAAAGACTTTTCTTCATAAATAGTTACTGCAATTTATCTTCCTGCAGATAAATCTGCACCAGTGTAACAGATTTTTTTAAAATTTGAAAGTACAGGGAAAGAAGGCATTCCAAAATAATCAGCAGGAATCTGCTTATATTTGAACAACATGAGGTGGTAAGGACTAAAGATGTGATAGAAATCCATTCTTTTCCAAGTCTTCTCTACCCAAGTCTTCAGTATTGTTGTGCTGTGTTGTGCTGTGTTTCTGATACTGTGTTGTGTTGTCTTGGCACCTGAGATTTAGCATTGTGGGAGATTATTGCAGAATCACCATCAGAAAAAATGGGTAGAGTTTCTGAAGGAAGATTGGGATGTGAGTATTCTTAGGATTAGGTGAAAATGAGGCCTAGACTTACCCTATGTGCATTGCACATATATGTGCATTGCAAGTACCTGGAAGTCCCCTTGTTTTACTTGTTCACTGTTTGTATATTCACTGCTATACAGACAGGTTAGCAAAATATTTTTCTAATTTGCCATACAATCAAAATCAACTAAAACCTTTTTCTCCTCACAGTTCCTGGATTTAACTGCTAAACTGTGGGACTAACTTTCTAGGCCCCAAACTCTACTCTTAGGTTTCATAGCGGAAACCTGGAATGACTTCAGCTCAGTGAAGTTGCTCTGCAAATGTGCTTGTTTAAAGCAGACCAAAAGCTAGTCCAGAAGAAGAGAGTCATAGTGGGTACTTCCAGGCAGCTTAAATGAAATATAGTGATGTTTGATGGTTATATCTAGGCCAAGAGAAAACTGAATTGGAGTCTAAGGGAGAAACTTCTGCTACAAGCTTAGTTTTGGGGAAAAGGCCAGCTGAGATAGTCAAGGCCAAAGATTGTCACTGTGGGATATGCCCCTGAGAGGTTCAGCCAAAGGACTTGAATACTGGAATTTTTGCAGATTTTTTCTCAACCAGAGTAAGATTAATTTATAGTATTTGGGCTGGGGGAAGTTGGGGGATGGGGTCAAATTGGTGGCAAGCTGCCAAAAAGTTGGTTAACTTCTTTATCAAAAGAAAAATAAACTTTTATCTGCTTTTCTGATGTCTTTGAGTGTGAAAATGGGTGTGTAACAAACCGAATGCAAAAACTTCTCCATAGCAATGAATCTGAAATTCTTGAAGTTTATGGGATGTTATTAAACCTGCAGTTATGGTGGTATGTTAGCTGTTGCTGAGTTTTACTAGCTTTCCTTGACTTCATGTTAAAAAAAATGAAAAATCTCTGTGAATGGCCGCTGCTATTATTTTCCAGTGGTCAGCGTTCAATTACCACTTGGATTTCTCTGCTGATTGTTTTGATTTGCTGCTTGAAGGCCAACGTGTAATTCAGTCAGTCTGGTCCCTCAGTCTGATTACAATTTTTGTAGTGCCATCTCCCAGTCCCAGTCTTCAGAGGGTTTTTGATTGGTAAAAGGCCAGTGCAGCTCTGTGACACTTAGTTTTCTATTCTGATCCTGCAATGAGATGTATCAGGTACATAAACAGACCTATTTTTTCCCTTCCCCTTCTGACTGTTGAGAAACTGCACTT
Source organism: Dromaius novaehollandiae (assembly GCF_036370855.1). Classification (NCBI taxonomy): domain Eukaryota; kingdom Metazoa; phylum Chordata; class Aves; order Casuariiformes; family Dromaiidae; genus Dromaius; species Dromaius novaehollandiae. The sequence goes on along the minus strand of NC_088100.1, from coordinate 101,853,715 downwards.
CTTCAAGCTCCCCAAATACTCTAATTTAGTCCTGGGTCTCCAAATTCATTACAGACCTAGTTACATCCCCTGTTACTGAATTTGCCTGACGACTCCCACCATTTTCACAAAATCCCATATTTAAAACCCCCTTTTCAGTCACTTTAGCTTTGCCAGATTTTAACTGCTGGGTTTGTATTTCCTGTGTCAGGTGTCTGCATCAAGCAGAAGGTATTTGAGCAGAATTCCACCAACACAGTCTAGCCATTTTTCAGGAAAAAAATACACTGTTCTGCTTATATTTAAAGCAAAAAAAAAAAAAAAAAAAAAACCAAACCAAAAAAAAAAAACCAAAACCCACACTGTTTTGCCTATATTTAAATCGCTAAGGGCTTAAAAAAAAAGCATTTGTATCCATGTGCATTGAATCAGACACCTGACACAGCCACGGGAGATTATCTGTGTCAGAAATACATGTTTCGACATCTACCCTAAACAACTCCCGTATTTGATATATAAATATTTTTTTTTCAGAAATCCCACTTAGATCATGCTTTTCAGAAATGCTTTAGCTATGAAGTCTGAATGGCATGAAGCATTCACACTTCCGGGGTGCTGAAAACCTCAGTTGTGGCCAGCTGCAACCAATCAAGGTAATTTGCTTGTTTAATAGCATGTTGTAAAATGTTTTTGCGTATCTAATTGTGAAGCTATTCAGAATACCATTGAAAATAACAAGTCAACTCCCAATTTTGTCTTTTTGGAAGAGTTTAAATAAGGGTCATAAAAAAAAAAAAAGAAATTCTTGGTCACACGTTGAACGTGAAGAGAAAGCGAAGGTAAGGCAGAACTGTTGAATTACTCAGCGTGAATGTGGTGCGGCTCTGTGGTTAAGATGTCCTACAATCAGTAATTAAAGATTGTATTGTATAATAGACGGAAAAGGCTGAATGGATACACAAAAAAGAGGCTGATTAAGATTTCCTAAACGTTAAGTTTGTTGCAGGCAAAACAGTCTCGAGTCACAGAATTTTACTTAATTTATTGCCAATTAACATAATTACTGATTTAGGTATTGAAGGGGAAAAAAACCACCCAACTAAACAAATACTTAGGGAAACACCTTTACCCCCGCTTCCCCCGGCCCAGCTTCAGTCAGACGCCTCAGGTTCCCCCTCTCCGCTCTCAGCTTCGCCGCCACGGCCGTTACGCGCCCCCCAGGTCGCTCCCTCCGGCGAGGCGACGGGCGGGGCCGCCGCCTAACGGTTTCTTGCTGCCGCGTCGTGCTCGTCCCTTTCTGCCCGGCGCGGTCCCTTGGTGGGGAGTTGCCTCCGCCTCCCCATCAAGTTCGCCTTCCCTGGGTCCCCGCGTTGTCTGCTCCGTTTCCTCACAGCGCTGCCCAGGCGTCTCCGGCCCCGGCGGTGCGGCCCCGGCTGTGGCCAGCCCAGGGCAGTTGGCGGCCTCTGCGCGGCGGGGCAGCCCGGGGCACCGCCGCCCAAACGCGGCCAGGTACGCCCAGAGCACGTTCAGGAGCGCTTCCTAACTCGTCAGTTCTTGGCTTTACACCCTGAAGGCGCTTTAAAATACGTGGATTTTTAAAGAATCTATATTTAGAGCATGCGACTATGAAACTCCATAGATGGCTATGTTTTTTAGAATTGGATTGTGCTGAGCCAGAATGCTTTTGCGCAGTGACACTTGGTGCTGCGACACTGGGGCGAGACACCTCCTGTTCAGATGAGTCCTAATGCAGGTTGGCATGATTTAATGTCGTTGAAAGTCTGACTACAACGTTAATAAGCCAGTGCTTTGTTCCAGGAGTTCAAGTTGCTATTTGCTGGTTGGGATCTTTCTTGATACAGACGTCCGGTTGAAAAATGTGAATTGAGAGCAGTGTAGATTAGCCTACCCTATTATTTGCTCCAATTTGAATCTTACAGGATGCATTTAGATTTGGTAAGCTGAGCTGACTCACTAACTAACATCTTTTATGTTTATGGAATTTTGTTTTGCTTGTTTTATGGTGCATTTCTGCCAAAGATACAGATCCAGTTTTGAGGAGAAAGAGAGAAACCAAGTATCTTTTCCAGTATTTCCTGGTGTTGGGATTGAAAAGCCGTTACAGCCCTGTAAACATTCGGCCCTGGTGTTTGAAAACCCGACAGGGAATAGGATGGTGGTGACCACAAGTTTAGTGAAGTTGTGAGCGTATAGGACTGGCACAGACAGGAGTGAATATTTTAATGTTTTCATCCTGCAGGAAGAATAGGAAAAAAAAACTTACCTTGTTGTGTTGATTTTTAAATACTGTTCTTATGAAAACAATATCCCTGCCTATATTTGAACTGTAGTCAGCTCCCTTTGTGCAAAACTCCTATTAATACAAGTTTTGCTGGCAAGAAATAAACATAGAATACGTTAGTTAAAAACCACGCTTGTCAGATAAAGGGGAGAATAATTTATTACAACTATATCTTACTGTACCTTTGGAAAAAATACATTAAAAATACAAACAGTGAAGAGAAGAACTGGGTGAAGAAATACTATTAAAAGAGCACATCTGTTTCATATTCTTATTTGGGGAAAAAAATCCCCACATATGTTTTTATTTTAAATTTGTATGCGTGTTGTTATCGTTGTGTTAACTATTAGGTAAATAGAAGTGTTGAGAATCCATTTTTCAGTGAAGCTTGGTTAGGAATATTTGTACACATTGTGAGAGAGATAATTTGAAAGCTAATTTGAAGCTCTGTGAGGAACCAATTCCCTGCAGATTCCTTAATTCAAAATACCTGCCTTTTGTGCACTAGTATTGACTAAAAGCACTTATTTATTTTGGAAATGAATTCATTTTACCCTTTAGTTTGCATTTTTTACATGCCTTGCTATAGTACAGCATAACACAGAACCATGTCACAGAATTTGCTCCAGCCTGACAAATACAACTGTAGCAAGAACTGAACTGTAGAGGGAAAAACATTTGGTTTTGATTAATAAAGTACATATATTCAGCCATGATCAGTTTATATACTGATTTTTGATACACTATTGTAAAGTTAGTAAATTTCCTACTGAATATATAGAGGTAGCTCATAGTAATAAACCTGGCTATTTTGATATAAAAAGGGAGTGAAATCTCAATCCTGTTGAAACCAGTGGTTTAAAACTCCCATCAGCTTCCTTGAGTGGAACTTGGATTTTATCTCACAACTTTTCTATGGGTCTCCCAGTCTCATTCTACACTTCTGTAAAGGTTTGTGGTGAAAGAGTGAGTATTCACTTTGTCTTAGGCTGCAAGGCTCCTGACATTTGCAAAACTACTTGCACAGCAGTGTAGAGCCATCCCATTGTGCTTGGGTCACCAAACTGAAGTACCTAAACTAGGAGTCTTCACCTGCTTCACAGTCAGTCAAGAGACATGAGGCAATATATCCCATCTGGGATCCGGTTCAGCCTCTGGAGGTGACTGGAGGGAGCTGAGTTGCTTAACTCCAAATGTCTGTGTGCTCTGCATGGGCCGGAAAACGATGCTGTGGAGGTGCCCACCACCTCTGCAGACAGCATGAGGTTCTGAGGTACCTGGGGAGCGCTGGTACACTTCTATTACAGTCACTCTCAGAAATAGTCTCTGGACTTATCACAAAACAGACTAAAATTGAGGTAGGACCTTTAAACAAATCACTCTGCCTGGAGTGAGCCCACCAGACAGGTTCTTGTTTCTGCACACCTCATGTGAATTAGAGATAGCATAGGCCAGAAGGTATTTTTACTTTCTGTTCTGCAGGAGCTAGAAACATGTTGGACACTGGGCTTTGAATGAAAGTGACTTTGCAGACCCATTATGCATCCTTCTTCACTGCAGAAAGTCAGAGCTACAATATTTCTGTCTCTATCACTTTATTACTCCAAAGAACAGTCATAAAAAGTAGCAATAGAGTCATTAGAGAACTCTATTAAAACCATCACTGTGCCTCTAACTGCTGTATGGAAAGAAGAAAAAAAAAAGGCTTCTGGACCAAAGTTTTCTGTCCAAGATTTTTGTCCTCTGCAGAGACGAAGGAGGCTAAAAAAGAAATCCCTGTCTGTAGTTCTTGCCAAATAGGCATGGCTTCAGTGTTTGGAGAGCCCCTCTAGGGAGATTGGGAAAGGTTTGATGTAGAAAGATTTACGGGCACTTAAAACTTAAAATGAAACTGTTATCTTTACTTTCTCTCCTCTTTCTAAATCATATAAAATCAGGTGGTAGGTACTTCCAGTAGTATTAATAACTGTCAGCTCACGTATAAAGTAAAAAATATTCCTGACGGGTCAAAATTAGAGCTGACGATAAAAACTGTCAGTGGAGAAGAAATTTTTGTGTTGTCTACAACTGTAAGGCGCTGCTCTTGCAAATCATTCTCTATAAGAAGATCTTGTGCCAAGTCTCATTAACTTAAGAGGGAGCTTCATGAGGGCTTGGGGATCCTGCCATTCAGAGCAATTTAGGTGATTGAGGCCCAGATGGAGAAACAGCATTGTGTGTTGGAGAGCAAGGTAGGGAGCTGTTGGCGGTGAAAGCAGTAGAGGGAACGGAACAGGGAAGGAGTGAAGGGGGAAATAGAAAAGTAGTAATGCGATTACAATGTGAGGAGTTTTCTTGGATTAAAAATCCAACTGAAATACATTCTCTGTTCTCCTATTTCAAAAATACAGTCTTAAAAGTCATAGATTTCAAGGGACAAATTCTGTCTCCATTGAGGGCAATGAATTCTGTTCATTGGTTTTTACAGGGCTAGGGTTTCAGCCATGTTAGATCGTTTACATACATGTATTTTTGACTTGCATAAAGTTGCCACAGAAATGTAGGGTTCGTTTATACCCTCTCTTATTTTCATGCTAGGATCAAAACATTTTGAATCCCAACTCAGAAAATGGGAAATTCTGAAAGAAGCTGTGGAAGTTACTGTTAAATACTCTGGACTTGGTATAGGATTATAAGAATTCTTCAAGGCTGACTTGATAAATGTGGCAAATGAAGGATTCATCACCCTATCCATGTTCTAACCTATCCCACTGTTAGCCATTGAAAAATTAAACATGCAATTTAAGCTGCTGTTACGGTAATGGTTGCAGTTGGCACTTCTAGGAATGAAAACTTACTATGTCAAACTGTAGTATCCAGAGACAGAGGGTGAGAATATACATTCAAACCTACTTTTCCTTTTCCCCATGTATTTTCTTGTCCAAGACTATCTTTATTTTCCCCCTACCCTATTTAAATGTGTCCTTGATTAAAAAGTTAATTAGCTTACAATTGGAATTGGCCAGCTAATCTCACCCTGAGTCCAGTCCTGTATGCTGTTTTGCAGAGGCCAGTATCGTACATGCCAAAGAAAGTTTCACGAGTCACTGAGATAGGTGGTTGTCGAAAAAGCTGTCTGTAGGGTAAGTTTTTTCTTTTCCTCGCCCTGTAACAAGAGATTTGCTGATGTGCTGGAATCTGAGTGTCTGTGATGAATAATAGTTAAAAAAAAAAAAAAAAAAAAGTAATGTCTAAAAGTTTAAAAAGGCTGATTGAAAACAGGAGTGTATGTGATATTGTGCATTCAAGTTAATACACAATATCTCTGTACTGTTCTATAATATAATAGATTTTTAAAAATAACTTTTAGTTACTTTCAGAGACTTGCAGTTTAAATCATCTTTTTTTTTTTTCCCCAGTGACTAAATGCTTTTTCTCTCCCTAACATCTTATTCTGTGCTCCATATGTCTGAGCTTTCCTTTTGTACACTTATTGTTAATTTTTATGGCACAGATTGGTGCAAAAGAGAAGCATGGAAAATCCAAGTCAGTCTGACTGAATCCATGGGAAAATGCCCCTAAAATTAATTTATGAGGGATGAGATCAATGCTGAAAAGTCCAACTTGATTTGTTTCATTCGGAGAAGGAAGCTGAAGGCTTGAAAGTACCAAACTGGGATGGGCGTGTTAAAGCCCAGTTCTTGGCAATCTTCACTCTCAGCTTTGTCCATACCTCTCTTTAATGACCTGTAATATATTGCTCTTTGGCAATTCCTGAACAAAATACTGAATTAATTTTGCTCTCAGGAGAGTACAAATCATCAGTGTGATGCTGTTGGTGATGTTTATTTTTCAGAAGCTTCATAGTACAAAGAATTGGTTCTGAAAACAGACTGGGGGAGGGAGGAAGAGGAGAAGGTTTCTTTACTTGAGAAGCAGGATAGCCAGAGGAGGAAAAAAGATATTTCTTACCACTCTGTCCAAGGAAGAGTCAAGAATCTATGAGGGCTGAAGACTAGGTACTGCTTAATCCATGGAAAGCACATGACCTCAGCTGAGGTTTCTCCTTCCATATACTTGGTAACTATTTAGTATTTAGTGTGCTATGATCTGCTGGTACCAAAAGCAAGTCAGCAAATTCATTTCTATCTGTGATCAATCATTTTTAAGCCCAGTTCTAAGATGGAATCATTTCTCCTTTTAAGCCATCCATTGAATCAGATCAAGTACAAAGTATATTTTTTTTAGCTTTGATGTGAAAATAGCTCTGGAATACATTTTTGCAAGAACTTCTTTAATGAGCAAAATCGTTACATGCTGCCCCTTCTCATTTGACTAATGAGGATGGCTAATGAAGTGAGAGTTCACACACAATTTCATTCTATTTGAATTTCAAAATACTTTGCTACAAAAGTGCTAAGAATATCAATTTGTGGAAGAAAAGAAGAAGATAACTCTCAAAACAGAGTTGCTAGTCCAAACTTACTGTTGTAATTTTCTTTTGCGTTGATTCTTTTGTTAGGGATGTAGGAAAATGTAGAATTTTTGAAAATATCTTTCCATTCTGAACAAAGGGAGCTGCGTTTCTGGGTTTGAAAATGCTGATGCTGTGTGTGTCTTCATATGTGATCTTGACATTCTAGATCTGTCACAAGAAAAACTGGCGGGTTGACCTCTAGTTAATAATGATGGAAATCTGCGCTCTTTGTCATCAAAACACAGTTTTGAGTATAGGAACATTCTTCAAAAGATAACCTGTTTAGGCTCATTTATAGATTCAGCCAAATTTCAGAAATAGTCATGCATAACTGTGCTAGCACTTTTTTTCTATCAAACAGCAGTTCTGTCAGCTGCTATTGCCACGCAAACAGTGTTTCCATATGCAAACGTGGAGATGTCTATGGCCACTTAGGAGTTTACAAACACTCAACGTGTGAACGTTTAAGACTACGCAATGGTACATGGACTTCGGCCACGGAAATGCTGTCAATAAAGTGCAAAACCATAGATGTATATATAAGCACATTCCCTGCTTATTAGCAACCTGCTATAAATCCCTGTTGACATAGCTATTGGTTGTGCGTAATCATGGTGCGCATTTTTAACTATCACATTCAGATTCCCAGTTTCTTGTAAAATCAGTCACTACAGTATTTTCTTTTTTTATTAATACCTGTGTATATGAGGTGTCTGACAGAGTTATTATCCACTTTGGTGATGAAAATCTCCTGCTGAGGTCCGGGAGAACAGGATTGCAAAGACCAGCATGATGTCTATCTTATAAAGCACTCATTCTTCTGCCTTACCATCTGTGTGTGAAAAAGGACTGCTATTACGCAGCAGTAGTTTTGTTGAGTTTGGCCTTGATTTCTTTTTTCCAGATTCTGCCTAGCAAAGAGGGAGGGAGAGAAGCGAAAAGAGGTTTTCATTGGGGAATGGAGGAGGTGGGGGTGGAGGGAAGCTTAAGGCTGAAAGCTTAAAAACGAGTGACGGGTGGAAGGGTACAGTAAAGTCAGTGAATAATTTTACTGTCCTGGTCTAGCAGCTTGGGAACGTGCCATGTAAAACAATAACATCTTCCAAGTAAGTGAGAAAGGCAGAGAGGGAGGGGAGACTTAGGGTGAAGAGTGGGGAGGGGACTCGAGGCAAGAGAGGGATTGGATCCTTGAGTACAGTCATTGCCAGTTCTTGGATCAGCTACTTTTTATTTTTCTTATTTTTTTCATTAAATATTTGACACTGAGTGAATGCCCAGGATATAAAAGCTGTACAAGTCTGTTACCATTGCTTGACAAATAACATTACAGGTAGGCTGCTGGCGTCAGGTTTTACCGAAATAAATCATTATTGCTGCTTTGGAGCCTTATGGACCTCACTTCTCTAAAATTGTTGTATGGCACTGAAGGGGATTCTAGAGGCAGAGCTACGGGAGAGAAGATGTAGGGTTGCCATGCAATTTGGCTATCCTGGCCTTGGCCTTTTTTCTTTTTTTTGTTTTCCATCTGCCTTCTAAAATGTTGTCCAGGGGCTTCTGAGGACTTGATAAATTTACCCATGTTTACTAAAAGTCTGGTAACCTTATCAATTCAGAAACCTCCTGCCAGATTGCTGTATGTCTTGAATTCGTAGCCAGGTCTACAGTGCGTGTCTGGGATTTTGGCACAGAGGGCATCTTGATCAGAGTGCTGGGCTACTGGGAAAAACAAGACTAACTATGCATGCATTGCACGGTTACTGGGTGCCTCAGAAATAAGTGTGCTACCTTGGGAAGCTTTGGATAAACCTATAGAGGATTTTCTGCCAGGTTGTTTAGTGAACCCGATTAGTAACTGATGTGTTGCAGGAGGGTTGGACTTCACATGTGGCACACAGAAGATAGGAGTCTGTAAAGGTGCAGTGGTCCAGAGCAACAGGACTGTCAGTTTGCTGCCTGAGAAGTCTTCCCATCCTGACAGAGGTGGTATATGAGGCTTGGGCAGTGGCCACCCACAGCCTGTGTTTGGGCTCACATGAATACAATTTTTGCGGTATCTTACAACATCTGTATTGGAGGAAGCTGATGCTGTGACTGAATGTGGCCCTTAGTTGTTAGTTTAATTAGAAATTAACCTCCAACAGGTCTGATGCACCGTCTGGTAAGAAGATGTACTGCATATGCCTAGTTACACTTCAGCAATGCACCAGGAACAGCAACGGAGAGCTGCCTTTGGAGCCACAGAGGGTTTCATATTTAAGCCTTTCTTTCATCAGTGGCTGGACAGACCCTGTGAGGCAAGTTCCTCTGGAAAGCTGCAGCAAGCAGAAGTTTCAGCTGCCAGTTTGGTAGGTTTTTCTGGAGGGTGTGAAATTGTAACGCTCTGGGCTTGCGGTGTAGAAGGAGGAGCAGGGCTAAAGACCCGTGGCATTCCTGGGGATTTTGGATAATTTCAAGTGTTTGAGCCAGTGGTGATAAGAGATGAGCCCCAAATCAACACAGAACTGGTTTGAAAAGGAACAAAAAAACCCCAGCCAAGAAAAACAACAAAAACTTCTGGGAAGGGAAAGGGAAGAAGGGAAGTTGAGCTTTCTATACCAGGTCTTTTCTTGAAGAGCCAGCATTTACCACAGCATTTACTGAGACCCAGCAAGGAGGCAGGAAAGAGAAACATGTTTAACTCATGTCAATTAAGAGGTATTCATGCTTTTGTGAGGATCGTGTGGCAAGCCTCTGAAAAATGGGTGAAAATCACGTAGAAAACACCTCCTCCCTTAGCTAGAACTTTGCAACAATGTAACAGGTAATCACAGAAGGAGAAGCTGCTAACAAGAGTTGTTCCATTTTATTCAAAATTTTCATGATATAAAAATTGGGTAAATAGTAAAACAACAAGATTTGCTAATGATACAAAATTATTCAGCAAAATCTACAGTCAAATCAACCACAGGGAATTGCAGAAGCTATTATGATGCTGAGTGACTAAATCTCTTCTGCCAGGTTTTTTTCTAATCTCAGTAAATGAAAAGTAATGTCCGAGAAGTAACCAGCCTAAGTTATACATATGCCAGGACTAGTGGGAAATAGCTGTTCCTATCTGGGGGTCAGAACTTTGGACATCATTATGGCTGGCACTGAAAATGGCAGAGTCAGCTAGAATGGCAGGCGTTAGTAGGAAGGGAATATAAATCAAAGTACAGAGCATCATGCCGTAGGGCATTCACACCTGGCATTCTGCGTGCAACTCTGGAAACCCCATCATCCGAAAGTGATGAGGATTTCAAGAAATATTACAGAGGTGGATCATACGGATGTTATGGAATGACTTCTACATGACAAAAGGCTTAATAGACTTAAAAGACTGAGGGGAAAAGGTGATCAATATTTCTAAAAGCAATGAGGGCGAATAAAAAGGAATAGAGAAGGTGCATAAGGAACTATTTCTCTACTCGCTACTTCTCACAAAACAAGAACTATGAACACTCAAATTCTCAACTAGCAGATTTCAAACAAGCAAAAAGAAGTGTGATTAAGTTGTGAAACTTATTGCCACAGAATGTTTTCCTGGCCAAAAGTATAATCAGGTTCAGAAAAGGATTAGGCAAATTCAAGGAGGATGGGTTCCTAACTAGGTGTTAAACATGATGGTGCAGATGCAAACTGTGATTCAGGATGTCTCTAAGCTGGTACCTGGATGGATATGCATATGTGAATATACTCCTTTTCTTATCAGTTATTAGACTGGACTACATAGACCTTTGATGAAATATGGCAGTGCTTAGATTATGAAATACATTTTTCCCCAGTTGGTAGCATAAGAAGTGACAGAGAGAATGCTTCTGATCAGCCTGGTAAAAATGGCGCAACACACCACCGAGCGAGTGGGGAGGGTATTTCTGCAAAGCAGAATGCCGGGAGAATTGTGCTCATGACATAGGTATCCTGACTCCTATCTGGCTTGCTATGTGGAGGAGAAGAGGGAAACTACCACAAGGCAACATGTTTTTCGTTTAGCGCAGAAGATCTGTCTTAGTCTCAAATGTGATTGAAAACACATTTTTGCAACAGAGAAAATGAATCGCCACAGTTAATTTGGTAGATGAGAATCTGCACTGGGAAAGTGAGCAAAGGCCGATGAGGAGGTCGTGTTCTTACTGATAGCACGGCTGCCGATGTTTTTTCCCTATCAGCGTCAGAGAGGGAAACCAGCAGCTCCTATGCCAATGAGCGCGCTATCCATTATGAATGTCAGCACTTTGTAAACTACTTTGCTATACTCCCAGTCTCTTCGCTTCACCTCTTAGTCTCTTTTTTAATAAATATTTTAGATGGGGAGATACTCTGTGCAGGACCTAAATGTGCCATCTAGATATACTGTCAGTGTGTACAAGAACAGTGTCCTTTTACCACCTGCTCTGAGTTCCATTTATAAAATTATGATGGTAAAAAGGCTAAGACTGAATGAGAGAAGCCATGTGAAAAAGTAAAAGGGGTTGGATTCAGATATAAAAGTTATTAAAAAAGAGATCATCAAAACAGTTGATAGGATATCAATATGCGTAGCCTGACTTTTGGCGTGTCACTTAAAATAGATTGTGCTGTGGTTCTGCAATGCTTAATTCATGTTGGGTGTTTTTTTCCTTTTTGTTTCACTTCTGATTTTTATCCAAAAGTGGAAGTGCAGGAAATCCCTCAAGAAAGGCAGTTCTGGAGATTTCCAGCTTATTTGGGGGCTCTAGAGATTCAGATCGTTTGGGTAAACCTGTGAACTTTTGGATGTTTATCTGAACTGAACCTGAACTCTAAATCTTTTAAGGTTCACCCAGCTAAGTCAAAGGGAGGCCTATAATGATAATTTTAACGTTCTTTTCTCATTCAGCCATGGATATGACCCTTTCCAGCCTCTTGAGAGTTTCTGTGTGCTGCATTAAACAAAGAAAAAGCTATATCACATATGCACAATTAAACATTGTATGCACCATTGCGGTTTCAGCTGCTATACATCCCGTGTGCTAGTTGCTGTCTTTGTAGGAGGATTTATCTAGAAAATGGATTACTGTTTCCAATCTGATGTGGCCTCTAATGACATCTGTCTTTCTTGGCAGATGAATGCAGAAGATAACTTATAAAAAAACACTAGAAACAAAATTGCTGAGCTATAGTGAGCAAAACAATAAAAAGAAAGCTCATTAACACTATATAAAGAATGAAAGGAACACATACAGTTAAGTTTTTAGAAGTGAATGTAGTAACTTTTTCATTTTGTGACCTTATAACCATAGCTTCTTAGTTTTTGATGTTTATCTATGGTAACCTCTGGGAAATGGGAGCAGTTTATTATCTCTATTCTGTAGAAAATAATTTGAAACACTGAAGATGGCATCATAGCCTTCCTGATGTCAAAGGCAAGGCACTAGCTGAGTTTTTTGCTTTCAGGATTTTAGTCGTAAAAGTTATTACAACAAATCCATGGCAGAGCTAGGAATGGAGTCAATATTTCCATCTACTTTGACAGACTAGCCACACGTCCCCCATCGTCCACCATGATGGGTTTTATTACTGGTTCAAATTCATACTCTTGTATTAAAGCCATGTTATCTTTCATAAGGGTTCTTCAGCTTGAAAAGAACAAGAAGTGCTACCCTGACCTCCTGCTCTCATACTCTGTCCTTCTGAGACTGAATCAAGGTTGATGGTGGTCTTGTGTTCCCTAAGAAAAACAGCTGTAGTGAAGACAGAGGGTCTGCATTCTAGTGTCCTACCAGATGCAAGAAAAGTGATTACTAGAAAAATGCATGCTAAATTTCCTTTGGTGAATCTGCAGATTAACAGTTTGGTAGGAGGTATGAAGAGGCAATTCACTTAATTGCTGAAGTGTTTATTGGAAACATTTTGCCCTGTACTCCTGTGACCTGCCTTTGAGCACCTGCTTGAGTACCAAAATGAGAAGCCTTCAGTATTTCCTCTAGTCCATAGAGAGAGGGTTAGTGACCACACCATCAGATTTATCTCATTCTCTGGTAGTGCCTGAAATTACAAGAGATAAATCTTACAGCTTACTTCCCAAATTATATTTTTTTATAAATTTTATGTTTGTAGAATCATTATGACTATGTTACCACAGCAGCAATCACTTATGCCTTTTGAGTTGCTTGCCACTGCAGCGGATATTCTGAAGAGCTCATTTTATTTTCAAAGGAATTTGAAAACCATCAGTTCTCGTTTGGACTCTTGGGTTTTCAGTGGCGCTCAGCATTCAGCAGTATTATATTGCTCTCATCAGCTTGTCTCAGTGGGAGCGGCTGCATGTTGAGAACTTCTCAAAATTTAAGGACTACTATTAGGTTCTTCAGTTATATGAAATGTCTGTAGCAAAGTTCAAACTGGGCTCATTCAGACTTTGACAGGACTCTTAAACAAATTGGAGTTAATTTATACTTTCAAACAGGAACTATGTGGGATTCGGTAATTTTGCGAGATTTCTGGATTTTTGAAATTTTGGCTAGCTTTCTATTTTCCTTTCTGTGTGGGACCATACAGGCATGAAGTTCATAGATACGAAGCTATGAAAGCTGTAGCATAAGGAGTGATTTTCATCAGTCCTTGTGACCTGAGATTTCCCATTTGACATACTTAAATTGCACACCTTACTTTGCCTTGCAGTCAGCCTGTCTTAATACTGCCTCCGAGAGGCAGAGAAAACACTCTTAAGTACTCATTCAGCTTGTAGGAATATCCTATTGGAATTTTTTTTTTTCTTCTGAAAAAAACAATGCAGTGGAGCTCTGAATGGGAGGGGGGGAAAAAAAGAACAAATCCTCCAGATATAATGGGTTAGAAGAAACATCCATACCAGCAGGATGCAAGAATGCCTCGTAAGATATGCTTAACCTGGTATGTGCAACTGTGTTTATGTAACAAATCAAAGAAGATTAGCTGCTGTACACAGGGTCCAAGGAGATCTGAAGGAGGGGAATTATGCTTGTTTGAAGGATATAGCACAGTGAATTTTTTATGATCAAAGATTGCTTTGGAGCCTTTCCCAGAGATTGGACTCTTAGCCTTAACTTGAGATACAGCTATAAAACCCATTCAAACATTCACTGAATCCTTTTCAGCTTGCCTAAATATGTATCTTTCCCCTGCTTTTGTCCTAATATTGATTAAAAAAAAATTTTTTTTTTACTATCCAAAGCATGGTTAAGACTTTCTTTTGAAGCCAGGGTATAGGATGCATATGTACAAAATTGAATGACTGCAAAACATATTTACATGTAGGTCTTACAATATCTTATTCAAAAAATGTTTTACCAAGCATTCTCACCAAAAGCAAGTAACCATCAGCAGTAAAATTCTAGTGCTTATGCTGCTTTATCTCAGAAAGAGAGAGAAACTAGTCAATAAAATGGAATTATCAGTGGAAATGAGAACACTCAAATGAGTGAAAGCATAAAAATAAATGATCACTCTCACGTGCTGTCAAAAGAGGACCTTTCAAGTGGGGCTTCAGAAAGAACGAAACTAGAGGTGCAATTAGGAGAAATAACAGATTCAGTTGAACTCTGGGGCAGCTGACCTGGTCCTTGTCAGGCTTAGGCCTGATTCTGTGCTGAGCAGGACCAGACCAGTGAATCTAACTATTAATGATCTCTGGGGAGCTTAGGTTCATCCCTTTCCGAGTCTGAATGCCACAGGTTAAAGCCCTGACTCTGTATACTACCAAACAGTGGGGGAACTAAGATCCAGATCTAGACCTGGATTTACACAGCATGGTTTGGATCCATTTACCCCTGTAGCGATGTAGCATGCTATTGCACTTACTCATTCCCTCGTTGCTTTTATTCATTGTGTCAATTTGCAGCCCAGTTTCTTCTCTCCTGATGAAATGTGAGAATGGTGATTAAAATCCTATGTTTTGTTATGCCATGAGTTGCCATGGAAATGAGCTTGAGGTTGCTAATCTAATGACTTCATTAGATTGAATCCTATCTTGTGAAACAAAGAGGAGCAGAAAGTGACTTTGTGGGCAAGAAGCCTGATGTGAAAGTCTGTTGCCTGAGATCAGTTGAGGTCAGTTTGGCTGCCTTGGTACTTGCTAGCTTGTGTTTCAGCACGTTAGGAAATCGTATTAGAACTTGTTCTGAGTAGAAATTATTAGGTTCTTAAATAAGGAGTTTAGAGCCTAATTTCCTATATGCTTTTTAAAATAATGGCTGTGAAATTCTTGTTGTTTACTGACTGAGCCTTTTTTTACTTGCAGAAGAAGGAAGGAAATACACCAAAAAGTAAAATATATTGGACGAAATTCAAGAACTGCTAAGAAAAAAGAACACCCCAGGCACCCTGCTTTCTATCCCATGCAGTGTTTTGTAGTGGATGTCCAGAGAGAAGTATGAAAACAGAGCATTATTAGAGTGCTCCTTTCATTCTTAAACTCTCCAAACAGCTGGTAGTCTGCAGTGTAGGGACTTCCTGGGGCAGGGATTGTATATTGACCTTTGTGTTTTAATAGCCAGCAGTGCTCACTTCCTTCACCTCTAGTAAGACTCAAAGCTGTACTGGATTTTGCAGACTGGAAGAAACATCTCAGTCTGCATAAAGTTATTAGAAAGGGTGGTGCAATCTCTGAACAGCCAGTATTATTGTTTCCTAGTAAGTGATACTGCCAAGTGTATAGGAAGCTATATTTTTCCTGTACAAGTATTTCCCATAATTTGTACCTTAGTTTCCACTATACTAACTAAAATTGCTTCCTGTTGTGGGGTGGTCCTTTGTTTTCTCTTTGGGTGTGTGAAAAGACTAGAAAACTATATGGATCATATGGTTGCTCAGTATTGTCCTTTCTGAGAATTCTGTGCAGCGTGATGTGCCGAATTGTGCTGGGAATTTTCCCCCTCTTATTTGAACTCTGCATACAATTTATAGGAAAAGAATGGAAGTCCTGACATTTGGAACGCAGAAATGTCTATCGCTTATTTCCCAGTAGAACTTTTGACTTAAAAGATTTAGATGCTTTTCTTTATTAAATGGAGTGAATACTTCAGTGTTTTCAACTCAAAGCTCATCAACATATCTTCATATTTTGTCAAGAGGCCCAGCTGACAATTCTCAGTGGAAGTGCTGTTAGCAGTGGTGGTAATCCAGCATGGTGGTCTAAGAAAAGGATAGGAGCCAGACATTTGTCTTCAGGCTCCAGCTTTCTCTCTTGTATTTGGCTACAGTCACTGAAACCAAAGCGTTAAAAAGAGTCTCTGGTTTATGATAAACAAGCTGATCACCCCAAAATCAGAATCCCCTTTTGAAAATGTTGTCTCTTGCCTTTCTGCCTCTGTTTCTTGAACTGTGAGCTCTCAATGATGCTATATTTATTAAAACACGCTTGACTGGCAAATACTTGCAGTGCAGTGGTTAAATACGAGAAAGTAAATGTGTAGATGGTGGATGAAGTTGTTAATTCTAATCTGTAATTAGAAACTACAAATAGAGTAGGAAAAGTTGTTCAAAAACAGATTATATATTTGAGACTTTAGTCTCTGTCCCTCTGCTTCCCTCCCTCCCTCCCTCCCTCTTTCTCTCTCTCACATGCGCATAAGCACGCACATGCATGCGCACGCACGCACATGCACGCACACACACAGACACGACCCCAGATCTCATACTCTCTGCTGTGGCTTCCAGTTCATCCCTGCTGTCACCACAGTGGCACTTGGCAGTTCCTGATGTGAGAGAGGGAGCTCAGTGTGTGCTGTGTGGTGTCCTGCAGCTCTGCCCCAATAGGAATCACACTTCCCGCCTCCAGGATGCTTTTTCATGTCTTCCTTTTCTGAACCTTCTCTCTTCCCCTACCTCTATGGGACAGCACTACCTTTCCTTTAAGAAAAATTTTATATTCAGATTATTAATTTTAACCTGATTATTGTTTGTGAAACCATTCTTTGGAAAAAGTCAGTTGTTGGTTAACAGCTCTAGTGGTAAATCAGTCCCAGCAGCTTTCCTTGCTGCCACTAGCATGAACCCATGTGCTTCTCAGTTAGAAGCTCTCATTTCTCTCTCTTTCTCTCCCTTCCTCTCTGAGATCCTTTGCTGGATCCGTATGGTCCTAGGGATACAAGCACTTCAGAGGAGTGTTTCAACATACAGTTGCGATTCTAATTTTTAGCATCAGCTTTTTGTTACAAGTTATTGCCTGGCTGGAGGTGTGAGAGAATTGGGGAGCATATAAGATTCTCTACCATGTGTGAAGCAAGGAGATGGCAGGCAGCAGTAGCAGAAATAATACAGTGACACTTATCTGGAGCATGGAAAGCAAGAAAATGGAGCCTGGAGCAACCCGCTTGGCCCCTGATTGCTTGCTAATTGATAGCTGTTGCTAGCTCTGGGGTGTATAGCAAGGACCATGACAGTTTTGCTAGAAGCAAGGGTCAGGATTTCAACCACAGTAAATGTTGCAGCTCGAGTTAGTAGCATGTAAAGCATTTTGGTCTGGCATGAAAAAAAATGTTTAAAAAACATAAAATCCAAACCTCTGGTTTAAAATAAGGACTGTTCTAGATACTGGTGATCACCTTTTATACTGCCTGATTTTGGTGTTCACGTCGGTCTGAAAAGGTAATGAAAACGTAAGCAGCTCTGTTTCTATGATAACATGGAATAAGCTTTTGGATATGTGGCAGCTCAGTTTGCATTTTTTATTAGGCTTAAGTTGATACTTATACATAAAATCAGTAAATGCAACCATATTTCCAAATAAAACCAGTAATAACTATAGGTGATTTTAAGAAAGTATTAGGGAATGGCAAAGACATAGGCTAACATCCTCTGACTAGCAATTACAAAACCTGGAGATACAAAGTTAAAACTAAACTCAAAAAGGCATGAAAAGATGTCAAAGGTGGATATGCTCAGGTCTAGGCTCTGTTGTAGAGTGAGCTTATGTAGTAGTCACATAATATTAGAGTTTATTACTGTATGGACAATACTACACACAACTCTCTATAACAAAGGGCTGATATGCCATGGTTAATAGGAAAACCAGGATCATACTAATTCCCTAGGGCACAAGGGGAGCATATGCATCACATCGATTTGGCATGGAGCCACGTCTAATTCAGGTGAAATGTTCAACACTAGCCCTGCTGAGCGTAACCTGGACCCTTCGGGGAGTATGTAAGTCCCTGGTCTGGGTTCTCCTGGGCTTATTAGCTCATGTTAAATAATAAAAAAACAGAGCAGCCCTGCTGAGCAGGCTGCAGGAAAGAGCATAGATAGGCTCAGAGGAGATGGTTCAAGGCTGGAATTTGTGGGCTGAAGCATCCTCAGCAGCTAGGAAGTAGGACCTGAGAGGGGATACTGGAATTCGGACGTTCACAACAAGGTGCATGCGCTAGGTGTGTGTTGGTTTTTGTATCCCATTCTGAGATGCTTAAGTCTCCTCAAAAACTATACAGGGAATCGAGGTACCTCACTGAGGGTGACAGATCCCACTCAGGAGTTGGGTGCCTGTACTGAGGTAGTGTGGTGGACTGCATCATCCTGTGTGTTGTGCTTTCCTGTAAGAGAAGGCTTTGTGGTCTGTTAAATTTTGGGAGAACGCTGGGCCTTGCTGTAAGCAGTTAGGGAACTAATGAGCATGCAGAGTCCTTCTGAAGGAGAAAAGGATGAAAGTATTCCATGGAGACATATTAAAGTCAATCCAGAAGTGAACTGATGACTTTATAACCCTTAAGCAAAATACCCCAGGTTGTTTGTCTTCTGTAACAGAATTATGTATGAAAGTGTGTGCATGACCTTATTTTAAACTGCTGTGATTTATAGTTACCAGAAAGATGAAGGAATCAAGATGAGATTATGAAGAAATCAAAAATATGTGGGATTGCAAAATGATGCTAGGTATGATGAATCCTTTCTGAAACCCTGTAACCACAAGAAGTCTGCTTTGTTGCTCAGACATTGCAGAGTGGATATCTTATCCACTCACACTCGAAAAGGCCTTAGTTCTCTAAATGGCTCTCAGAGCAGCTGTGCTTGCCTTTCTTTTAAATTACTGCTTGTATTTTGTGCAATCTTCTGCATGCGCTTATATTTTGTTGTCATGATTTCTTTTAATTGCTGAGACACTGGAATCATGTAGGTTTTCTTTATTTTCTCTGGCAGCATGGCAACTTACCTTTCAGTTTATTCAGCAACAAAACTGTTACATGCCTTGCTGTGCCAGACATGCTTTTGTTTAAATGCTATGTTTTCATGAATACTTTTCTTTCATATTTGTAAGTCGACTTGTACTTATACCGTGTTTCCAACCTTCTTGATACTGTTGTCAGCTACTATATTTTCTTGTGATAGTTCTGAAACAGGCAGAGGAATAAAGGAAAGAAAAAAAATATTTTGAGTTCAAAAGGTGTGGTCAATCTGCTGGAGCGAAATAATACTTTGAGCTGAAAAAAATGGGATAATATGGCCTTCAAATTATAATACAATTCCTCGCATTCATGAAGGGACCATCACATGACTTCTGCTTTTCATTGCCTATCAGTGTTTCCTGTAGTATAGGAATAAATGCATCCAATTTTACCAAAAGTTTTTTCCTTTTTTCTCTTTTGAAAGAAAACTTGTACTTTTGTGAAGAACTAATGCATCAAGCAGCAGGCCCGGAATCTTGAGATACCTCGGGCAGACCTTATTTTCTGAGCTGTCATCCTCAGACCTCAAACCAGAGGCCCAAAATCACAGGCTACTTTTGAAAATCTTTACTATCGGAGTTTTGATCTATCCAAGAAATACCTTATAAAAGTGTTCTGGTACACAAGCCATCAAATCTGTCTCCAAGTTTGCTGTTAAAACATACAGTGCATTGTGCAGAGCTAATCTTTGCAGAAGTTATCTGTACAGCAGCCTCAGGAATACTGTAGGTAGTCCAGTGTGCAGCAGAGGGAGGAAAAGTCCTCATTAGCTAGATGTAATGGAGAGTCCCCCTCAGACAGATGTCATCTTCCTAGAAGGTGTCTCACAGAGCACAGCAACAGAGCACATACGCAGCTGGGGAAGTGCGGTAGCCTCAGTGCTGGGACGAGCTGCTGTACCATTGGCAGGGGTAAGGCTGCCTTCCCACCACTGACCTGCAGTCTTGCTTGACTGCTGTGCCTCACCCATCCTCAAAACACACTGTTGTTTGGGGTTAGTCAGTACCGGTGATCTAAATGACTCCATGCAAACCCTAACTCCTGCTGTGTTCTGCCTGGGGTCACTGAAACGTGGCAATGCTTATTAAACTTTACTACTGAGTTTTAGTGGCTTCTTAGCTCTGCTGCATCTTTCATGGTAAACTTCTTAGTCGCTGTAGATTCCTCCACCGTAGGACCGGGAAGAGTAGGAGAGTATTCCCCCAAGGCCAAAGTTATGTCTTTTTATGATCATTTTGAAACATGGTCCTACTAGAATGCCATTTGAAAGCCTTTGCAAATGAAACTGTCTTTGGTGCCATGCTTTGCTTCTTACCAGAGGGAGAGGAGGGAGACACCTCTCTCCCTGAACCTTCTGGCCAGAGGACTTAGGTTGGAATTTTCTTTGCTTCTGGTAAAAACAGTCAAGATTATGTAGGACAGAGCTGTGTCCTTGAGAGACTACTGTATGGATCATGTTAATTGTATATGCATCTCTGTTTGTGGAAAGTTTGACTGTATGTGGACTGGGTTCACCATTGCTTTGTGGTCATGTATCAGAGAGAGGAATTTCTTTTTATTTAATTTTTTTTTTCTTGATTAGAAAGACTTTGTGGACAGATAAAATTGATCATTTTGGTCAGAGTTTTCTAATGTTTTGATGAAAAGTCAGATCCTGAAATGTTTATTTTGTTATTGCTATATGTTATTATTATTGCCATAGTATTCAGTCAAGGCTGTGAGTTCGTTTTGTTTTATTTTCAGATGAAAGCTTTTGCTTTGGGCCTATCTTTTAAAGTGACTTTTTCTCTTTGGGTCTGATTTGGCAAAATGCTGTTCTTCAATAGGGACGGAATCAGCCCAGATGGTGCTTTGCTCAGGTGTCAGGTTTTCAGGACTGGCCTTAGAGGAGAAGAATTGCTTGAAAGGTGGTACTTCCTTTCCTCTCCCTCTGCTTCCACACATTCTGCTTATGTGGAATTTCTTTTTTCAGGCATTCTAAAAATTTAATTTTATGATTGCATGGCTCAGTTTTCTTCAGCTGACGCTGGCTGTGTTCATGTAGCGAGGATTGCAGCACAATGGCACTAGGTTCATAGGACAGAACAATCAGTGCTGAGGAGCTGATGTGCACATTAAACACATTTTAGGGGTTTTACCTTGAACTGTTTCTAATCTGGTCCTCTGAACTGCATGTCCTAACTGCGTGAAGTGCAGTAGGTATACTGTTGGATGAAACTAAATGGGAAGATCCACTCCAAAGAGAATCCAGTTTGAGAACCCCAAGGCTGTTTGAGGTGCAAACCAAAACATGGTCAGTGGAATGATGAGGAGATTCTGTTCAAAAGCTTGCTCCTGGTTTGAAACACAATGCTAATGTGGATATACTTCTATTTTTTGTTGTGCATACTGATTCCTGACACAGGATCCTCTATGTGAAATATCCCTCACATTGTTAGATCTTCAGAAATGGAGTTGTGCTCTTGTGCAAGCTTAAACATGACGAGCCTTTACACAATTAAAAAAAGAATCTAGTACTATAGGAAGTATTGTGTAATGTGTATCCAAACTGCGTGAATGGTTGTCCTCCCTGTGCTTCAGGTCATTTGTAAGTCATCTGCAGCAAGTATCTTGTGTGCCATTTTTGATCAGCTCAAAGTATAGAGTAATATTTACATATTCAGTGGCCTTCAGCATGAGACTTTGGAAAACTTACTGTTGTCTACAGTATCAGCTACTCATTTAAACTGGCCTGAACTCCCTTGCACTTGTATTTCAACATCACTTCTACACAAGCCCTACTTCTGCCCAATTTTGACTTATCACCTGTAAAATAGTCACCTACCTTCTGAGATAAAAACCCAAATGATAACAATGTGATATGTCTACCCCAGCCCAATTTAAATTTGGGAGTCAAAGGTATCATGTTAGATGGAGCATTGTCTTCATCAATCAATCACCAGTGGGAACAGAGCTGTAATTCTAAAGAATGCAATGCTATATTAGCCACATTATTCTACTGAATATAAAATGTCTGTATCTTTATAAGAAAACTATGGTCTAACAAGCGTGCATGTTTCTAGTATGTTAGATATATACAACAAACAGCCATTAACGTGTTTTAAACTGTGATGCTTATTTAGTCCACTCAGTGCTCTTGAACGTCAGCCAACATTAATTCAGGCCCAGTTGATCCTAATAAGTAACTAAGACCCCATTTCATAAACATGCAATTCTAGCTTGTTATTTCTGGCACTGCCATTAAGCGAAAGTCTCTACCCTCAGAACGATAGAATTAAAGGATTAGGGATAAACTGAAAATTGTGAATAATTCACGAGTTCTCCTTCCCAAAGGCAGTTCTAAAGGGGGTCAATAGCTGCTCTCAGTTACACCTTTTCTTCTGTGAGGAGTGCACAGGAGTAGGACCTGCAAAGGCAATGGGATTTGCTCGTATCAGTGGAGTCTGTGGGATTAGACGCAACATCTGATACTTTCTATTATCATCATTGGTTCAGTAGAACAAGGCACTAATGTCTGCATTCAAAGCTACTACTTGCACCTAGCGGTCTTGGATAGGGATCTTTAGTGTCTCCCTAGTGTGTATTATCCCAACACATATTTCTTTTCAGGGGTGGTATCTTTCACATTTTTTTGCTGACAAGCAATCGATGATATTTCTTGACGTGGTTCTTCAAATAATCTGGAACATGTCTTCTGCTCGTTCCTTAAACACTCTTGTGGTGCCTATATCTTTCAGCTGGATGCTGCCAATGAAAGAATTACTTGATGTTTTCAGTATAAGGCAGCCATGGATCTCACAGCATTAGTTTTAATTTTTCTTTTCATTGTAAATAGACAGACCTAGATGAGGTGGCAAGAGACAAAGAAAGAATGGCAAAAACATACTTTTAAGTAGTCACGTACTGGCATTGTATTTTCTATCTCTCTATTTTTGTAGAAAGATATTTTATGAATATCTGACAGAAAAGGAGAAACTTTGCAGAAAATTACCAGGGGATGGATTTTATCACATAAAATCCCTTGATGCAATTGTTCAGATTAAATCAACCTAGACTGAAAAATGGTGTATTTCTCAATAAAGACATTTCTTTCTCAGCCTTCATCTCGGCCAGGCCATTGGATTGCGCATCTTTGTGTTGCAGCCTTAGAACTGGAGATTATAGGTTTAGAACTGTCATTTTCTAGGCTTGTAGAGTCACTGGTGTCTTTGGCTCTTTGAGCCTTCAGGCACATGGTAATATAAAAGAGAGTAAGAGTTAAGAATACGCTTCCCCTCTCCTCTGGGCAGAATCAGAATTGCTCGCTTGTGTTCATAGGATCTATGTTACGCTGCAGCTCAAGGAGGTTGAACTAGATTTTCTGAGCATCCTTGCTGATGCTGCAGTAATTCATATAATACTGTTGTATTGCTGCAGCATTGTGACAAGATTAAAAAGAAGAGTCTGGACAAATTAAAAGTCAGAATACTAATGACCTTATTCAGTTGGGAAGAGAATGGAACTTGCTGCCTTGTTTATTCAGTGTCATTGATGAGCTGCATTGCTCACCAGCTGTCATTCTGTTTTCTCAGGCGATTGCTGATGTGCTTACTGTTTTGGGCATTCTTTTTCTTCATGTGTAATTGTTACTTTTATCAAAGCATATGGAGAGAATGCCGTGCACACAACTGTGTGAAAAATATTCTTAAAAAAACCAAGTCAATTTATTGGAGATATCAGGTATATTGCCATTAAGCTCTGGGTCAGTAGCAGGGCACCAAAGGACTTAGCTTTCTTATAAAACAGACTTTTAATTTCTGAACAGAACAGGAGAATGTGTGCAGCCCACAGAGACTGGAGTCTCTCCAGGCCTATCTAACATAATGAGAGAAGTCTTTATGAAATGCATAAAATGATGACATTTTAGTGGTGAGTGAAATATTTGATCACTTTTTCCATAGCTTAAAATATTTGGAATGTTCTTTTGCAATCCCTTTCCCAGTGAGGACTAGGAATGTATAACCTCACTATATACCCATCTCAGAGACATCTCCAGGGCAGCGTGTGGTGATGTGGAAAAATGGGTTGAAAAGTCTTTTTTAAGCCCCAAGGAAAAGTTACAGATGTGTTCATCTGGGAAAACATCCAGGAGATGAATTCAGAGATAGGACTAAAAGTCTAAGGAGAGGAAAAGTGGTTTGAGTGAGGTTTGGTAAGCACTGCGGTGGCCTGCGAGGTGAGAGGGAGCTGCCGGTGCAATCTGGTGTGTTGGTGCTGCCACTTGCTGAAGGGGAGAAGCAGCACGCTGCTGGCCGGCATGCGGGGACAGAGCAGTACAACTCTGGCCAGGAACTACGTGGTCCTGTCTGGCCAGGCTGACTGACAAAGAGAGCTGGGTCCTGAGCTGCCTCCCAGACTCCTTTCAGCACGCTCTGCTCCCTGCCACCCTCCTGCCAGGGAGCCCCGTGTGCAAAACTCACCTCGGCCTGGCAGTTTCTCCTCGGGTTTGGATATGGAAATCTCTGCTCTGCAGGTGAAAGGCAAAGTCCAGCTGTGCCAGCTCAGTGCCTGGCCCCCAGCTTGCTTGCCCCTGCGCTCTTATTGGGCTGATGCTATGAGGACGATAAAGATATTTTGTGAGGGGGAGGACAAACAGAAGGAATAAACTTTGCACTCACTCACCCCTGGGCTGAGAGCTGAGGCTGCTGCAAGACATTAGGGTCCATCTTAGTTCTGACAATCATTAATGTTTGCCAGTGTGTGCGGCATAAGCAAATAATATAAAAGGGATTTTGACACTAAGGCACACAGATGAGATTTTGAGTTCTTTTTTTAATGATATCTCTTGTTGGCAGCTGGCGTGGCAAAGGTTAGCATGGTCTTTTACAGCAAAGCTTATTCGTAAATTTAAAGGCAGAATGTGTACATAGCACTTCAGTGGTCGTAACAATTAAATGCCAGTGGTATCCTGCCATAAGTGATCCTTAGCATTCAGGACATGTATGCTCCTGTAGCTATAGAAACATGCATAAGTGCTGTGTTATGATTTCATATTTGTATTTTGTAAGCACTGGGCAATACTATCATGGATGAACACCCCTTGACACAAGTCATAGCCAAACAAAAGAAAAAGATAGTCTCTGCCTCATGGAAATGGCAACTGGACATTTGGGAGGAATCTCATAGGAGGAGAAACGATTGCTGCTGAGAGCTGTATTGACATACAGAACAGGAACAGAAAGGAGTTGGGTGACACCTGTTTAAATAGATATTCCCTTTAAAGATAGATACAATCTTTCTGATTGCCATCTTTCTGATGGCCGGATGCCATCATATCCCTGCTAGCAGCACACTGTGTATTTAGCCACTGAGTACAGAATATATATTGCCCAGCCTAGCTGTTTTATCACACTGTTTGCAGGCATTTGCTTGACATTGTATGCTGTGTAAACACTGAAGGTCACTGTCTTGAAAAGTAGTAGGCCAGCTGGACTGTATTAATACAGCATTTTGTGAGGACACAGAATACCCTGAATGGCTGTTTCTAGTGTCAAAACATTAAATCATGTTAACCTGGACCAGTTTCAGTGGTGAGTTAGACCATGAATGGTTACTTCTCTGATGCCAAGAAGATAAGACACAGAAAGACTGTAAAGAGATGGTAGGAGTTACTTATTGACAGGAGGGCTGTACGAGCCCTGTTCAGCAAATTAATTATTTTCTTAAATATTCATAAAAGTGAATAGGAAACAGATGATAGAAATGGGGATGCCTGTCAGTTATTTGTAATGGAGAGAAGAGAAAGAGTGAGAGGAAATCAGAATCCCACCAGAAGAGTGCAACAGGAAATTAAAATGTCAGACAATGGACAAAACTCTATGACCACACACAATTATGAAGAGGTTTCTCAGAGGATTCCTAAAACTTTTTAAATTTAAGTCTTCTCTCTTTTGCCACCCAAAAATCAGAATAAAGATTAAAAAGAATAAAAAAAAAGGCAAAGGAAAAACACATTCTCCACCCAGTCCATTAGAAAACAGTATATGGAAAATTTCTTTAAAGACATGTCTGTGTAGTTTGGAAAGGTACTACTGCAATATCTAGCAAGAAGACAGAGAAGAGGAGAGGGGGAGCTAGCACACTGATCATTCAGTTTGGTTCCAATTTTCTTCAGGTCAACATCTGTAAAATGTATAAAAGCATCTACTGAATTCAAAATTCTGTAACAGATACATTGCAGTTAAGTCCCTAGCTGTGTGGGTAAAAGCTTTAATAAGCATAAATGACAGAGAAGCTGAACTTACAGTTTCACTGTAATGGTAGAGCTTCAGTTCTCAGTTCATGTTCTGAGTTTGGTGGTATCCACATCCTTGTCCTTGGGAGTAAGTTTATTCTGCAAAGACCCATGATATGGCAGACAAAGGTCTTTCAGTCTAGGATTAATAGGGAATTAATTAACAACTAATAAATAGGGTTATGATTGTTTTCTTCAGCCATTCTGAGCACCTGTCACTTGTGTTTTGTCCTTACGTTTGACCGTGCTTATGCTAATTTTATTGAAGATGCAAGATGTGAGAGAGGGAGGCAAGGGAGTCGTGCTGGCTGGGGGTAGCCTTAGAGTAAATGTTACACGTAGGATGTGAGATGGGGGAAGGAAGAAAATAAGGGAGTAAAATAATAGGACATCTTCATGTTAAACACATTTGGTGGAAACGTGCCAGGTGTGTTAACTGAAGGGCAGGGATCCCAGGTCTGTGTGGAATTCCGATTGTTCCCATTCAGCTTGCAGCTAGTGTGCAGTAACATATTCTCCATGTGTGTCAGTAGAAGGCATTCCTAAAATGCCAAGTTGTTATTTGTGGAAATCTGTACTGTATCATTATCTGAACCAGCTGAGTTTGGAAAGAGGTGATGAGTCCAGATAGGTTTATTGGTCTTGCCCCCTCTCAAAATGGCTTCTGGCTTTAAGTATGCATGGGAGCACAGGGAGATAATATGCTTTGTCCAGCACCATTCCCAACTGGGGAAGGTTTGCTGCCGTTCTAATCATCTCTGCTTCTTTAGCTGCCCCTTGCTTGTGTCTCTTCATACTCAGCAATCATCACTGACTAAGGGCTGTCTGCTGACCTTTCCTTCAACAGTAAATTCTGAGCCAAGTGTGCTGTTATGCTGAGATATGGTTATTTTTCTTTCTTTCTGTCTGTCTTGTGGAAGGATTTTGTATGTCTCACTTTGACTTTGGCCAAGTGCCTCACAAACTATAGACTCTGGATGTCTGCCTTATTTGGAGAAAAAACCATACACTTCTCAGTGGGTTTGACCTCCCAGTAAGTGTTCTACTCTTCTTTGACCAGTTTCTGCCTTGTCAGTCTTTCTGTTAAGCTTTTTTCTCTCCTTTGCCTGTAAGAGTTTGCTGATCCCTCTTCCTTCTCCAACAAAAAGAAGAGAAAATTGTTCTACCTGGTTGTGCTCCAGTCCTTCTGCTGGGGTTTGGTGTTCATCCCAGGGGTGAGACATTTGCAAGTTCACATTCATTCCAGATCAGCAGATGCTGATGATGAGGATTACACTGAAACTTTAAAATCACTTGTTTTAATCCTGCGCATGCACAAGTCTGCCTTACAAAACTATTGTCCACTGCATTTTAGCCTAGACTGGCAAATCTAGCCCTTTGCCATCAGGATGCGTAGACTCTCCATGAGAAATAGTGTATTGGATCTTCTTATTGCAAGATGAGGCTTTCCAGGTCAGTACTGATAAATATAACTACAATTTTGGAGACAAATGCTGGTCCCCTGGTTGGATCAGTGAGATCAAGATTAAGCCCTTTGGATCAAACTCTGGCTGTGAGCCACAGTCCTCCAGAAAGGTGACCGTGCAATTACCTCTTCTCTAGTTAACAACTGGCAAATCACAAAAATAAACGAGGAGCAAAACTGGGCAGGGTGGAGTCCTTGGTCAATGATAATAATAGGCCTGTGAAAAACATGGATTTTTTGATTTCCTCTGTATTCATTCTTAAAAAGGAGAAGAGTAGCAAGGAGAGGAGAAGTAAGGATGCAAGTCAGTGGTGTGGCAGTTCAGGAACAAACTTTTCTTATTTTTCTGAATGTCCAAAATGGGAATTTTCCAAAGATTCTTGGTTTTATAGCATTCACTATGTGTGGGAGTGGCAAATAGATTTATTTTTAGCCGGATGCTAGGAGAAGAAAGAGTTAGCATTTTTCACTTTTGCTTTTCTCCCTTCTTCCAAACAGTGAGAACTTCAGCTGGTGCCTCCCCTGACAGATATCAACAGAATGTGGTATTCCAAAAAATCAAGATAACGGCTTCTCTGAAGTTACTCATTTACCTACTGTGTGGAGAAATGAGGGACTATCAGATGTGGGCCACTGGCTGTGGGAGTCAGTGTCTGCTGATCACCGAGTGAGATCAGACTCACCCCTGAAGCAGGAAATGAAGAAGTTTTTTGTGCAATTACTTTTCATCTATTTTTCATCTGACCTTGCTTCTACAAAAGCTAGAGCTAAATTCATCCCAGGGGTTACTCCAAAGATGAATTGTATTTGGTCCATTGAATTTGTGACTTAGAGGCTAAAAAGGAGATATTTATGTCAGAGAAATGTTGCCTGTGGTGGAATAGAAAGGAAAAAGAGTCCAATCCCTTGTCCCAGAACATTCACCTTTGTGGGATATTATTTATTTTTTCAAGGATCTGACTGAAACTGATTTGTCCTCCTTAATGGCCCACCTGAAATAAATCTTAAAGGTATTTTCTTCATTTTCTCTCTACTTAATTGAAGCCTGAAATGAAAAATACTCTCCTGTATGTGTTGTCCTGCCATTTTTCCTGTCTGCATCCCAACCATTGCTCTCCCGCAGGGCTGCTGTTATTCACAGAGATTTGTCACTGTGATTGATTGGAGTGACTTGGGTAAGGTTCTGTCCTGTGGAGGAAATGCACTAATAGACAGGGAAGGAGAAGGATCAGCATCAACACAATGTCCAAGGTACTGATGTCTTTTTCAGAGTTACACTTATCCATACTCTTAAAATGTGCCTTACATAATGTTTCTTTCACCTGCAGGGCTTACAGACCCCAGCCTCTGGCGTGTTGCCTCCTTTTGCCTTGGTCCCCGTTTTACCACACAGCCACTGCTGTCTGTGTGGTCTTTGAAATTCACACGGCTTGGTGGCAACCAGTAGGGAGGGAAAATAATGTGTTTTATTTATTTAGAGTCAAGCACAGTTTAAACTCCATTCTAAATAAATAAAAAATCTTAGCCAGATTTATATAAATAAAAAAAGCAGATTTTTCCCTCTCTTTTGGCTGCTGTTGAACAGCATCAGTTTCAAGACCACACAAGGAGCTGTGTCGACAGCTCTGAAATGTGTGGTGGAGGCGAAGGTAGGAGGGCTAGGAAGGACCATGATAACTAGTCTTGGGCTTCTAATGTATGGAAATTCCCTGTTTTATGTAAACAGAAGTAGCCGCTTCCACTGTTCTGGGATAAAATGTTGGAAGATAGCTGAAAGCATCTTATGTCTTTGACAGTGAAATATTTCTATAAAGGCCAGTCTTTCTTCAGATTGTTATCCACTCTGTACCAACTCCTTTGCGAGAATGGTAGGATTAGCTGGCACAAGTGAGTGCTATTATTTCAGTCTTTTAGTATAATCTAGAGGTGATAGAGCACCCATAGAAGAGCAGTAATTTGGGAAAGAAAGGTCATATTCTTAGGAGGCTGACTGAATTTGGCCTTTGGGGGTTGGGTCTGCATTACACAAAGGTATCCCAGTTTCCATCAAATGGTGCACCCACGCAGGTGCTGACAGTGCTGTCTCTCCTAGTACTTCCATCACTTAGGGAAACTCCAAGCATGGTTTCATTTTCTTGGGAGTGAAATATATTAGTTATGTCTGCACAAGGTTTCAGATCTCTCTTCACTTGCAGACCTGCCAGGCTATCAGGAAAGGTGACAAACAGCTGCTATGTGGAGCACCTGGCTTGTGTTACTTCAGCTGAGAGATTATTACAGGGCTTAAATAGATACCTGCTTTAAGTGGGTTCTCCTTGTGGCAGCATTTACCCTGATGACTGTGTATAGGGATGGGTTAGAGGATATGGTTCTGTTGTTTGAAAGATTAGACTGAGAACAAGAAGGGCCCAATTAACGATTGTTATTTTGTGACTGGTCAGAGGCCACTACAATTATGACAGAAAATCAAAGAAACACTCTTGCAAAGCAAAGCCTTGCTAGCAGTTCATTACCGCTTTCATATTCTGAACCTTCTTGGGCTGGTGGGCAAAACGACCAACAGATGTTAGTCACATTGAGGAAAAATTTCAAAGAATAATTTTTTAAACATGTCCTTTTATAGCTTACTTTATCC
This sequence comes from Dromaius novaehollandiae, assembly GCF_036370855.1. Lineage (NCBI taxonomy): Eukaryota > Metazoa > Chordata > Aves > Casuariiformes > Dromaiidae > Dromaius > Dromaius novaehollandiae. The sequence continues at coordinate 101,823,429 of NC_088100.1, read as the reverse complement.
ACTTTATATATTCATTTAAAGTAATGTATGGTTATATATCACACAATACTTCTGGGTTGTCTTGTTCTGTTAATAGAACATCAGTTCACTTTTCCTATGTTGATGACATAGCTAGGGTCACAGTTGTCCTGCAAATGGCTTATGATGGTGAATGGTGTCAGAACAGCACAAACATGAAAGCATCTTCACAAAAGCCTTGTCCTTAAGGTAGTTAGTATATCTCAAGGCTGTATTGCTTTATGGACGAATCAACAGTAAAATGCCGTCTTTCTTTGCATGGCAGAAGTCATCGTCCATATCATCCTACACCTGCTTTTGCTATGCCAGCCTGCAGATGGTTGCTTCAGTCGTCAGAAACCTTTGAAATGGCAAACAGACGCTGTCCCAGCCCGCCCAACCCAAAGATGTGAACAGTCTCCTTCTCAGCTCCAGCTGGTGGAGGATCAGTGTGTCTTTTCTGGTGAGAACACTGCTAACCTTCCTAGAAAGACCATGCATTTTTAAAGTGCTAATTGATGCATGAACATGCTGTGGGATAGGCTGACACTGACTGTATTCATGAAGAATTTCAAGGCCCCAGAAACTGGTCTCTGCATAGGGAATGGGTTCAGTTTTTATGTGTCTGTATTATACTTTCAAAAAGGGATGATGCCTTTTGAAAATCAGAATGTAGGAAGTGTAGGAAAGATGGTGCAGAATACTTTCAAACTGAAATCATGGGTTTTTTTTTCCTTCATAAAAAAAAAAGCTCTTTAATACTTTTGCCTGTGAAAATATAGTGTCAGTGGCAATGGACTGTATGTGCAATAAACAGCTTTTTGTGGTTATTAAACACCCCAGCCTAGCATTATAATTTAACCAGCCATAAAAGCCATTTATTGAATTGTATGCTGAGTTGCTATGAAGGATATCACTTACTTATTGCGGCATTCTAAGTAGCTATACCAAAGAGACTATTCATTTTCACGACAGAAACCAAAAATGATTCTACCTGATTCTATCTCACTATAATAATGTGAAATATATAAGGCCTTGAAGATAATTTAATCTCTGAACTTAAATTCTTCTCTGAAAATGATAGCTGAGCTATTAAAACTGAGTCAGAAAGCAGATGGTCCTGCACCTCTTGTACTGGGGGCTATGAAACACCTCTCTGCAAGGAATTGACTCCTGGAGAAATTCTGTGTGAGAAGCTTACAGAAAACAGCCACAAAATTACAAACACAAACAAATCTAGTCTCTGGGTTTCTGAATGTAGTGGGTCTGCTATTCCATTCTAATTATTTTACTGGAATTCCATGTAAATGTTAGCTCTGAAACATCAAAGAAATTCCAGGGAATAAATAAAAGCTATAGGAGGCTATGTTTAAGGAGAATAAACAGAATATCCTGTTTAACTGTGAGTGGGCTAATATGACTTCGATTCTGAACAAAAATTATGAAAACCTTCGCAGGACATGCAGTTAGGTAAAGGTTATAAAATAATTGTTGCCAATGAAGATAGATAGTTTTGTTTAAAACTGGTCTTGTTAGATAACTTGATTAAATTTCAAATTTTGTCAATAAAGGTAAATGTGCTGGTCACACATACTGGTCATGGACTTCTTTAACAGATCAGGCTAAGATAATCAGTAGGAGATAAATTCACCCACTCTATATTGCAAGGACTAAATTTTTTTGTAAAAAGTAGCTGTGAGAAGGTTATTATCATCACAAGGGTAGAAAAGGGTTTTTGCTTATAGCTCATTGCTAGCCAGTGCTATTCAATTGTCTCCCTTCAGTTATTTGAAAATAAGTATGAAGTTATTGCTAGAATAATGTTCTGATATCCTTACACTTGCATTGTGCTGTAAACACTCTTGCTGACCAGGTGGGACTGGTCGATAGGGTATGTTTGTATGAACAGGCATTTTATCACAGTGAAATACAATCACGAAGTCCTGTATTTAGAAAGAAGAGGCCCTATGTGTAAGATTTCTGCATGCTAGAAATCAGTAGCCCTGAAAGTACTTACAGTTCATGGTAGCTGCCTCAGTGAATATGTGCTCTTAAGCTGCTATTAAGAGCTTGAATGTAATATTGGATGAGCAAGTGGGAGGGTATTGTGTAGGACTGGAGAAGTGATTACTTTCAGAGATAGGGTTGATGAGCTATTTATTAGAAAAGCATGTTGATTTCTGGTGCTCTGTAGAAAAGGGGACTATAAAACAAGGAAATATGGGAAAAGAATTCAAGGGATGCTCTGAAATCCATCAAAACTTGCTTAATAATTAGATGCTGCAGTGCTAAGTAGAGCAAGGAAACTAAAGGGAGAATTTCAAGACTACAAGTATGCTGTGGGGGTAGAAGTCTTTTGATGGGCTGTTTTACCGAGCTAAAAGGCAAGATCCAATGACTTGAAGGTGAAGCTGTGCACCTTCAGCTTAGAAACAGATCATAGGAGTTTGTTGTTGTTTTAAGAGTTGAGTAACTTAGGTGATGTTGTTTCTTTTGCTCAGTCACTTTCACTCTCTAAAACGTCACCAGAACTCTTTCTGTAAGACTTGCTATAGTATATCTAAATACTTACCTGATACACACTATTTGATTTTGAAGCGCTTCACAAAAAGCTCAGTATTGCTTCCTGCATTATCCAGAGAAGGAAACTGAGGAGCAGTGTTTGCTCTTTCACCAAAGGTTGCACAGCAATGATAAACCTGGGACTAAAACCCAGACATCTTGAGTCTCAGCCCTGTGCTCTACTCCAGACTGCCTCTCCCAGCATTAACAGCCCACAGAGATGATTATGGCCTTGCAACAGTTGTTACTGATCTGAACTTTTTTGGCTTGTGTTACGGAGGAGGTCAGATTAGATGGTGATAACAGTCCATTTTTCCTAGGTTTTGAAACTTCTGAATCTATTTTCTTTTAAGAGAGACATAATAGCTGCAAAACATTTCTGTAACATAGGGTACAGGGAGGGGTTTTGATCACTTTTATGTCTTGCTAAGAATTACTTTTCTTCCGTTTCATCTTAGTCATCTTTTACTTACAGGCCTAGGCCAGATTTGTTTATTGATACTTTAGAGAACATTAAGATTCTCAGGGGTATAGAGTATGCAGTGTATAACCTACATTTGTAGTACATAATATATACCAGTGTTTCTGGTGTTAAAATTTTACCATAAAAAAGAAATATATATATATATACACAAACACACACAGAGGTATGTGTGTATATATATGTATGTGTGTGTGTTTATGTTTGGAAGGTTTGTGGTCATATATCTTCCTTTTTATTACAATAGTGTATGGGTAAACCTTTTAGCCACTTAAAAAAGCAAATTAATTCTGTTTTTATCTACTGTAATTAATTTTGCTCTTACCTTGTAATATAGTACTTTTATGCTTAAAATGCAGCAGTTTCTGGCATGATTAGTATTGGATACACAACTATAGCTCCAGCCTAACTTCATTGATCTCATTAGTGTAACTGACAGTAGAACTTGGCCCTCTAAAATTTAATATGCCAGCCCTAAAATAATTTTAGAAGGTATTTATATATCTCTCCCTCCTCCACCACTACTTGTAATCTGAGAACATCCATGTGGATAAGAATATAGACTTGTCTTTCCTAAATTGAAGACGTTCTGCTCATACCACTGGAGCAACTAACGAAAAAATAAGGCAACCAGATGTTTGAAAATGTTGAAAGTTCCTTTTTTTGGAAAGGTAGCTACATTAAATAAACATTAAAATGCTATTTTTTCTGTATAACTATTCATTTTAATGGCACCCCAAGAGTTCGTCCAAGGGTCTCTGGGTCACTTGGGAGAAAGTATGGTATATTTTGGCTCCACATTCTTTGACTTGCTACAAAGAGCTAATTCTTCCAATTAATGAAATAAATGTTGCTGATGTAGATGGATTGACAAATTATTTAAAAGGCTAATTTATTCAAGCAGATGGCAAGTCTGATATGACTAAAATGTTTTAGGAGGCCTTCCCTGGCAGGAAAAAAACTCTTGAAAGAACAAAATACGTGTGACTGTTTACCCTCATTCACAGGCTGACTTTAACTCTTTTGGGCATCTTCTGTCCACAGGGGCACTGCAATGAAGCTAGGAAGTAGGAAGACTTTTTGTCCTAATTGGACTTTCAAATGGACTTTGTTCAGGGCAAAAGCAACCTGTCCTGGTAAGATAACAGGGATGAATGTCTACAGCTGACATAGCTATAGGTCTGGTAGTCCCTGCTGGCTGTACTCTGGAACACTGTGGTTTCCTTTCAACAATACATTTTTGTCTTTGGACAGCATTCTGAAATAGCTCCATTTTAATCTGGTTCGCAACAGTTTATGAAAGCATTTGTCTTGATATTCTGGGAGAGGAGGGAGCAGCCCCACAGGTTAATGCATGTGTGTGTATCAGTAATGTTGAAGGTGGGAATGGTGAATGGTGAAGGTCTCCATGTACCTGAGACCCTCTTTAGGGTGTATGGATGTGTGGCTGCAATTTCTGAGCCTAACAACTTTTGCTGACTAAGGTGATAGCCTTTGTGTTTACAACCCTGACAGGAAATAGCACTCTCTGTCAGCTGTACTTTACATGGTAATGGAAGGTGTGTTGTTTCATGTTTCTGCCTTGATGCCTAAAGATATAAAACGGGTTACATAGAAAAGTTTCTCATCTTTAACAGCAGTACAACTACCTCTAGTTACGGCTTGAAAAATACTAAAGATGAGTTGAAGAAGTCAAAGGCTCAATTCCGTTTGCCTTGCTTGGAAGCAAGAGTTGAGCTTCTCAGTTGGTGCAGTCAGTATAACATCTGAAGGCTGTAAGGCGATACAGGATGTTGCAGACTGTGGTTTAACATGGATAGCCCAGAACTAGCTTTAAATGCTCTACCTGATGTACCACAGCCAGCGCTGCTGCATGATAGTGCTCAGTTAGTTCTTTAGCAAAGCATGGCGGTTTATTAGCACATGTGGGGCTTCTCGTTGCTGCAGCTGTACTGCTTTTTTTCCCTGGGGTTAGCTTGTTTGGAGCCTGGTCAGTTGTCTGCATGCTATGCTGTGCTATATGCATAAGACAAATGCTACAACTTAGCAGGGAGCAACCATTCCTGTAGTGGAGTTAACATCCATGGTTTCTGGGTCTACTTCAGCGAGAATAATAACTTCAAGAAATGGAATTAAATTGCTTTGCTACTGTATGAGCTTTAATGTTAATTAGCTGTGTGAGTGGACATCTGTGCAGGGCTAACTAAACCTCCAGATCTGGACTGAGCATTCCTCTATTGGGAAGTGGTGGACCTCAGTCTATGTAGATGGATGCATTTTTTTCTTTCTTCCTGGTTTATGGCAGGGGAGCTTTTGGAGGCTTTTATTTTCAGTCACTTGGAGCTCAAATATGAGCTGTCAACCCACAGAGCAGTGTAATATTACAGATAGTTGGATGTTGTTCACTGAGCCCCAAATCACCTCTTAATAAAATATCAGTTTCCATTGTTAGTGAAATTTGATTTCTAAAGAGACATGTCAGGAGTACATGGAAGAAACTGGCTTACCATTCATGTTCTGGTAGTAGCCTAGTTGTAAAAACAGGTTGTATTTGCAGTACATATGGATAACCTCTTACAATGTATTGTTTACAGAGCCCAGGAGAGAAATCTTAGCATCGTGCCAGTGCAAGTATTTTGTTATTCCTTCTCCTGGGAGAAAGGTATGCAAAGAAAATCATTCATTTGTTGTTTTAAGAGGAATATATTTACCTTCCAGGAATTGCATATCACAGATTGGTTTGATTACTACCATTAGTCTATCTGCTGCTGCAGAGTATTTGCTTTACTTTTTAAGGAGAAAACAAAATGTTGTGGTGGTGCAGCACAAATACAGGAGAGATTAAAAGTATATTAAGAGTATTGATTTGCTGTAGAAAGACTGCTTTTTCTGGCTGCACCTATAGATAGACCTTAGGAAAGCAGCCAATGTGGCAGTATCAGAGGAGGAATTTGCATGTGTGCTTAGATTTTTTTTTCTTTTTTTAAGCTTGTAGCCAGAATAAGACATAATCCATTTTCTCCAGCTGTGCCCTGTCTACAGATTGCTCTAGAATTTCTGTGCCTTCAAACTCATCTCTCTCTCTTTTTTTTCAAACAATTCCAAGAGCCAAGAGGTATGTGATTTTGGTATGTGATGAAGGCTCTGAAAGGAAAAGAATAAATTAACATCAAATGGTCCTCTCTCTCACCTGCGGCATATAAAATGTATTAAGGAGGCCATAGCACAGAATCAGCACTACCCCCAACATGCTCTGTATCCCAAGGACTCCTCCCAGTCTATTTAACAAGTTCTTGTAACCTCCAGTGGTGCTACTCACTTTCCTTTAAATAAAACTCCTGCTTTGGGCTTCCTTCTGTGAAATTTTTGATGGTGTCTTCTGGAAGGTACAAACTGGTGAATTCCTCAGGTTCACTTAGTGTTAGAAGGAACTGGGAATAAAAAGTGCTTTTCAGGAGCTACTTCAGGATAGCATCCTTAATTAATATCCAGTTGCATTCTGCGTATTACTGATATGCGCTGTTTCATATTGTTAAAGAGACTGGTACATGTTTGGTGTCACCTGCCTTTTCAAGGGTATCTTTCTTATGTTGTTTCTGTCCAGCCTACATATTAAAGATGGAGTGTCACTAAAATGTCAGCACTTACCATGTTGTCATATCAGTAAATACTCTTTTTAGCAAATCAGAAGCTTAAAGTTATATTTCTTGGTTCAGGCAACATAGTGCAAGGTGATGATGGAGATGTGGAAGGGCATCCTGGGCAGGAAGCACCCTTGGCTGTGACAGTGCTGTGGTTCCACCACCAGTTCTGCTGGAGACTGATATACTCATCCAGCTGACAAAAAAGTGCAGGCACTGAACAATTTAAGGTGCAAAGATGGTATTTATTTCCAAACTGAATGCAAAATGTCAGTTTTTTTTCTGTGATTAGCAAAGAAAGAAAACTGATGCTTTGTGGTAAAAGAACATGACCAAGAAGGGTAGAGGGACAGCAGTTTAGCTGCACTGTGCTGAATGGTCGTGGTATGGTTTTCCTCTGCTCTGTATGAGATAGCATAACCGTGCTTAAACCTCAGTGAAAGCAGCCAGAAAGCCTCATCAGTACATTTTATCAATTTTGATCTATTATGCTTGATTATATATTCTTTGTTTATTAAAGGCTCCCAGTTTTCCTCCTTTGACCTAAAAACTATATTCAGAGTATTGGATCACTTTTCCCTATATTAGTGAATTTGCCTATTGACATTTCATTAGAGGCCTGTGCAAATAGCCTTCAAAAAGAAATAAATGAAAGACCCTAGTGAAAAGAGACATTTGACCAGAGGGCAAAGTTCTATCAATCAGAAGCACTTTATCTTTCTTTGTTACTGAGACATGACCAGATGCTTATTTATAACAAGAAGTCTGTGTTGGGAATTTTGAAAGCCCAGATGAGAAAAACTGTATCTAATTGCTATTAAGAGTGCAGCTATGCTCTAGCTGCAACCTGGGTTGGTGTGTCCTAAAACACCAGGTTTGGAGATTCTGGGAGTGGAATAAAAGTGTATATGTTTTTGCTGAAAGGAGATAGGGCTGTCAGTTCAGAAACAGATTGAACATCTGTTCTGGCTGAGCCCTGTGGTTTGCCTAGATTAAACCTCCATATTAAAATGATTATCAGTCAATCAGAACGCTTCCTTAATCTGAGAAACATAACATCACGCTTAGTGTTTCAGTTTCCAAAGAAGCCAGTGTGTCATGGTAAGTAAAAAAAATCAAAACAATGAAATATTTCACAACTGTGGTTTGTTTGGCTTGTGTGACATCGCAGGCTAGTAATGTTCAACCTAGGATCAAACAACTTTGAAATTGTTGCCCTAAATGACTTTAAATCTAGCTAATTGTTTTGGGCATATCTTGGTTATTAAATCTAGTTAGCAAAATGAAATGTAATTCATGTTCTTCTAGCTTTGGGAGTGTTTCTAGCCAATAAAGCTGTAGCACAGACCACAAATTTATGTTGTTTCAGTGGCACAGGGATCATTTTCCTCTTATTTCAACCACTAGATAGCCATTTTAGACTGCCAGACTACAGGTCTTACAAATTATAGGCATGTGAGTTGCTAGGAAAGCTTTGTTTTATTAATTAAAAAAAAGCCACCACTGAAGGAGGAAAAAAAAAAAAAAAAAAAAAAAAAAAAGCCCAAACCTTCCAAATAAACCAAGATAACCCTCTTCATTTTGTATTTGGCTCTGAGCTACTTGTGTCATGTGTATACAAATGATCATTTTCCAGCCACAAGCTGATAATAATTGAGTAGCTGTTGGTCTGAAGTATCTTAAATGATGATTTGCAAGGCCTGTTGTGGAAAATTTGAACTACTTGGAATAAAATGCCTTGTTGCATTTATTAATACATTTAACTAGTTTGTTTTCGGTTTTGTTGTAGCAAAACAAGGAAGATAAGGACGTGTATTTTCTTCTGCACAGTGCATGTAACTTGACATAATTTTTGAAGTCTATTTTTTAATTTAGACCATCTGTAAAATGTGTTTTGTGTTGTGGAAACAGTCTTAGTTAAAAAAAAAAATCTAAATCAATGTACAGCAAGCTGATGCTCCCTTTCAGGAACGCCCACTGCATGTCAAGGAAGCATCTGGTGCAGCTTGGATGTTTTTTGTTGCTGATTTTAATAGCCAAATGTGCAAAAGTGCTTACTGCAAATATTTCAGGATTTTTGCTGATGGAAGTTACAAATATGATTTGAGAGACGGGAATCAGGGGACAGATTATGGCTATTTGGAGCCTCAAGCACACTATAGCATATGGATCCTGTGTGTTCCTCCTGCCCCCTTTCTGTTTCTTTCCTTCACACATTCTTGGAACAGCAGCGGGAGAAAGTCTTCCCTCTCAGGAAGCATCAACATTTTTCCTTTGCATACAGGGAAGTTTTTGGAGGACAGACAGCTATTCTCCCCATTGCTTTGAAGGCTTGGCTTGGCCTGCTGAACTTTTCTCCTGGTAACATTTCTCCAGTCCTTTATTGGGGTGATGCTGACAGAGACTTTGGATTAATAGATCTTATTGAAATGAATGATGTTCATATTGCAAAACTTCAAAAGACCCCACACTACATCAGTTAAACATCACATTGTTAATGTTTTTTTGAAACCTGTGGGCTAGAATCATTTGAAAAACAAAAATGAAACTGGCTATCCAGTATTACCAGGTGATCTCATGATCTGGGTTCATAAGGAACAGCATTAAGGTGCCTGTACTTTGACATCTTCTACCTGAAACTTCTCCCCAAAATCACATGTATAGACAACACCATAATTCTGTGTAAAGTTCTGAGAAAGAAAGCTCTACTCTGTAAAGGAAGAAAATGGTGGTGGAACAAAACAATGAAACCTCAAAGTGAGAGAATTTTTTTTTTCTGTTCTTGGATGTTTTGTTTATATTGATTATTGACCATACCAGATTACTGATGTCATTTCTACATATCACAGCTCCTCTTCTCATTCAACTTCTACTCTCTTCAAAAGAATTGAACACTGTAAAAACAATGGGTGACTTGATAACAAAAATAAGGTTCTCATTAGACAGGGAAGCATTCTCTGTGGTTTAGAGTAAAATTTTATTTTACCAAATGTCTTCAGTTGTTCATGGTGACTATTGTATTAGACAGCATGGCATTTGTCTGGTCAAGGGCTGAGTTTCTTAGTCATGTGGTTGATATTACAGCATGGACGTTCAGGTTACTGATAATGCGCTTCAGATTTGTTAAGAGATTTGGTGCAGTTGGTCTAGACTTGCAATGAATGTTAGAGGCCACAAAGTGGCTTCATCTTGGGAGAAAAGCAATAGGCAAACTGCTAAAATAAAGCAGCAGTGTTGCCGTAGGAAAAAATGATGTGTAGAAAGCTGATATTGCTGCAGCTTTTATTGAAAATGAGGGTAGATAGGACAGATAAAAGGGGATATGCTATACCTAGAGTGCTGCAAAGAAATCAACACCCCTGACTGTGAAAAGCGTTGCATTGGCATCAAAAGAGAAATTTATCAGACGAGTGCACTAGCAGCATTACTCCATGGAGCAGAAATTACGGTCTTAAATGAAACAGATATGCAGTAGAAATACGAGTACTTCAAAAAGTGGCAGGTGTAAAGAGAAATGGTTTTAGGACAAATGAAGAAGTTGGAAGGACAACACAGTATGAAATCATAAATGATCTATAATTGAAATTGTTATAGTGATGGGAACTTTGGACGGGGCAAATAAAATACCAAATGACAGGCAGAAGCCTATTAAAACAAGCAATCAAGCGTGGGTCCTATCAGAAGTATGGCCAGTGTTTGTGGGGAAATGATCAGGCTGAGCAGAATCAAAGAACAATACCAGGACACAAAAGAACAGTGACTCTGCATTGTTCCCTGGATCTGCAAATCTGCTTCAGGTCAAAAGAAAAACAGCCTTGCTGGCACCCAGCCTAGCAGGAGACTACTTTTAAACCTTGATTTTCTGGTTAGAACTCGCCCGCAATTGCACTTCATAGTTCTCCAGTATTTTCAGCCAGTGAGGCAGCCACTTCTCTAGTAGTGCCTGTAAGCCAGATACTGAATCAGTCTCCAGCACTCGACTCTCCAAGTACTTTGGAGCCTGAAAGTAGACACTTCCACACAGTTCAGCCAAAACTGCAGGAATAAGGTAACATGAGACTGGCTGGGATGGAGATTCCTGGGTTAGTTTCCCAGGTTACCACCATGTACGGAGGTTGGACGTAGCACAGGCAAACGCCTTTGACAAGTAGTATCACGTATGGGGAGAGATTTGACTCAGGCTGGAGGCTCCAGACGGATGGCGAAGGTAGCTGTGGTCACCCCATGTCTTTGGGTGGGTGCACCTGGCCAAGGGTGACGACACAGCCTATCAGCTCTTCTCTTCTAACTGCCCCATCACATGTTCCCACCCTGCCCTGCTGCTCAGGGGCAAGTCTGACACAGGCTATACACAATAGTATGTACACAGGCAGTTATCACTGGAGCAGTTAATGCACCAAAAACTCACTCCTGAGCTTGCCTTGTGCCTTCTCTGTGTTGTCACATCTAGTTATTCAATGTTTTACCGACACCTGAGGATTTTAGAAAAATACGCAGTAATTACAATGTATTACTATCATCTGCCTTTCTGACGTTTGGCTTATGATAAAACGCCTTAAAACTTTCTTGTTTTTCCTGAAGTGTTGCTGAAAATGACATCATTTGTGTGTGAACTTCAGTTGGATATGGTAACACCTTGTAAAGTACTTTAACAAGACATAAATGCTTAAATAAAGTTTGGATTTGGTTTCAAAGATCTTCCTTCAGGAGGCTGCAGTAAATTCAGCCCATAGATTGACACCCAATTCTCTCTATAAATCTAGTTTTCTAGGGCTAATATTTCTGCATGGTGAAATTTAATTGCTTTACAAGGAAAGACTACAATAGCACTGTGTATGTACAGTGGCTTTCTCTAGCTTTTGGAAAGTATATGGTTTTGCAATTAAGCAACAGGGATGCTCTAGTCTGTCACATATTTGGGTTTGTTAAATCCATTAGCAAGCAATAAAATCTCTGGTATTCAATCTTTCTCACTTTTTATCTTATTTTCATCCCACCCTTTCACCTTTGGCTTTGATCTTCTTTCACTTTTGCCAGTTTATTTACAATCAGTAAATAGAAGTGATGCCATTCCTGTTTCACAGCTCAGCAGACAGGTGATGGTGAATCACCACCATGGGCCATGCATACAGTATTCAGCCTCTACTATCTCTGTAGTTTTTTATATCTCAACCTGGCTTTCTGCATCACACCTCTAAGGTTCCTCTGAATGAATTCTAGCTAGTGGGGCCAGATTCTTAAAGTGGATATAAATACTACAGGTGTTCTGTAGTTATCTGTTTTCAGCAGTTCAAGCACAACTCTCTTTTACAATACCCTTCTTTAACTGTTTATATTCTTATATTCTCTAGCCTGATGTAATATTTCAAGTTCTGAGCAGGAGCTGGGATTCCCAAGTTACTCACTGCAATGGTGATGTATTTTCAAGTCTCAAACTGAACTTTGCTGAAAAAAATTAAACTAATAAGATGGAGCTAAAACTCAATAGATTCTGTGTGCCCAGCCCAAAAGTATGCCTGTGAAAAGCAGTACTCTTTAACTAAAAGTCTTCAAAATTCTGTCTATTTGGGTTTTCTCTAATCTTGGACAGAATTCACAACATTGATAAAGTCTCACTTGTAGGGCTTGATTTTATGAGATCGCAGCATGTTTATCCTCACTTAAAAGGCAAGAAAGGGAAAGGACCTCAGCTTTTTAATAACTCCTGTGGTTAGAACATTTACTACTTGTGGCTGAGAAGGCCTAATTCACTGTGAATGGTGTCCTTTGGAACAGCCTACTGTGTCACACACAAACTTGTTTTGTGATCAGTTAGAAACTCCTGTCTTGGATAAAGTAGACATCTAACAGAATCCTTTGCTCTGAGCAATTGCAGATGACATCTAGATTTATACTGAGGAGAAAAAACTGAGAGACAAATTAAAAATGTAAGGAAGCATTCAGAATTTGCTGGGCAGACTTCAGAATGAAATTTCTGGACAAAAAAAATGTGTGCGTGGATATGTTGGTGAATCCAAAGTCTTATAAAGAAGAGACACAAAATCAAAGGGTAGGTGAAGCTCAGTCTGAATCCACAAAAACCTGTTTTTTTGTGGTATACTTGAGTCATGACAATGCCTAGCATTTGGAAGGAGATGTACAAATTAGAGAAGCTACCATCACCTGGAAAGAGTTTGAAAGTGCTCACAGAGAGTGTACAGCGTAGAGAAGAGTGGTGATAAAAGTACCGCTAAGTAGGAATTCCTTAGAGGAGCAGCACAGTAGGTAAATTAAGCTGGAAGCAATTTACTAGCTGTTGTCTGAGGACAAAACTGAGGCAAGATCTGAATAAAGAGGGGAGAGCTTTTATTCAGCCAAACTATGTAGCTGTATAAAACATGACACAGGAGTCTCCTCTGAGTCTGAAGTAGATGCAAAATTTCTGTACAAAGCACAGTACATGTTGAGAAATACTGCTCTGCACATAACTCAGGTAAGTTTACCTGTTGGGCGATTTGAGAGGAATGAAGCACGTTTAGTCTTGATGTAGGTTTATAAGCCAGTATGATAATGGAATCAACATATTGGTGCTTAGAAAAAGCTATAGACAGTAGCAGGTGAAAATGAAAATACAAAGTTTACAAGCAAGGGTTTCCCTGCATATATGGATGAAAAAGAAGTTGATGAGGATAAAATTTGCAATTGTTCTTGAGGAAAAGGTATCATTTACTGGACCAAAACCATGTCAACCACATCAAGAGGGTGCACTCATTGGAAAGACAGGGGACTCATGCAGCTAAAGCATTTGAACTCATCTTCCAGATAATGGAGAAGCTCCCTCACAATATGACACAGTGGTCTCAGGAAAGTGTCTGTCTCTAGAAAGACTTCTGTTGCGCTGGAGGTAGAGGTTCACAGAATGCATGGTAGGTGCATGCCTCTGGAATAGGAGACCGAGTAGCCAAATCGTAGTTTCACTACACACAGACAAAGTCAGAATCCAGTGGCTACAAAAAGGGAGTAAGTTTGGGCATAATCTGTAGTGTGGAGAGAGGGTTTCTGAGATCTAGCCTTGCTCAGGGTACTGCCTGGGCTTGCAGACCCTAGTGTGACCAGCTGGCTGTGGGAATGGGGAGGT